>NC_082642.1:57163778-57470330 GCF_028023285.1 Balaenoptera ricei
TTTCATTTCTAATTCTGTTGGTTTGAGACTTCTCCCTTTTTTTCTTGATGAGTATGGCTAATGGTTTATCAATTTTGTTTATCTTCTCAAAGAACCAGCTTTTAGTTTTATTGATCTTTGCTATTGTTTCCTTCATTTCTTTTTCATTTATTTCTGATCTGATCTTTATGATTTCTTTCCTTCTGCTAACTTTGGGGTTTTTTTGTTCTTCTTTCTCTAATTGCTTTAGGTGTAAGGTTAGGTTGTTTATTTGAGATGTTTCTTGTTTCCTGAGGTAGGATTGTATTGCTATAAACTTCCCTCTTAGAACTGCTTTTGCTGCATCCCATAGGTTTTTGGGCTGTCATGTGTTCATTGTCATTTGTTTCTAGGTATTTTTTGATTTCCTCTTTGATTTTTTCAGTGATCTCTTGGTTATTTAATAGTGTATTGTTTAGCCTCCATGTGTTTGTATTTTTTACAGGTTTTTTCTTGTAATTGATATCTAGTCTCATAGCGTTGTGGTTGGAAAAGATACTTGATACGATTTCAACTTTCTTAAATTTACTGAGGCTTGATTTGTGACCCAAGATATGCCCTATCCTGGAGAATGTTCCATGAGCACTTGAGAAGAAAGTGTATTCTGTTGTTTTTGGATGGAATGTCCTATAAATATCAATTAAGTCCATCTTGTTTAATGTGTCATTTATAGCTTTTGTTTCCTTATTTATTTTCATTTTGGTTGATCTGTCCATTGATGCAAGTGGGGTGTTAAAGTTCTGGGCTTTTTTTAAAAAAAATAAAATTTGAAAGAGATTCATAATATTGTGTGTATATGTTTATTTTTGTACTTTTTGGTAACAGTGTTAATTATAAGCTATCTAACATTGAGGAGAAATCACCCAACATAATTGTCATTCTTTTGAAATCTTTTAGCTTCTCTTTCTAAAAGCTGGCTTCTTTTAAATGAGATATTCTTTGTATAAAGAAATAAGTGTTTTTTTATTGAAAATATGAAGTCATCCCTGGATTCTGGTTCTAAAGAAAGGACTCAAGAGCTCTATCATTTGAATAAACCAAAATATTTATCTTTTCTCATTTTTACTTCTTTAGTTATTGCCATTCCTTACAGGACACCTGCCATGATTATAGTCCTCAAAGGAAAAAATTCCTAAGGATATTTTATATGCATTAGAATATATATATATGTAATTTATATATATATGCTTATATATTACAAGAGTGTTTCTAGGTCCAAAAAAAATTGGTTTGTGCATTTACTTTCTAATGTAACGCCATTATCTTTAGATTCTTTAAAAGTCTCTGTCTTTTAAAAAAATTGCCTATTGCTTCTCCATAATTAGACTTTCTTCCAAACTTTATTGAGCATCATGATAGTAATTATTCATGAGCAGTGTAGATTGGAAAACCTATTTCAATTTGAAATGTTGTATAATTGACTTAGAAAATTGTGTTAGTTTCAGGTGCCTAACATAGTGATTTGATATTTTTGTGCATTACAAAATGATCACTATGGTAAGTCTAGTTACTATCTGTCACCATGCAAAATTATCACAATATTAGTGACTGTATTCCCTCTGCTGTACCTTACATCCCCATGACATTTATTTTGTAACTGGAAGCTTGTATCTTTTAATCCCCTCACCTATTTCACTTATCCCCCCCACCCACTCTCCTTTGGTAACCACCAGTTTGTTCACTGTGTCTATGAGTCTGTTTCCGTTTTATTTTTGTTTTTTAGATTCCACATATAAGTGAAATCATACAGTATTTGTTTTTCTCTGACTTATTTCACTTGGCATAATACCCTCTAGGTCTATCCATGTTGTCACAAATGGCAAGATTTTATTCTTTTTTTTTGGCTGAGTAATAGTCCATTGTGTGTGTGTGTGTGTGTGTGTGTGTGTATGTATACATACCATATCCTGTTTATCCATTCATCTGTGGATGAACACTTAGGTTGCTTCCATATCTTGGCTGTTGTAAATAATGCTGCATTGAACATAGGGGTGCATATATCTTTTTGAATTAGTGTTTTTATTTTTTTGGAAAAATACCCAGAAGTGGAATTGCTGGATCGTATGATAGTTCTATTTTTAAGTTTTGAGGAACCTCCATACTGTTTTCTGTAGTGGCTACACCAATTTACATTCCCACCAACAGTGCACAAAGCTTCCCTTTTCTCCACATCCTTGCCAACACTTGTTATTTGTTGTTGTTTTGATGATAGTCATTCTGATAGGTATGAGGTGGTATCTCATTGTGGCTTTGGTTTGTATTTTCTGATGATTAATGATGTTGAGCATCTTTTCACGTGGCTGTTGGCCACCTGTATGTCTTCTTTGGAAAAATGTCTACTCAGGTCCTCTGTCCATTTTTTAGTTGGGTTGTTTGTTTTTTTGCTGTTGAGTTATATGAGTTCTTTGTATATTTTGGATATTAAGATATTTGCAAATATCTTCTCCCATTCAGTAGGTGGCCTTTTTGTTTTGTTGATAGTTGCCTTTGCTGTGCAAAAGCTTTAGTTTGATGTAGTCCCATTTGTTTATTTTTGCTTTTCTTTCCCTTGCCTGAGGAGGTGTATCCAAAAATATGTGGCTAAGACTGATGTCAAGGAGCATACTGCCTATGTTTTCTTCTAGGAGTTTCATGGTTTCAGGTCTTACGTTTAAGTCTTTAAAGCATTTTGAGTTTATTTTTGTATATGGTATGAAAGTAGTCCAGTTTGATTCTTTTGCATGTAGCTGTCCCCCAAATGGCATTTTTAATGGTTTAACCTAAAATGCTGGTAACAATAGCAGCTCACTTGTACTGATTACTTGTACTATATGCCTGGACTGCCCTAAGTGCTTTCATGCATTACTGCATCCTCCAACCCAGTGAAACAAGTATTATTTTTCCCCATTTCCCAGACAGAGGAATAGGTTAGAGAAGTTAAGTAACCTTTTCAAAGTCACTGAGAGCAGCACTCTTAGCTGTTTAACCCCCTCATTATTTTGGCTGGCAGTGCTGACTGAGTCAGTAGAATTTGACAGGATGAGACGGAAGATGAGAATATCTGACTGTTAAAACAGCTTCGACACTTTTGAGCCAGAATCATTTTTGACGCTTTTTGAGCCATTGGTGTTGTGCAATAATTTTATCATTAGTTGGAAGAGAAATGCATAAAGGCTCCTGGCTTCTTTTTAGCTCTGGTTGATATTTGTGAACCCTTAACACTCATACCCAGTAACTGCTATAAAACAGGGCAGGATGCAGCCAGCTTCTGCCGTATGAGCAGGGTTTATTATTACTTCTCATTCTGGTTGCTTTTGCCAACCTTTGAATATTCTAGGTGAGAGCTTGCCTTTCTGCTTAGACTTTTTTTTTTTTTTAAGATTAATTTTATTTATTTTTGGCTGTGTTGGGTCTTCGTTGCTGCGTGTGGGCTTTCTCTAGTTGTGGTGAGCGGGGGGCTACTGTTTGTTGCAGTGTGCGAGCTTCTCCTTGCAGTGGCTTCTCTTGTTGTGGAGCACGGGCTTTAGGCGTGCGGGCTTCAGTAGTTGTGGCATGTGGGCTCTAGAGCACAGGCTCAGTAGTTGTGGTGCGCGGGCTTAATTGCTCTGCGGCATGTGGGATCTTCCCGGACCAGGCATCGAACCCGTATCCGCTGCATTGGCAGGCGGACTCTCAATCACTGTGCCACCAGGGAAGTTCCTCTGCTTAGACTTCTGAAACCCAGCTGCTCCTAACTGCCTAGCTGATCTGCATGGATCTGATCACTTTCTGCCTAGTCTTGTGGAATCTGCTGGACCCTGTTCTGCAAGAGGATGCTTAGTCTTGACCCTCCTGGTTAGCCTGGCTACCCACGCCTTGACTTGACTGTCAGGATTCGTTGTTTTCAGACGTGGTCTCACCGTAGGTAAAAGTGTTAGTCTTGCTTCTGAGATGAGTCTTACGATGGACATAGGAGTGCACTGGCATTTAGGTGTTTTAACCTTAATTGTTGAAAGAGTTATGATGAACTGCAGCTCGGGCTTTAACGTAGGTTTTGATCCATGGCTCAGAACATGGTTTGGGGCCTTTGTTAGACCCTGGCTTAGTGATACTATATGTTTTAATTTTTTCTTTATGACACTTTTTAATATCATTAGAGGCCATTAGGGCAATTGGTAAGTCAAGTATAGTAAATGAAATAAAATGTTTTGTGTAACTAATGACTATGGAAATGTGTTAATAGGAACAACAAAAAAGTCACACTAGAGAACTGAGCATAGATGAGTTTCTTTGGCAGTTTTACAT
Organism: Balaenoptera ricei; assembly: GCF_028023285.1. NCBI lineage: Eukaryota > Metazoa > Chordata > Mammalia > Artiodactyla > Balaenopteridae > Balaenoptera > Balaenoptera ricei. The sequence goes on from NC_082642.1 coordinate 57,168,060, forward strand.
TTTAATTGCTAAAAATATATCAGCACATTTTCTGTGATTATACTTACCAGGTATAGATGAATTCCCTCCCTGATAGAATCATTTTTCAAAGTCTATTTAGATTTATTCTGTCTTTTTGTCTCTCAAAGTTAATTTTTTAAGATAATGTGATCTTGGAGCAAGGCGTGAAGGAAATTGTGGAAATGTCATCTCCTGATACTACTCAGCCTAGTTTTTCTTATTGGAAAGTACCATCTTTAAAAGAAAATGTATATTTATAACACTCATTGGAACAAATTTTTGGATAGTGGCAACAATCCTTGGGTCAAAAACAGCAATGCAAAATTTGACTTAGTTTTATCACTCTCAGGAATTTTCATTAGATTCTTTGTACAGAATTATCAGCTATAAATAGAGATCAGCTAATTTGATGAAGAGGCTCTAGCTCTACAGATAATTGAACAAATATATCATGGTTTAAAAAAACTCACATAAGATGACAGTTATAGTGAATAGGGCAGAGGAGAGAAAAGAAGGGGGAAAGAAAAGGAAAAGAAAATACAAAGGAACAGTGATGGATTTGTGTGCAACAAAATGCGGTTCCAATACTGACCTACATAACACGCTTTCTCACCAGGAGGCCATTGTTCTTTCTCAGACTCTTTTTGCTTGGCTGCTTTCCTTCCCCATTTAGAACGGCGGACAGCCCCCCTCCCTCCCCCTCTGGTCCTTTGACCAGAGACTAATGTGGCTAGGTTGTTGAGGAGGTAATGGAATTTTGCATCTACAAATGTGGTCAGCCTCTGCAAGGGCTGGCCTCCAGCAGAATCCTCTTTTCCTCTGAGATTCTTTTTCACAGGCTGATTTTTTTTTTCTTTTGAAAATCTTAATGTTTAAAGAGGCTTCGTTAGATGTAACAGGAATATTTCTTCTTGTTACACTCTTCCTTTCCCCCTTTTTAGGAGTATGCATGCCTTCATATACCGAATGCCTACTGGGGAAGAGTTTTGGTATAAGATGTGTGTGTGTGTTCAATTCCAAGGGTAGGAGTGGCAGAATTGGGGAAAATATCTGCATACTGTAGTATCCAGAAAGACTTCTACTTTTAAAGAAGATACTTGGAGAGGTAGCACAGGAAGTATAAATGTGGCCAAATCACAGTGGCTGACGAAGGGCTGGCTTTTAGACTGTGTTTTCAAACAGGCTTCTGCACCTTATCCAATTGACTAATGACTTAATGTGATTAATTAAGTGTAGATTAATGTGTGTAGAAACCATGTGGGTTAGTAGGTTAGTACTTCTTGATGCTATGTAAGGATGATACTTAAGTATCTACAAATAGCAGGTAATAAGATACTTTGAACTATGAATAGCAGATATTAAACTACTTTACCTATACATGTACATATTCTGTGTCTTGCTTGACCATAATTGCCAAACTCTAAATCATGACACATGATGTAAGTAGGGATATGTTTACAGGGACAGTGTGACAAAGCATTTAGAATTGGGACTATCCCACAGAATTCATACATTCAGTGGGTACTTACTGAATGCCTCCTGTATGCCAGGCACTATTATGGGTGAGAAGGATGCAGTGGTGATAGAATAAAACAAAATCCCTCATCTTCTGAAGGGCGAAATAGACAATAAATAGATAAATAAGTTAAAAAAAAAAGGTAGGATAAGTTGGATAGTGATGGGTACTAGGGAGAAAACTAAGCATATAGAAAGGGGCCAGCAAATGTTGCTGGGGGTGTGTAGGAATTGTAATTTTTGGTAGGGAGTGAGCCATATTCATACCTGGGACACGTGATACCATCTCTGTGCTCTGCCCACCCATAGCTCTTGAGTCTCCTGCACTATTTCCGTAGATTCCATAACCTGCTCTGACCTCAAGAAAAGAAAACCTTTCATAATACAGAGTTAGGTAGAACCACTAAAAACTAAACCAAAGCACAACCCCAAACACCTTTTATTTATAGCCAAGTTGGCTAAAACAACTAAGTAATAAGTATCTAGATACCCTGAGAGAGTTGTGTAATTAAAAAAAAAAGCTCTTAATTCAAGCATTTGAGTCTGAATCTTTGTACCTCCAATAGCATTGCCATTCTTGCCTTAACAAAGGAGACCAGTGATTAGAAGAAAGCGCCAATTCTAGGGCAGGGATATCACACAGTGAGAACATGGTACATGTTGTCATTTACTGGCCCAACGAAGAGCGAGTAGTAGAAGACTCTGGTCTCCTCAGTCTTCCAGAACATGCTCTGCACTTGCTGCCTACCTCTGCATATCTTTTTTTCCCCTACCAGTTAAGTGTTGCTCTTGTTTTTAAACTTGGAATGCTCTCCTTTCTTGTTTTTGTTTATGAAAACACCCATCTCTTGGAGGATAGGGACCCAGCTCTCTTTATTTATGTATTTATTGGCCGCACCACGCAGCCTGTGGGATCTTAGTTCCCTGACCAGGGATTGAACCTGCTCCCCCTGCATTAGGAGCGTGGAGTCTTACCCACTGGACCGCCAGGGAAGTCCCGGGACCCAGCTCTTTATCTCTGTGTCCTTGACAGCTTCTGTGGTATCTGGCATCAGTAAGTGGCCAATAAATGTGTGCTACATGAATGAGTGAATGGGATGAGAGAGGGGAGGCCACCTGGCATTTACCCACCTCACTTTCCAGTCCACAAATAGCTGGTAGAAGTGGCATTTCCAGGTTTTGTACCACCTTTGACTTGTCTTAGTTTCTCCTTCCTTTCACATTCCTCTAATTAAAACAAGGCAAGATAAATAAATAAATAAAAAACAACAACCAAAAAACCCCCAACCAAACAAAACAAAAAAAAATAAAACAAGGCAAAGCTATGGTTAAGGAGGCTGCCAGACAACTAACTCAACTACCAGAGACGGAGGCTCCTTTGCTTTCATGTTTCTGAAGTGGACGTCAAATACAGTTTACTCTTTTCCATCTACCTTTAAAAAATGGCTTATTTTTCCCTTATTGGGGGCCTTCTGTTCCCTTCTTGCCTCACTAACTCCCTTCGCATCCTGCAGGTAGACAGACTGGAACAGGATTGCATTTGTAGCCTGTCAGCTCTACTCGTCAGCTGGCAGAGATCTGGTTGAGTTTTAAGAGGGGTTTGGGAGGTAGAGTTATTACGGGAGCAGTAGCTTTGGTTTATCAGGGGGTGGGAGGTACAGAATGAATATACAGATATTTTCCAGTTCATTAATGAGAGCAGAAATCTCAAGCTTTGGGTCCATCATCTGCACACTTTTTCTGGCCTGTTCCTTAAACACATTAGGGTGTCCTTTACACATGTTGCACCTCAGCCTGCAAAGGTGCAGCCTGACAGCTGCTTCTCAGCCCTGGGAAACTCAAGTGGATTGACCTGTCACATAAACAGGACTGAAATCCTTTGGGCAGTTGAGAAAACAGGAAGGAATTTCAAAAGCCTGGCGTGATGAATCTTGGCTTTGTGCACTTAGCTTCCTCTCTGTTAGGCGTTTCTCTGGGTACAGTGGTTTTTAGTTTAATTTAAAATGAAACTGAAAGATTTTCTTCTGTTCTCATCATCATTCTCATCCTTGTTATCCTTTTGGTCATTGTCATAAAAGCTGCTATTTATTGAATGTCAACTCTGAGACAGCTGTGGTCCTTATGATGTACGTGGATTAGGTCATTTAATCCTTCTATAACCTTCCCAGGAAGGATTGACCCTGAGCTTTAAATCACAATCTGGTACTAGATCAGAAAGAAAAACCATATAGGGACTTCTCTGGTGGCGCAGTGGTTAAGAATCCACCTACCAATGCAGGGGACACGGGTTTGATCCCTGGTCTGGGAAGATCCCACATGCCCGTGGAGCAACTAAGTCTGTGCGCCACAACTACTCAGCCTGCGCTCTAGAGCCTGCGTGCTGCAACTGAGCCTGTGTGCTGCAACTACTGAGCCCGTGTGCTGCAACTACTGAAGCCCGCGCGCCTAGAGCCTGTGCTCCGCAACAAGAGAAGCCACCACAACGAGAAGCCCGTGCATTGCAACAAAGAGTAGCCACCGCTCGCCACAACTAGAGACAGCCCGCGCGCAGCAACAAAGACCCAATGCAGCCAAAAAAAAAGAAAAACCATATAAATTTTCCTGTGGAGGCATGAGTTTGAGGTAGGGTAAAGCCACGAAGGGAGGTAATTTATAAACTTTTTCCTGGGAGTGAGAGGACTTTATAGTAATCCCATGCCACCCTGAAAGTTTAGTTTTTTGTTTTCTAAATGGATTAGAGGAGTTTGGACTCATATAGAAGAGAAATAAGTCAAATCATACTTATACTTTGTTGTTCTGGAAATTAGACTCTAAGGTCTTTGCATTTATCAATGAATTTTTTGACCTCAAGATCCATGTGAGATTGATAGGTCAGATTCTATCCTCAATCTACAGTTACACATTCTATAGTGGGGAAAATTAAGACCTAAAAACTATACTCCAGATTTTTTTCTGATGAGTCTTGATGTTATATTTTCTCACGCAATTTCAAAACTAGTTTAAGTAGTTTAAAAATAGCCTTAAGTTTGCTACTTGTAAGCATGCCTAAGGTTACAGCAGTAGCAGACCTAAGAGTATTTAAGAACTATTTAAAGAAGTTTTCTAATTGCCCACTTTAGCACAGATTACAAATCAGTAAAACATTTTGCAAATTCCTGTTCCATGCCAGGAACTGTGTTAGGTGTTGGGGATGGAATTTAGTCAAACAGTATCAGCTATAGCCTGCACCTACCTTGGACAGCACCCAAGAGGGTTTAATATTAGATGCATTGGAATGCACTTGTTTAAACATGGTTCATGTGTTGCCAGGAAGAATCTGGGTTTTTCATTAGTGGCCACATGATTAAAAATCAACCTGTGTATGGTCTGAATTAACTTTTTAATAAAAATCAGTGGTGAGTTGGGGGCAAGGGAGTATTAGGTGTGGTTCAAATATGAGTTGATGGCAATAGAGGCTTTGTTTATATATTTTCTTTTTGCCAGCAGTCCTTTGGGATACCCCAGTATCGTGATCTAATTTGAGTGGAATTAAGCTTAAAGAGCTCAAAATTATGTAATAAGATGTTTTGTTTAAAATACTATTTCAAGTTAATCTAAGCAAGCTAGGATGACCCCTGCTACACAAAGCTGTGTACAGAAAGGATGAGGGCCAGGTGGCTAAGGCCCTCTGCATTGCTAGTTCATGGGAACTGTTTTGTTTTTTTCCACCAATAATCTGTTAGGCCACCTTCCAGGGTCAGACAGGCTGTTTGTGAGAAGCTTAGAATCTGTGAAGCAGTGAGCAGAGATATAAGAAATCTAGATTTGAGTCCCAGCTCCCTCTTATTTGCCACCTATGTTATCTTAACAAAGCTTAAGTTCTCTGAGGTTTGGTTTTCTTATCAGTAAAATGGATATCGTAGTACTTAAATCTATAGGTTGTTGTGAAGATTAAATCCAAAGCACCTAGCGCAGTGCCTGACATGTTCCAAGCCAGTGTTGGTAGTCTCTCCTTAACTCCTAGTGATCCCTGGCTGGGAAATGATGACCAGGGCTGGGAAGTCTAAGACCAAGGTGTCTGATTGCCAGCAGATTTTGTGTCTGATGAGGGCTTTCTTCCTGATTTGCAGATGGCCACCTTCTTGCTGTGTCCTCATTTGGTAGTGAGAGAGAGAAAGCTCCAGTCTCCTCCTCTTCCTCTTATAATGGCACTAATCCCATCATAGTGGCTCCACCTCATGACTTCATCTCTAAAACTACCTCCCAAAGGCTTCACCTCCAAATATCATCACATTGGAGGTTAGGGCTTCAGCACTGGAATTTTGGGGGGATACAAACATTCCCTCCGTAGCACTTAAGGTCACATGATTCACCCATGACAGGGCCAGCACTGGAAGTTTAGTGTCATTGTTGCATATAGGTGTCCCTGTAGCACCTGCCTTGTACATGACTAGTAGACTAGCTTAGTGGAGGTTGGACACCTTCTGTGCTTTCTGAATGGACTCCTCTGGTCAGCCCAGCTTTAGTCAATGAAGCACTCTTGGTTATTACCATGTACATTCCAAGCATTTCTAAGGTCCTTAGGCTGGTTGGTTTCTTTTTGACCTCTCTGTGGATTTTTACCAGTCTCATTTGATAAGGATTATGGAAACCTCAAATAATGTTCTCTAAATGCAAATTGGTATTCCACTGCTCTTAAGGAGATATCAGCTTCACTGGAGGAAAAAGACACAAATGCTCATTTTATCTTAAGAAACAGAGTTCTCTTGCCCTATAATCTAAGGCAGTATTTTCTGCATTTAATTATTTGAGTCCCATCTTGATATTTTTTACTTTCTGAGCTCCACTCCTACTGTTGTTTTCTTAATATTTTTCATTAAATTGACTTTATTTTACTTAAATACACTAAAAAGTTTTAATAACTCTATTCACAGGTTGATTTCATTATATTGTTCATTATATTTGTTCAAATTGTTCATTACATATTTGTTTCATTATATTGTTTCCAATTCACTTTAAAGTCATTAACTACATATAAAAATAAGACCCTTATGTCATCTAAAAACATCTCGTGTGTATGTGCTGTGCTTTGGAAAACCTTATGTAAGACCATCTGGGTCTGTTGGTTGAATGGCAAAAGAAGGGAGGAATAAAAAAAGGTAAATAAAAATGATATTGTCATAAGTGTATAAATTATATAGGTGATAAATAAGAGCGGAAACACGAGTTTATAAAAGACAAACAAATGAGTTTCCTTGACTTCAAGTCCCTGTTATTGTCAAGGTAAAATTGTGCATGTAAAGAAGGAAGTCTAACAAAATGACATTTCATTTGGGCCTTAAATGCTTGCCCTCTTTTTTTTTTTTAATGACTCTTGCTTCATTGAATAGCACTGGGGTCACAGACCATGTGGATGTAAATGCTGTGCTGTACATCTTGTCAAGAAGGCCAGTCTTTTTGCCAGGGAAAGGAATTCTTGTCTTTGTTGCAGGAAGCAGAGTCAGAAGCAAATGAGGTCAGATTCAGATTGCCAAGCCAAGGGCAGGATCCTTGGAGGCCAGAAACAGATTGTAGAGCTTGGTTAGAAGGAAGGAAGAGAGTAGGGCTGGCTTCATGGGCATGTGACCTGTGTGGTTGCCCAGGTTCCCACATTTAGAAGAGCCCTGTACTTGGTTTAATGCTCATCTGTCTCTATCTTGAAATTTTTAACAATCTGTGAAAAAGGGCCCTGAATTTTCCTTCTGCACTGGGCTCTGCAAATATAGCTAGTTCTTGGGGTAGAGTAGGGAGATATTTACAGAAAGCGTCATAATTTAGGTTCATGGGGTAGAAATGGAAGAGTGAAAACTAGAAATGAGTTGCAAGAAGGAGGTTTCGGGTACTACGTGGTAGGTCCCTTCTGATTGACCTTAGCTCATAGATTAAAGGATCCAACACTGGATTCCAGGATTCGTTTTGCCTTAAACTCCTAGGCAGACTGGTTGCCTTTCTGCCTTCCTGCCTTCCTTTCATGGTTATAGAGTAACAGAGGGAATGGCAAATTATATAAGGAAAACTTGAGCAATGCAGTGAACTCACCCTTAAGAACTTGAAAACATTGTGCAGTAAGATTGGGCTCTGTGAATTAAATTGTGAAATCAACCCATGCTGGATCAAGCAGGGGCTGGCAAGTGTAGATATCCACCAAGAGTGACCGTAAGGCAGCAGGGAGTGGTGGGCAGTCCGGGTGAGCACCAGAGGAAGCATGACCCATGTAAAGGAAGAGCTGTGTTCTGCTTCAGCTTGTTGTGTTTAGCCGCATCCTTGTCCAATTTGGCTAAACTCTCCAGGTTTTTTAGGAGGAGAGTTGAAGTCAGAAGCCAGAAGTCTTGATTTGTTTTTGACTGTGACATTTTCCAATTAAAGAAAAATACCGTGTGGACTAAAACATGTCAAATTCATTTCAATCCTTAAATAGACATTAAAAAAACCCTTGGAATTCCCCGGTGGCTCAGTGGTTAAGAATCTGCCTGCCAATGCAGGGGACACGGGTTCGAGCCCTGGTCCGGGAAGATCCCACATGCCGCGGAGCAACTAAGCCCGCGAGCCACAACTACTGAGCCTGTGTGCCACAACTTCCGAAGCCCGTGCGCCTAGAGCCCATGCTCCACAACAAGAGAAGCCACCTCAATAAGATGTCCACGCACCACAACGAAGAGTAACACCCGCTCGCCGCAACTAGAGAAAGCCCGCGCAGCCAAAAAAAAAACAAACCCAAAAACCTTGTTTTCTAAAGGTAAACATGGGAAGTGACCAAATTACTGTTTTAGGGGAGGCAGCCATAGTAATGGACCTAACTTTAATATCTTTGATGAGGCCATCCCTAGTAAGGAGATGGAGTTAGGGCCAGAGTTGCCAATGGATGTTGAGGATTATGATACAGAAGGAGTTCCAGATTTTCTATATTGGAGGGGCTTCGGGGTTAAAAGGGGGCTTGGTTTTAGGAGACCTATTTTGGAGCTGTGTTTGCATAGTAAACTCACTGTTTTTACTCAAATTGTATGACATAGATCATAAAAATTAATTCAGCTTTCTAATGTTTTTCCCTACGCTTTAGAGAAGATTGAAAAGGCAGCAACCGCCCATCTGCAGGAATGGACAGAAGAGCTTTAGGGCTGCTAGAGATTAAAGAGGAGTAAAAGCTTCTTACCCCCAGACCAATCTTTTGCTCATTGCTGTTATGGTTTATTGGTAAAACAAGACATTATGAGATGGGCACATCAGGCTCCCTTTCTTAGTCTGATGCCATTAAAAATGCAGTTCATCTAACCACTTTTTTCCCCTGTTTGTGTGCTCACCATTTTTTTATGACTTGGCTTCCCAAGTGAATCTAGCAGAGGAAGGAGATGCATGGGTTCTGCAGGTTAGAATGTAGGTGTTTCTGTGAGTACTTATTGTTAATTGTAATTTAATAAATTGACATTCTGGTTTTGTACTTACGACTGTGGTTACCGTGGATCTGCCAGTGAAGTCTGGAATCTCTGGTGTGCTGATGCATTCAGTTTTGAATTTGCATGGACTCTATACTATGGCAAATTTGCGAAAGTAATGAATGTCACTTTGGGAGGCGCCTTGGCACGCCTTTCCCTAAGTGACACCAAAAATGTAACTTGGGACTTGAGGACACAGAGAGGGGGAAGGAGAAGCTGGATAAAGTGAGAGAGTGGCATGGACTTATGTACACTACCAAATGTAAAACAGGTAGCTAGTGGGAAGCAGCTGCATAGCACAGGGAGATCAGCTCAGTGCTTAGTGACCACCTAGAGGGATGGGATAGGGAGGGTGGGAGGGAGACGCAAGAGGGAGGGCATATGGGGATATATGTATACGTATAGCTGATTCACTTTGTTATACAGCAGAAACTAACACACCATTGTAAAGCAGTTATACTCCAATAAAGATGTTAAAATATATATATATATATACACAACTTGAATGTATGCATCTTTCCTATTTGAATTTCTTTAGTAGTAGAGATGAGACATATAGTGCATAAAACCCATGGGGTGAAGAGGGATAGCCCCAGAGAAATATTAGTAGGATTTCAGATAAGCTGGGGAAATGCTGGCTTAAGTGAAGGTAAATTGTTTTCTTTTAAGAGGATTTTTCCCAGAGCATTTCATCTTCTTTGTTTAAAAAATTATTTATTTATTTATTATTGACGTTTAGTTGGTTTACAATGTTTTGTTAGTTTCAGGTGCACAGCAAAGTGATTCAGAGAGATACATATATTTATTTATTTATTTACTTATTCTTTTTCAGATTCTTCTCCCTTATAGGTTATTACAAAATATGGAGTAGAGTTCTGGTGCTATACAGTACGTCCTTGTTGGTTATCTGTTTTATATACAGTAGTGTGTATATGTTAATCCCACACTCCTAATTTACCCGCCCCCACCCCTCCCCCCCCCCGCCTTTGGTAACTATAAGTTTGCTTTCTATGTCTGTGGGTCTCTCTCTTTTGTAAATAAGTTCATTTGTATCATTTTTTTTTAGATTCCACATACCATCTTCCTACGAGTGGTCTCCAGTAGGAACATCAACTTCATTTGCTAATGGTACCTTTAAAATGTTTCCTTTGGCAGCACCTTTGGAAAACACCATGAAATATTTGCAAAACATGGTCTTAAGAATGCACTGATATTGAGGTATTTCTGGAATCCTCTTGGGGGGGAAAATGTGTGTCTACTCATCTTGGGGACTTTTTGTTGAATCCCAGTTTGCATCGGGTTCCATAAGGTCTACCTGAGTGTTCTGGAATCCATAGGAAGGCCTAGTGTGACCATTTGCTTACAAGGTCTTTGAACCTGGAATTATCCCAGTGTGGACCCCGGGCAGAAATGGAATTTGGCAATCTGGTCTTGGGAATTTGGTTCTACACTTGTGGGTCAGCGTGGAATTCCCAGAGTCCAAGACTTCCTTTATCTGTATATTTCTTCTCCTGATAGCATATTTCTTAAAAGGGAGCTTGGGAGGTTGCTTATTAAGGCCTATCCCAGAACTCAGCCGTATTCTCACAGGGAGGACTCGGTGAACACGGTGGTTTAACTATTGAGATTATTTTCAGAGGATCAGAGGTCATATTATAAAGTACTGTGGTTTTATAGACACTCATGTCACTTTCTTTGGTTCTAGAATAAGGAAAATGAATGCAGAACTCTATTTCCATATATGAAATGGTGATTGCAGGTACAACTCAGTTGTGTATTCTCAGTGTGTAATGACAACATTGGGAGGAAAATTGATTAGTATTTTTAAAACAGCAGGAAAATTATTTCCTGCCCAAACATTGATTAATCTTTGAATAGGCTTTCTTGTAATCCTTTTCTTCCATAGACTGCAGGGTGCAGCACAGTCATATTTTATGTGGAGTCAAGCAGAGAAACCTACTTGCTGCGATTAAACTTATTGCTGCTTTTTTCAGCAAGTGCAAATAGCTTTGTCTTCAGTAGTTACCCTTTCCTGGCTTGATAACACACTAGGACTTCTTTAGTTTTAGTTTGATTAAAGAAACTATTGTCTTATATTATGAAATGTGGAAACAATGAAATATTGAAATTTTCTGATGATATATATTCCCCTCTTTGGCTTACAAATAACAGTTTGCTTAGCATCCTTGCGTGAATGCTTTAAAATCCTGTTAGCTGGAGCTCATGTAACATTAATTTGTTCCTGGTTAGAGGTAATATAAAATATAGTGATAAAGAAGACTAAAGTTCTTTCCCTCAGGGAACTTAAGATCTATTTGAGGAATTAAAACATAGAAATAAGATAAAGAAATATTACTATGAGAGAGTTTATGATGAGTCCCAAACGAGTGGTTTAGAATATTGCATAACTGGCATAGGATTTCAGAGGGAGAGAGACTTTTTATGCATCCTGGGGTGGCTGGGGATGAGTCGTGCAGGAGCTGGACCTTGAGCTGGTCCCTGAGGATGGGAAGGATTCAGCCAGGTGGAGAAGTGTAGGAGGGATGCTGGTGGCATTACCAAAGGCGGCTGGGCTGGAATGTGCCTGCCTTTTCAACAGTGAGTAGACCTGTTTGGCTCTAATAGGGAACTCATGAAGGAGAATAATGGGAAATAAACCTGGAAAGGTAGGTTGAATTCAAGTCAGAAAGGGTTTGAATGCCAGACAAAGGAATTTGGACTTTATTCGGTAGAAAATGTATAAATAGTGAAGGTCGTTGGACAAGAATAAGTAGAAAATGCAAGAAATGGCTTTGTAGTTAGAGCAGCGACAGCACACAGCTAGGAACTGAGGTGCCTTATGATGAAGACAGTGGTGAAAATGTGAGCAAGCTCTGGCTTTGCTGCTGATGGGGATGTAGGTTGGGTTGGCTGCTTAATAGTCATTCTTCTCTCTATTTTTCCTGTTCTCATTTAAGGCTTGTATAAAACGCTTTTTGCAGGCTTAAAATACATTAATTCAAATTTGACCTTCCTTACTGTATGATAGTTTGAATGCCCAGAGCTATTTTCAGTTGTTCCAGATTGTCATGAGTTTGATGTCCAGGTGCCAACTGGAAGGGCCAGACCTGGCCTGTGGAGGATTGTTTTTAAAATCCGATTCTAAATTAAGCACTTTGGGACATAAAAATGAGATGTGGCCTAGTTATAACTCACCAGTTAACTAAAAGTATATGTTTTATTCCTTCTCTGCTTAAATATTTGTCTGGCTCTTTCAGACTCAAAAGGCATATAACTCAGAGCCAAGAATATTTAGATTCCTCTGCACTCCATTTTTTTTCCTAGAGTAGTCTTTGACTTCCAGTATACTTAAAAAGTTATATTTATAAAAAGAATTTCTCCAAATATTAGGTGACAATTCTTTAAAAAAATTTTATTCCTGGCCCTCCTATTTCATATCTCACAAATTATAGGAATGGAATTTTTTTTGAAGTGTGAGGCATTGATGGAAGTTAGACTTTTAAACATCTAAAATTAAGTTCTAAAGGACAGTGTCAGTATTAGCAGCAGGAGTTGTGGTGTGGGTATAAGTAGATCATAGTGCAAGCTTTGGAGCCAGAAAAATCCGGTTTCTAATCCTCCCTCTGCCACTCACTGCCTGGGTGACCTGAACGTATTACTACTACGACACAGCGTTTTTTGAGTTCCATGGGTAGAACTTAAAGCAGGTTCTTTTGTCTCTATATAAGTGGAATTTATTCCGAGAATCACAGTGGCAGAGTATGGATAAAAACACAAACAGACTTTTAAGGGCGTCTCAGCCTAGAATCCTTCTGAGACCTGTTGGGATACAGACTAGAGGAGGTGGAGAGAGTCTCTGGGTAAAAAGGGGGGTTAAGGGTTATGTCTCTTCAGATTCCAAGCCCTTGTTGTCTCTGAGCCTCAGCTTCTTCATCTTTAAAATGGAGAATAATACTTACCTTATAGGGTTATTATGGAGATAAAAATAGATAATTTCGTACAATGCTACGTCTGTTCAGGGCACTCTGTAAAATAGTAGCTGTTATTATAGTGGTTGGTGGGATTTGGGTGGGTTTAATTTAATTAATTTTTGATTTTTTAGCTGTGCCCCTCTTTTTCCTGTATTTTATTTCCTTTCCTACTACCCTGTAGGATGTGGATGTGTTCAGAGCCTAGGATCTTGAGCTAGAAGAGAGAAAAAACAAACAAAAAGCCTTAGGGATCAGAGTTGTCTTTTAAGGGAGGTGCCAGGAAACTACCACATAATGCACTTCCATCCCATTGGCCAGAACTTCGTCCCGTGGTCATGCCTGGCTGCAGTGGAAGCTGGGAAATGTAGTCTCCTCCCTGCGTAGCCATTACCATGGAAGAGGGAAGATCAGGTTTTGATGGATAGCCAACAGCCTCTGCCAGGGCATTCACTATGCTCCTGTGTCTTAGGCCGGTGTCCCCATGGAAACAGAACCAATTGTGATATTTTTCTCATGGACGTATAATCATCTTAAATATTCTATAAATGTGTTTTCATTTCACTGATATTCTTATGTAGAATATTTTACCCTTAGTTTTTAATCTACTATAAAGCATTTTCACTTTGCAATTAAAGAGATTAAGATTTTGTTTGTAATCATTCAATCTAATATTACCATTATTTCTTTTTACAGTAGTGAAGTCTTAGAATTTGGGGTATGATCTCAACAGTGCCTCACCTCACAGCCTCAACTGACATACACATAGTGCTAGTTTCTGCTTTGCCATCACAAATACCTGTACTAGTCATCACCTCTAGAACTCCGAGAGTCAGACTCAGTAAAATATATGCCACATCACAGTAACAACAAATATGTAAAAATGATCACACATCTGAAAATATTCTTTCATGTACTAAAATGTGCTATTGCAAAAACTCTTGGATTTTTTCTGTTTTTCACCATCCATTTAGGTTTTTCAACTGAATTTTTAAAAGATTTTTATTTCGAGATATTTGTAGATTCACAAGCAGTTGTAGGAAACAATACAGAGATATGCCCTATACTCTTCATCCATTTTCTCCCAAAAGTAACATCTTGAATAACTATAGTATAATATCACAAAATGTGGAAATTGGCTATAATACAATCTACAGTGCTTATTCAGATTTCACTGGCTTTACATGTACCCATTTGTAAGTGAGTGAGTGTGTGTGTATGCATGTGTAATTCTATGCAGTTTTATCACATGTATATGTGATCACACCACTGTTAGGATACAGGACAGTTCCGTCAACACAAGACTGCTTCGTGTTACCCTTTTTAGCCACAGTTACTTCTTTCCTTTCCTCTTCCCTAACTCCTGGCAACCACTTATCTGATCTCCATATTTGCCATTTCAAGAATGTTATATAAATTGAACCATGCAGTATGTTATCTTTTTTTTTTTTTTTGGTAAACACTCTGGGCCTAGGAACCTCTGTTTAAGTCTTAGTCATTCACCACAGAGAGAAGGACAAGGAACAGCTAATCCTCCAGGCTCTAGATAGCTTCCCTACCTCACAGAGATGTTCATGAAAATACATAAATCTGGGACTTCCCTGGCGGTCCAGTGGTTAAGACTTCGCCTTCCAATACAGGGGGCTGTGCGGGTTCGATCCCTGGTCGGGGAGCTAAGATCCCACATGCCTCGCAGCCACAAAACCAAAATATAGAACAGAAGCAATATTGTAACAAATTCAATAATGGCTTTAAAAATGGTCCACATCAAAAAAATCTTTAAAAAAAAGAAAATACATAAATCTGATATGCATGAATTTTTTATTAATTGCTATTTTTATTGTGATTATTGTATATGTAAGCTTTTGAGACTGACTTTTTTCACTCAGTATAATTCCTTTGAGATACATCCAAGTTGTGTGTATCAATAGTTCATTCCTTTTTATTGCTGAGTAGTATTCCATGGTATGAATATATTATAGTTTGTTTAGCCAGTCACCCTTTGGAAGGACATTTGGATTGTTTTCAGTTTTTGGCTAATACAAATAAAGCTGGTATGAACATTTGTGTACAGGTTTTTGTGTGAACATAAGTTTCCTTTTCAGTGGGATAAATGTCCAAGATTGTAATTGCTAGGTAGTGTAAGACGTGTATGTTTACTTTTATAAGAAATTGCCATACTCTTTTCCAGAGTGGCTGTAGCATTTTACATTCCTATAAGCAAAGTAAGACCAGGTTCTTTGCATTCTCTGAGTCCTCACCAGAATTGGTATTTCACTTTTTTTTTTTTTAACTTTAGCTAATCTCATGTGTGTAGTGATATCTCATTGAGATATATTTAGATTAACATTTCCCTAATGAGAATCCCTCTCTCCCTACCCATGCTCCCTGACCCCGATATATATATATATATCTCCAATAAGCACATGAAAAGATATGGCGTATCTTCTTTGAAGAAATGTCTATTTAGTTCCTTTGCCCATTTTTTTTTTAAATTTTTGAATTTTATTTTATTTTATTTTTACACAGCATGTTCTTATTAGTTATCTATTTTATACATATTAGTGTATATATGTCAATCCCAATCTCCCAATTCATCACACCCCACCCCCCCGCCACTTTCCCCCCTTGGTGTCCATACGTTTGTTCTCTACATCTGTGTCTCTATTTCTGCCCTGCACACTGGTTCATCTGTACCATTTTTTCTAGGTTCCACGTACATGCGTTAATATACGATATTTGTTTTTCTCTTTCTGACTTACTTCACTCTGTATGACAGTCTCTAGGTCCATCCACGTCTCTACAAATGACCCAGTTTTGTTCCTTTTTATGCCTTTGCCCATTTTTAAATTGAGTTATTTATCTTTTTATTGTTGAGTTGTAAGAGTTCCTTATATATTCTGGGTATAATTATCTTATCAGATATATGATTTGCAAATATTTTCTACCATTCTTTGGGTTGTCTTTCTTTTCACTTTTTGATGGTATCATTTGTAGCACAAAGGTTTTTAATTTCAGTCAAATCCATTGGGAAAATATATATTTATATATTTGTCTCTTGTGTACTTTTGTTGTTATGTCTAAGATTGCATTGCTTGAGCCAAGTCACAAATTTACGCCAATGTTCTCTCTCTCTTTTTTTAAAAATAAGTTTATTTATTTGTTTATTTATTTTTGGCTGCATTGGGTCTTTGTTGCTGCGCGTGGACTTTCTCTAGTTGCGGTGAGCAGGGCTACTCTTCGTTGTGGTGTGTGGTCTTCTCATTGCAGTGGCTTCTCTTGTTGCAGAGCATGGGCTGTGGTGCGCAGGCTTCAGTAGTTGTGGCATGCAGGCTCAGTAGTTATGGCATGCAGCCTCAGTAGTTGTGGCTCGTGGGCTCTAGAGCGCACGCTCAGTAGTTGTGGCACATGGGCTTAGTTGCTCTGTGGCATTTGGGATCTTCCCGGACCAGGGCTCAAACCCGTGTCCCCTGCGTTGGCAGGCAGATTCTTAACCACTGTGCCACCAGGGAAGTCCCTGTGTTCTCTTTTAAGAGTCATATTTTTAACTCTTACATTTAGATTTAGGTTTGTGGTCCATTTTCAATTAGATTTGGGCATGGTATAAATATTTCTAACACTTAAAATTTTTTTTCCAGCTTTATTGAGATATAATTGACGTATAACATCGTATAAGTTGAAAGTATACAACATGATGATTTGATATACATATATATTGTGAAGTGATTACTGCAGTAAGGTTGGTTAACACCTGTCACCTCACATAATTATCATTTTCCTTTGTAGTGACATTTAAGATATACTCTCTTAGCAACTTTCAAGTAATACAATATTGGTAACTGTGGTCACCACGCTGTGCATTTATGCTCAGAATTTACTCATTGTATTTCTTATGCTTTTTATAAAAGTTTTATAACTTTACATTTTACATTTAAGTCTGTGATCCATTTGAGTTAATTTTTGTAGGTGTGTCCAGTTGTGTCAGTACCATTTGTTGATCTCAAATACAATTCTTAGGTTAAAATTTAACTGTCTCATCTGATAAGATTATCTCCCAGTAAAGAAAATGGAAAGGAAGTTTCTCCTTGAAGATGAAACACATATATTATTTTAAAAGTTCTAAAGTCTTCAAGCTAGAATAATGAACCACAATAAAAAAGACTTGGCTTTTCGTATTTCAAGTTTTTTTGTCTGGAACTTTGTTCGTCCATGGCTTTAATTAGGTGGTTTGTGAACAGCTGGTGGACATATGGTGAAGTTACACCTCATTAATAGAATATAAATTTTCCATGTGGTTTTGTTGCTTCTTTCTTTGCAGTTATTTTGCTTTAAGACAAACTTCTGTTATATAAAAGTCTGGCCTTTTTGTCTTGGGAAATCTCTGCAGATACTTTATATTTGTTTTATATTATTCATTGTCTCTTAAGTTTTACAGTCATGCATTAGATACTTTATACCTCATCAGGTTCCTTTAAAAGTTTGTATCGTTCGGTTGCTCAGTTTGAAAGATATATTTCAAAAAATGATTATGACATATAAGATAAGCTTTTAAAGGTACAACAACCTCCTGTTACCTAGGATAGCTGAATAACTGAGAATTACCATATAACTGTATGTGGGTTATCAGTGAAATCAGTTGGTTAGTTATAAAGTATATTTGACATTAACTGTGTGCATAGTGCTTTTGCTGTGCTCTTTTTAAAATATTTTATTTATTGGCATATAATTTTATAATTCACATACCATAAAATTTACCCTTTTAAAATGTATCATTTAGTGGTTTTTAGTGTATCCACAAAGTTGTGCAACCATCACTAGTATCTAATTCCAGAACATCATGATGTTGATTATTTGCCAATCTCATATGACTTATTTTTTTGCTAATTTTATATGCCTAGTTTACCTCAAAATAGATTTGAGGTGGTTTACAATAACAGACTTATTATAACAGGTTCAGTATGATATAAGAGATCAAAAACATTAGTGGGGAGGGAGGAATAAATAAACCAAAAACTCAGACTGAAGCTAATGTAATGTTGCTGTTAAGCAAAGTATGTAAATTTAAAACTCCTAACCTGATAGTGTTTCATATTCTATCATGGATCCAGAATTATATTCGTGAAAAGTCACATCACAGTGCTTTCCTCTTTAAAACTCCCTCTTGATTCCCACAGTCAAAAGTCATGTTTCAAGTTAATATATGAGACTCATTCAGGGTCATGTATATTGAAACTGGTGGGTGGGTAGGGGTATGTATGTGAGGGGCGTAAATATGGTGCATCTGCTGTGGCATCAATTATACTTAAAAATTTTAGAGGAAAACCAATATTTTATATTAATTTAAAAACATTGCTTAATATAGAAAACGAACATGGGGTAGAATGCAGAATTTGCATGAAATACAACGTAGGACTTCAAATAAGCGTTGTTCTTGATCTCAGTTATAGGGGATCTGATCCTAGGAACCCTTCTACCCTTCCTAGTACATGTTCTCTCTTTGCCACTGGTGTTTCTGCTTTGGAAATAATGATGAAGTTCTGGCATACCAAACCAAACAAACACATACAGAAACAAAACAACCCAACAAACCCCCAAATCCTACCCCCAAATTCTTGGGTTGGTATAAAATCCCTTCATGATATGCTAAGTATCTCCCAGATCTGGGCCAATATTCAGTCCTTTCCAGATCCTTTCTGCCTGGAATGCCCCCACTGTCAACCCCACATGACCCTTCCTATTTCCCCCCATCCCCACCCCTTCCTCCATTCCAAGTACATGTGTAACTTCTGTCCTGGTGTCCCCTGTTGCTATGTTCTCCAGGTACTTTCTTCCTGCTCTGTTGCTGTAATTAGCACTATGTATTGTCATGGAGTCTAGGGCAGTGTGGTTAAGTTGAAAGAGGTGATAATGGATGTGTGGCTCTGTAACTGTAGACTCCTCAAAGGCGGGGCTCATCTTTTATTCATCTGTATATCCTGGTGCATCATATGGGTTCTGACACATAGTAGATATTTACTAAATGTTTTCTTGAATTAATGAATGAATTCTGGGTGACAGTGATTTGTGGAGTACAGATAATTCTGTTTTGGGGGGCTTGGTAGATTTTTTTTTTTTTTTAATTTCAGGATAAATGGAGTTTTTGTACATTTATTCCCTCTTCAGTGCGCTGTCGTTAGGCTTCTAGCACACAACAGAGTACTGAAATTGCTCTTGCCAGGTCAACAATGACCCACTTTCCAAATCTGGTGTACCTTTCCCCCCCCATTTTATTTTTCTAGAGCTGTCTGCTGCGTTTGACACTATTATAACTTCTCCACTTTTGAAGCTCTTAACTCTCTTCTTTCTGGAACAGTGTGTTCTCCCACGTCTCCTGATGTCAACCATCACATCCCCACAGGCTCCTCTTCCTCTGACTGCATCTTAAGTTTTTGTTGGTGTCCTCAGGTTATGTCTTGGGCTCCTGCCCTTTTGTGTACACAGAGGGGCATCTCAACCACTCCCTTTGTTTCTGTTCTCTGACCATAATCCCCAGATTGGGGTCTTGAGTGAGCATGCTTCTAATCTTGCCACCTGTCTCCTTCGCACTGCCACCAGGATAGCCCAAAGCTTCACAGATTCTACATGTGTAAAATGAAATTCTCATTCTTTCCTGCTGAATTAATTTTTCTTCTATATCCTCCCCCCCCTCATTTGTCGAAACCACCATCTACTCAAGTACTGAAGCTAGAAACCTAGCTGTTCTCCAAGATCCTTCGTCCTCAGTTATCCCCTTCAAATTACCCATGAGGACCTGTCAATTTTATTCCCAGACATTTTACAAATTAATTTCATTATTCCAAAACTACTGCCTTCTCTCTCCAGTACTTCTGCAGAGTGGAGAGTGCATCTGGGGAGTGGAGAAATTGACACCCTACAGCCCAGTGACTTCATTTTTTATGTCAGGTTAGTAATAAACGATTTATCAGTTATGTGGGCAGTTATTAAACATAAATATTTGTGCCGTTTTCTGGCCCTGACATTTCTGGAATCACTCTATATTTTTTTTCCTCACCTCTCCATGTACTATTTCTTAATTTCCTGGCTGGCCTGGACTGCCCTAGAATTCTCTGGGCTGCCCTAGACCTAGAAAGTCTCGAGTCTTTTCCAGAGCCGCATGGCATGTCCAGTAGGGAATATTTTCCAAACCTTCTCTCACATTCGGCATTACCCTGTATTTGAGTGGCAGGCAGAGGCCTCTGGTCCAGGAGACCTGCAATTTCTTTTTTTTAAAGATTTAATCTTATTTATTTTTGGCTGCGTTGGGTCTTCGTTGCTGTGCGCGGGCTTCCTCTAGTTGCAGCGAGCGGGGGCTACTCTTCTTCGCGGTGTGCGTGCCTCTCATTGCGGTAGCTTCTCTTGTGGAGCATGGGCTCTAGGCACGCGGGCTTCAGTAGTTGTGGCATGCAGGCTCAGTAGCTGTGGCTCGTGGGCTCTAGAGTGCAGGCTCAGTAGTTGTGGCCACGGGCTTAGTTGCTCCATGGCATGTGGGATCTTCCTGGACCAGGGCTCGAACCCGTGTCCCCTGCACTGGCAGGCGGATTCTTATCCACTGCACCAACAGGGAAGTCCCAACCTGCAATTTCTAGGTTGTCCCAGAGCCTGGGCTGGAATTGGAGACAGTTTCAATTTTCTCTGGGCTGTGCAGGGAACAGGGCTGCTTAGCCGGCCCTCAGTCTGTAGCTCCATGTCAAGGCTTCACTGCTGAATCCACCAGAGGTGGGAGCTTACTGCACTTTAAGGAAGGTTGCTTTTTTATCATCATCCTTTCTCTGTCCTTCCCCATACTCGTCAGAGAGTAATTTCTTTCCTAATCATTCCTGCAAGTGTTTCTATATCCCTTCAGTCCCCATTCCTAAGGAGACATCCTTGTAAATATGTTATTTTGCACATTATTTTTATTCTCCTCCTTCTGTCACAAAGGATTTGAAATATTACACAGCTGTAAGTCCTGAGAGATGTTAAATTTCACTTATCTTGTAGGCAGGATTTTTTTTTTTTTAAATAGGAGAATGGGATAATGGAATCTTGTTTAGAAAATCAGATGTGTAGCCCCTTCCATCAGAGATGATTAAAAATTAAAGACAGCCAGCCCAGCAATCCCACTACTGAGCATATACCCTGAGAAAACCATAATTCAAAAAGACTCATGTACCACAATGTTCATTGCAGCTCTATTTACAATAGCCAGAACATGGAAGCAACCTAAGTGTCCATCGACAGACGAATGGATAAAGAAGATGTGGCACATATATACAATGGAATATTACTCAGCCATAAAAAGAAGTGAAATTGAGTTACTTGTAGTGAGGTGGATGGACCTAGGGTCTGTCACACAGAGTGAAGTAAGTCAGAAAAAGAAAAACAAATACTGTATGCTAACACATATGTATGGAATCTAAAAAAAAAAAAGGTTCTGAAGAACCTAAGGGCAGGACAGGAATAAAGACGCCGACGTGGAGAGTGGATTTGAGGACATGGGGAGGGGGAGGGGTGGGCTGGGACGAGGTGAGAGAGTGGCATGGACATATATACACTACCAAATGTACAATAGATAGATAGTGGGAAGCAACCGCATAGCACAGGGAGATCAGCTCGGTGCTTTGTGACCACCTAGAATGGTCAGATAGGGAGGGTGGGAGGGAGACGCAAGAGGGAAGGGATATGGGGATATGTGTATACATATGGCTGATTCACTTTGTTATACAGCAGAAGCTAACACACCATTGTAGAGCAATTATACTCCAATAAAGATGTGGGGAAAAAAAAATTAAAGACAGTACCTGCTTCTCATGAATCTATTTACCTAAGTAGATGCGTTTTTGATTGTCTATCACCTAGGGTTAAAAAAAGGCATCAAAGCAGTGACTCTATTCTTTTCTTCGAAAAGCTTAGGGCTATGTACAAAGGTAAGCCCAAACTATGTGAAAATCGGCAATTCAAATGCCGTTTTTTTTAAAAAAAATAGAAATAAATTACCTCTGCCAGTGGATTCCATGGCTGCTTGGCAGGGGTAATTTGCTCCAGTCCAGTGCTTTCTAAGTTGAGGTTAATTATTCCTTTTAGGAAGTTAGATATTCCTGGAAGAGGTACATTATCTTTGAGAAAAATAGCTTATTAAAATCATGAAAGCATTTGTTGAACATCTAATATAAAGCTTTTTTAAAACCTTTTTTTATTGAAGTATAGTTGATTTACACTATTGTGTTGGTTTCAGGTGTGCAGCCTACTGATTCAGTTATTTTTTTCTGATTATATTCCATTATAGGTATTATAAGATACTGAGTATAATTCCCTGTGCTATACAGTAAATCCTTGTTGCTTATCTATTTTAGGTATAGTAGTTTGTATCTGTTAATCCCATTCTGCTAATTTGTCCCTCTTCCACTCCCCTTTAGTAACCATAAGTTTGTTTCCTATGTCTGTGAATCAGTTTCTGTTTTGTATATAAATTCATTTGTAGTGTATTTTAGATTCCACATGTAAGTGATATCATATGTATTTGTCTTTCTCTGTCTGATTTACTTCACTAAGCATAATATTCTCTAGGTCCATAACATGAAGCTTTGATGGGGGAGGAAAAGAGATAAATTTTAGAGAACAGGACGTTTTATAAAGCAGATATCTTGGGTAAAGTGTTTAGTAGGACATTAGTTAGCTAGAGGGAAAGATCAGATATTCGGGGGATGGAGAGAGAGGAAGCCAGGAAAGGGGCAGGAGGGTGGGAAGGACATTATACCATTATTCCTTAGAGTGAGGCTTGCTGGAGCCTGTATTCTCTGAGACAAGACCTTCTGTTCTCTTACAAGTATAAACCCTGGTTTTGTTCTTCATAGAAAGCAATGAGTTCATTGTTGTTTTGACATCATGTCGATTTCTCCCCCTCAAGGGATGGATCATTAGAACTCTCTGATGAAGAAAAGGTCCTATAATCTGTTTTATAGATAATCATTTTCTGAACCATCAAGTGAAATTCAAGCGTTAATCTTGAGGGCAAATAGATAATCATTTTCTGAACCATCAAGTGAAATTCAGCTTTAATCTTCAGGGCAAATGGAGATTAGTTAGGATGTATTAAACTCTGTGAGTTTAATGTTCATGACAAGTGTTTCATAAAGGAAGATGCTGTCTATTATCGCTCCTCAGAAGGAAATTGTTGATAAGAAACCATTTTGAGAAGTAAGATTTATGGCAACATCAGAAGGGAAGCTGGGGCATCTGAGCATCCAGGACAATCAAGGGCAAATGGGACAACTACATTTTTCTTGTGCAGTCTTCTGTCTTACAAAAAAAACAAACAAACATGTATTTGTATAGTCTTCTTCGCAAAGCAATTAAGGAAAGTATTTACTCTTTAAAAGCCTACTCTATTTTAATGAAGCATGTTAATTCCTGAAGGAGATAGATCAATGACAAGGGATACCAGTGGGAGAGCTTCCCCCAATTGTTGTCTTATTATTTTTCCCCTCAAATAAAATCTTTACATTTGAGTAATATATTGATTCAGGATTCAGTGGGTTGGTAATTTTATCTTGACCTTATTCATCCAATGAAGCATGTGACCCAAATGCACAAAGTCAGACCCTTATGCTGCAAAAATCAGCTCATCTCCTTTGAACAAGCTAGTTGGAAGGGTCCCAGCTTTTCACTGTCAGTCAGTCAGCAACTATGCTGACTGTACTTAATATTGTGCTTTTCCAATTGTATCCTATGGATACTTAGGTAGGCACTTCAGGTGGTTTATTATAGAATTTATGTTTATAATACAATAGTATCTATTTTCTTTGGGGCTCACCAAAACCAGTGTTATTCCCCCAATTAACTAAAAACATATTCTTTAGGGTATTATATTAGTTTCCTGTGGCTGCTGTTACCAAATTACCATAAAGTTGGTGGCTTAAAACAATAGGAATTCATTCCCTCACAGTTCTGGAGGCCAGATGTCTGAAATAAAGGTGTTGGCAAGGCGGTGCTCCCTGTGAAGGCTCCGGAGGTGCATCCTTTCCTTGCCTTTTCAGCAAGCTCCTGGCATTCCTTGGATTGTGGCCACATCGGTCCAGTCTCTGCCTCCATGGTCATATTGCCTCCTCTGAAAATCCCCTCTGATTGCTTTTAGGGCTCACCCTGATAATCCAAGGTAAACTCCTCTTCTTAAAATCCTTAATCACACCGTTTGCATATACGGTAAAAGTCACATGTTCCCAGGTTTAAGACGTGGACGTATCTTTTGGGGGGCCATCATTCAGACAAAGAAAGTACTTTGTTCTTTCTTATTTATTGGTCTGTAAGACTTGGAATGTTCAATCTACCTATTCTACCTACGTTAGGAATATACCATCATAATCTTTCTAAATTTTGAATAGATTTAAATAGAGATGAAAATATGAACTTTTAACCTTTCCCAGTAATCAACCTAGATTTAATTTTTCATGCTATAGGTCACACTAGTGAAATTAAAAATAGAAAATATGAAAAGGAAGATAATCCTAGTACCATTTATATTTGATCTTGGTTAACTATACAAGTATAAAAATACTAAAATCATTAAAATATAAAAAATCATTTTTACCATAATTTATACACCTGGAAGTATTGAGTGATAACGGGTACATTTGGGTTATGCTGACTAGGTGTTGAAAATAATTTATTTGGGATTGAAATTTTGTCAATGAAATAATCCACAAGGTGCATACATTATGAGCAAGGTAGCAGGAGTATTTTGATACAAAGTATTTGTGAAAGTAAAGGTAGTTTGCACTGGATTTGTTTACAGTTTAATTCATTTTTTAAAAAATTTTATTTATTTATTTATTTATGGCTGTGTTGGGTCTTCATTTCTGTGCGAGGGCTTTCTCTAGTTGCGGCAAGTGGGGGCCACTCTTCATCGCGGTGCGCGGGCCTCTCACTATCGCGGCCTCTCTTGTTGCGGAGCACAGGCTCCAGACGCGCAGGCTCAGCAGTTGTGGCTCACGGGCCTAGTCGCTCCGCGGCATGTGGGATCCTCCCAGACCAGGGCTCGAACCCGTGTCCCCTGCCTTGGTAGGCAGATTCTCAACCACTGCGCCACCAGGGAAGCCCTAATTCATTTTTGACAGATGCCAACAAAACGTTTCTCCTTTTCGTAGTACTAAGAAAGAAGAGAGCATGTAATGTCAAACCTTTGTTAACCTCTCTCTGCCTATACCTGGACTTTCCCTATGCATACAGGTATTTATAGTTATGAATCCACACACATCAGTTGCTGACAGCAGTGTCAAGTTAGTGTGTGCCCAACTAGTAAGGTTTACTGAATTTTCAGGTGGTCTTGGCATGCTAGGCAGGCAGTACCAAGTTGTTCAGAGAGATCTCTCTTTCAGACTGTAGAAATGTCCGAGACATGTAAACCAGATAGATAGCTTGACCCCCATCATGTGGTTTAGTTAATTTAAAAATGAAGACTGGGGGCTTCCCTGGTGGCGCAGTGGTTAAGAATCCGCCTATCAATGCAGGGGACACGGGTTTGAGCCCTGGTCCGGGAAGATCCCACATGCCACGGAGCACCTAAGCCCGTGCGCCACAACTACTGAGCCTGCGCTCTAGAGCCCGCCAGCCACGACTACTGAAGCCCGCATGCCTAGAGCCCATGCTTCACAACAAGAGAAGCCACTGCAATGAGAAGCCCGCACACAGCAACGAAGAGTAGCCCCCGCTCGCTGCAACTAGAGGAAGCCCGCGAGCAGCAGCAAAGACCCAACGCAGCCATAAATAAATAAATAAATAAATAAATAAATAAATAAATAAATAAATAAATAAATAAATAAATAAATAAATAAATAAATAAATAAATAAATAAATAAATAAATAAATAAATAAATAAATAAATAAATAAATAAATAAATAAATAAATAAATAAATAAATAAATAAATAAATAAATAAATAAATAAATAAATAAATAAATAAAATAAAATAAAATAAATTTAAAAAAAATGAAGACTGAGTTCTGGGGAAGAATTGCCCTGTTGCCCATGTTTACCTGAAATGCAGGAACTCATTTGAAGGAGCCAGAGCCAGTTGGTATATCTCTGGGGTCTGATCTTAGACTCTTGTCTGGGTGGTGTTTTCCCATTCCTTGTGTATGGGGGTAAATGTACAGGGTAAGGTGTTTTTAGAGTATAGTACCTGTCTGGGTGCCACAGGAGGCATTTGCAGGGAACAGTGAAAGTTAAGGGTGGAACCATTCTTTGAATCCTAATCATGGAAAGCCTTGAATACCGGGCTTAGAAATGTGGATTTTCTTCTTTTTCTGATCCTCTACGCCTTCATGTAATCTATTTCTCCCTATTTATTTCCTCTTAGATAATAGTGGATTTACTTAGATTATTTTTGTAGTTGCTTTTTCAGTAGTGTTTTCCTTTCTATAATTTTAAACAAATTTCTGAAACTCCTTTCCAAAAGTGTATTTTGATGCTTGATTCTAAATTTCCCACCTTTTTCTTTTGGCCAAAAGTAACAAAGAAACCCTGAACTTTGAGAGTTTCTACCACTTGAAAAGAAAGAAAGCAAGAAAGAAAGAGGTCAGTATTCTTGATGTTATACTTCTTTTTAAAAAATGCCTTTTGTTTCCAGACAAAATATGGAAATTTTGCTTCCAAAAGGTCATGGTTTCTTCTTTCTAATTACATTCTTTAAAATTCTGACCGTGTGGGCCCTGAAAATTGTACTATCATAACTCTTAAATGTACTTTTCATAAAATTCAACACATTTGATCTTTCGCCTTAACAGTCCTTAGGTCTTAAACCATCATTCAGAAAAATCACAAGTTTCGAATTAAAACAAAACAGAACTCCAACTTTGATATATAGCTAAAATTGTTTTGGTTCTGTTTCTGGTTGGATCGTCAAGGGTAGACTCTGTGAGTGAGTCGTGTAATTAAAGTGGCTGCCTTAAAAATGTAATGCCAACACCCAGTCATCTCTTGTCTTTTGTCTTACAACTGAGACCATATTGTTTTCTGTACTTCATATGTATAACAGTCCTTTTTTGTGTGGACTCCATTCATTTATATTCTGTTTATTCATTCATTCTTTCATATTGAGTATCTTTTCTGTGCCAGTCCTGTGAATACAGAAATGCAAGGCATGATCCTTGTTCTTAATGAGGTTACAGGCTTGTGGGAGAGGCAAGCATATAAACAAATAATTACAGCCTAAAATAATAAATGCTGTTATAGTGGTAAGACAAAGTCCTCCTTGTGGCTTAAACTCTCTAGCCCCCATTCCCCAACTGATTATTTTCTTCTGTGGATCTTTTCTCCTGTCTCTCAGCCCTTTTTTCAGATACACACATATAGATATTGCTTGCTTATTCTTTTCTGCTCCAGGTTTCCTCATTTTAGGTGTGAAAGCCTTTTCCTGTGTCTTCTCCCTTTCCTGACTCTTTAGGTAGCTCTCTCTAATATCCCAGCTTTGCCTTTAAGTGTTAACAGAGAGAAAAATAATGTGTCTCATTATTTTTGAAGCATTTAGGGTATCACAGTTGATATGAAAAATGGCAGAGCCTAGGGTCCTAAAAGGAAAATTATCCATATTATATAATGTGAGCTATTTATAGAATATGGAACCAGATATATATGTAAGTTCACACACACACGTATATGCAGTTAAGTAAAACAGTGCCTCAATTTTAGGACAAATAGCTTTCAAAGCAGCTTTAAGTGTAATGATTCATAGTAGAATCTTAGCTCTTTATTCTTATGTTTGTTTTTTAAAATGAAAGGGAATAAATTACCCTTAAAGGGAAGTCTCTCCCTTTATTTATATTAGTTATATTTTGAGTAAAAATACAGGCTTAAGAGAGTGTTTGTTAAACAATGCAGAACAGGTAAATAAAATCCAAGATTGTCAGTGTAGGTGGTATTAATTTATCTCTTTAAATTCTGAATGAATTACTGAGTGAAGGATAGTCCTAACCCTCTGACCTTGGGCGCTTCAGTTTCTCCATCTTTAATAAGGGGTCGGTGTGGTAAACATTTGTTTTTTCTGCTCAGCTTCCATTCCTCACTATTCTTAGGGAGTTGCTGCTTTCCCAGATTTGGTCCTCATTGTTCAGATGGTTCCAACCCGGTCCAGTCCCTCTTATCCAGAGATGTGCATGTGACCCAGCCCAGCCAATTAATTGCTACCTCCTCTTCCGCTCGCTGTGGATGGGTAGAATCAATAGGCAACCCAGGCTGGATGAATCAGAAGTCAACTTCTGGGCTTTGTCTGGAACTGTTGAGAAGAAACTTACTTTTCAGTAAGGTTCCTAAGTTAAGTAGAATGGAAGGCTGGAATTGTGGAGAAACCTCCGCATGAGGAGCAGTAGAGATGGAACCTCTATGGAGGAAAGCAGACCCAGTAGATACTTGGATCTGCTACTGCCTTTTCAGATATTTGACCAATAAAGTCTTTTTGTTGTTGTTTTTTTAAAGTCAGTTTGAGTTGTCCTTTCTTCTGTCACATGCAAATGGCAAGGTCCAGGCTAATTCAGTTGGGTTCGTTAACCACCATAGCCTTTCCATGTCCACATTCTGTGATTCTCTGCCTTCCTGTATTGCATGCAAGTTAGATTACTTTGATTGATTGAGGTTAGACAAGTAACCACTGTCTAACAGGAGAAGTAATTTCCCCATCTGAGAAATATCAGTGGAAGGTCAAGAGTAGTTGTTCTACATTTTGATCTCATTTATCTTTATTTTATAGCATACTTCACCTTCTGTGACTCTTATCCACCTTTGGTCCAGTTGTACTCTCTAGGGCCTCGGAAATAAAACAAACAAAAAAGAAAAGCAAAACTCTGCTTGATGTGAGAAATTATCCCGTTCTGAATCACATACACAAATGATCCCTTTCTGAGTCACCCCACCCCTAGCTTAATATGAGCATTTTGGGAAGATGACTTTTTAAGAATACTGCATGAGAATGGAGAAAAAGAGAACACCTGAAGGATGCGTGAAAAATTATAAGCATTTGTGAGAGGGTTCATGAGGTGGTGAAGTGGAAGAGGGAGAACATGGATGCAGAAGCCCAGGTAATCTTGATCGAGTCTTGTAAACTTCCCTCATCTTTCAGATGTTTGGGTTGTTGTGAGGATGATGTGGTATAATGTGTGTGGAAGCAGTTTGCATATAAAACCTGATGATGGCTGAAATCATTTAGGAATGAATGTACCTAGTTTATTCAGTGAGTTTCACTGATGAATTGTGCCACAAGCAACAGATTGGGAAATATAAGGAACCTTATTGAAAAGTAAGCTTCTTCTCAACAGTTCCAGACAAAGCCCAGAAGTTGACTTCTGATTCATCCAGCCTGGGTTGCCTGTCAACTCTAACCAACCACAGTGGCCAGAGGAGGTAGTGCACTGGGTCATATGCACATCTCTGGATAAAAGACACTGGACTGGGTTGGAACCGTCGGAACAGTGAAGACCAAATTTGGGAAATATCTAATAAGATTAGATATAAAGTTACTTTCAGATTTTGAAATCCAGCCTGAGGAGTTTAAACTTGTTTAAAGAAGTGAGTGTCAGTTACCACTTCCAGGTATCTTCCCCCAGATCATTTCTTGAACTTTGTTCTTTTCTCTTCATTCCCACAACCAGTACAAACTCCTGACCTACCTTGTGGATGCCAGTCTATTCCATATCCAAATTCCTGTTGCCATATTTATCTTCCTGAAAATAACATACCCTAATTACATGAAGAAGGCAGCTGAATGTGGTGACTGATAGAATACAGGGAATGAAAGATAGGTAAAAATATAGAGTAAAAATATATCTGAGAGACTTGGGACAGTGGTGGTATTATTAACAGGAGGCAGATTGATAAGGGACCCATGATGGGTGATAAGACACCCATCTGGAATCATTGCATCGGAAGTTGCAGATTTAGGCATAGCACTTAGTGGAAGGAATGGAGTCCCTGTGTAGATCTAGAAGTTATGAAGTCATTGAACTTTGTATCTCAAAGCATCTTGTCTTATTCAGTTTGGGCTGCTGTAACAAAATAACCACAGACTTGGATGGCTCAAGCAGTAAACATTTATTTCTCACAGTTCAGGAGGATGGGAAGTCCTGGTGGATTTGATGCTTGATGAGGGCCCTCTTCCTGCAGATAGCTGCCTTCTTGCTGTGGCTTCCCATGGCAGAAAGAGAGAAGAAGCAGGGTGTCTCATGACCCTTTTGAAGGCTCTCATCCCATTCAGGAGACTCCATGCTCATGACCTAATTATCTCGCAAAGGCCCTACCTCCAGATAACATCACAATGGGTATTAGGGCTTCAACATATGAATTTGGGTGGGGGAGCAGTGGACACAAATATTCAGTCAATAGCAGGTCCTTAAGACATCATTTGGCTTTGATTTTTTTCAGATAAGAGGTTGAATCAAAGTGGAAGGTTACATAGTATATTGTCAGTAGCACAGCTAGGAGTAGAATGTTTATTTGCTGACTCCAAGGCCAGTGTTCTTTCTTCTCCATTACAGCCTTCTTGTGCCATCAACCCAAAGATAACAATGGAAGCTTTAATGATAGAGTAAGGATTTTAACGAGGACCAACTATGTACTAGGCAGAATATAGTGTAATTCCCTACTATTGGATGGATACAACTCTGAAGATACTGGTAGCTTTGACACGGAAAAGCCAAGATGTTGGACCATTTAGATAGGTTAGGTAGTCACCTACCTAAGCTGGCTCATCAAGTGCTTAGTGGCTGATATAAAGAAATGCTAAATCATTCTTTTCTTCATGCCAGCTGGTCTTATAGGCATTATAGTGTAATTATATATTTAGAAGGTGAATTTTGATGCCAGACAGTTCTGTATTCAATTCCTGGCTGTGTTACTTGCTGTCTGAGGTGCCTTTGAGCTTCAGTTTCCTCATCTGTAAAGTGGGGATAATAACACCTACCTTATAGGGTTGATGTACCTATTGATTACATTAGTTTCCTGCTAGTGCAGGAAATTACCAAAATTGTAGTGACTTAAGACCATATAAGTTTATTATTCTAGTTCTGGGGGTCACACTTCTGAAAATGGATCTTATGGGGCTAATAGGTGTTAGCAAGGCTGTATTCCTTTAGAGGCTTTAAGGGGAAATTTGCTTCTTGCCTTTTCCAGCTTCTAAAGACTACCCACATTCCTTCGCTCATGGCCCCCTTCCAGCAGTGGCGTCACTTCAGTTTTTGCTTCTGTCATTAAATTTCCTCTGACTCTGACGTTCCTGCTTCCTTCTTAGAAGGACCTTGTGATTATCTTGGGCCCAGTCAGAAGATCCAGGATAATCTTCCCATCTCAAGACCCTTAACATCATCACATCTGCAGAGTCCCATTTGCCATGTGAAGTAACATGCACAGGTGTCAGGGATTAGGATTTAGACATCTTTGGGGACCATTATTCTGCCTACCACACTGATAATGATGATACTAATGAAGCTGATGAGGAATAATAGTTACTACTATTATTATTTCAACTACTCCCAAAATTACTTCTAGTATTTCATTGAAGGAAATAAGCTCTTCTATCCCAAAACATGTAAGAAGAGCACGGATGGCCTGATAAGGGGATTGAACTTCTGATTTGATAAAAGTGTCTTTACCCTGCAGTCAAAAATGTCTTCCTTTACTGGGTTGCCTGGAAACCCATGGAATGTTTACATTAGTCATCCTTTTGATTCAGGCATTGAAAGGCCAGCAAAGTACTATTATGTTTTCTGGAAAGAAACGAACTATCAGTCTAGCACAAGTGACTATTAGGAAAATCAAGTGAGGTGCTGAGGAGATGTGAAACAGGACAGGTGGGTTTTGATTTAGAATGAGATAAAATAATTGTTCATAGCAGAGGATCAATAATTATATTTGAAATATTGAAATGAGGGGACAGTCTTACACAGAAGATGCACAGAAAGTTTTAGTCTCTATCCTTGTTTCTACACACACACACACACACACACACACGCACAGAATTCTGAAACTGTAATACTGTCAAATTTCCACATGAGTCTTAGTTTTCAGGGAAAACTATGGATAAAAACGAAGAGGTTATATTCGGGAAAGTAGTTAAAAAAAAAAAAGCTTGAGTGAAGTGGCAATAGAATAAAATGATGATTAGCTTTTTAAAAACACTAGTGTAAAGAATACCTCTTGCTTTAATTTTCCTTCTATTTTATTTTAAATTATAGTTCTGCTAAGGAGAAAAATAAAGAACAGACTGTCATTTCCTTTAAAAACACAAGTCAGACAAATTGGTATACAGCAGGAGGATACTCTACTAATTTTGACAGTCATTCAATGTGTTCATTTACTAGCCTTTCTCAGACACAGTACCTGCATGGCTTTTATTTTGCCAGATGCTTCCACTAATACATTTTCACATATTGGGTATTTTTGTCAATTTTTGACAAGTATAAATTAAAATTTTTTTAACTTCAAATAAAAGACTACATATTAAAATAGTGATTTTAAGATGAAGTGTGTAGCATTTTACAAATGCAGACTTGGAGAGGAGACCACGTTCAGAGCACTCTATAGCAAACCAGAGGTCCTCAGGTATCTGGTTCTACCTTAGCCTTCCAGCCTTCTTTCTCAGCTCCTGGGATATCCAGTGCTGTCTGCCAGTCAGCTAATTCACTCTTTTCTGCTTGGCACTTGTATATTCCCCTTCCCCTCACTAACTGCCTTTTATTATTAAATTATAGTTTCCTACAGAAATTTAACATCATCCATCATTATTGCCATCTGGAGAAAGCTTTGCTCTCATCAGGCAGTGGTGAAACAGGTTAACATTTCTTCTTAAAGCTCCAACCCCTGGTCCTGGACCTGATTGAGGTCATGTGCTATTGTGAAAAGTGTCCAGTACCTGCATCAAGTGTGACTCTGAAGTTATTAGATTGGGAGGGGCACCGTATAGGTTGGACAGCTATCAAGTATGTTGCTGCAGTTTGAACCTTAACAGTTTATAATCAATAGTTGGCTTCTTGATCACACAAGCCCTATTCTTCAAGTAAGCGGTTCTTCCTTTTGCCTGAAACCTTATGTCCCCCGGTTCCCCTTGAAAACTCGTCTCTTCCAGGTGTCGAGGGTGCAGTTCTAGGGATTTCATAGTTCCCTGAAAGCTCCTGTGGAGAACTCAGGGTGAGAATGTTCATTCTGTGAGGAAGTTAACTAATCTAATTGTAATATTTGAGTTGGAAAAAGCAGCTGGATGGATGTGAGGAGAGGAAGGAAGCCTGAGAAGGTGAGGAGGCTGATTGCAGCAGTGCCTGAAAGTTACCTGACAGACCATCTCAGAGTCTCTACCTCCCTCTCTCAGAATTCTATTAGATTTGCTACCACCCTATATTGAACTATAGCGGTCCAACTGACTCTTTTTTTAAAAAAATCATGTTCCAAGGAGATCTTAGAACCTCATTTCCCCCCCTGTCTTTCTTGACCTCCATTTGCTACTGCCCCAGAAGGTAGGTGTCAAAGGATATATAAATAAAAATCAGAATTCCAGAATAATCCATTTATTTACACTTCATCATAGTTGATTTCAAATCTTGATCAATTCTTTTAGCAACTACTGTTGAGCAACTACTATTCGCTGGTGCTGGGCATAAGTGGATCAATAAGACATGAGTCTTATCCTCATGGAAACCATCACCACAGACATGGTGCCATTTCCAGAAAAGACCCTTCCTATCTCCAGGGAAAGGCCTAAGGAAGGCTGAGTCTTCATCAGGGAAACTAGAGCAATTTATTCTCAACAGGAAATTAAAGGTAGCAGATTGCAGAAATTTCTGGATAAAGTATTAACCAAGATTGTGTAGGAAGTTTATATCTTATGAGTGGGTAGAAAAATTGGTAATGAATTCAGAGTTGCAAGTTTAAAGAAATGCATATACTGAAAAATCCAAAAAGATGGACTTTAACCTGTCAAGTGTCTAAGCTTCAGGTAAAAGTCTAGCACTTTAATCTACTGTGTGTTGTCTGTAGATGAAGATGACCCATGGTAGATTTATACAGGCTAGTAAAAACCAGCCAAAGAAGGGATTTTGAAAAAAAGAGGAAAAATTTTAAAATTCTAGTATTTTTGTCTTAGCCATAATTTGTTTCTAATGTATCCAGTTCTGATGCCAAATATCGTAAAGCATAGAGCTGAGGTGTTCTGGAAAAGTCAGTAATTGAGGCTTTAAAGTAGCTTCAGTATAATGACTAACCAAGAAGACTGACTTTCCAGAAAGACGAAGTCCCAGAGGAGACATGATCCAGGTTTACAAAATCATGAAGTACGTGAATAGGGCAAATAACAAACTTTCTCCTCAAATCATGAAAACATTTTAAACCTTTGAAAAAGTAATTTTAGGGTCGATGAAAAGTCATGGGGATTGTATTTTTATTGTTGGCTTTAAAGTCTAAGCTGTAAGATTGCCTAAGATGAAACCATTTTAGGATAAATATCTTTTGCTATTGTGGTAATTAGCCCCCCCTTGGATTAGTTTCAAAATTGTTCTGCCTTTTTCTGAATTTAATTATAAGGTAAATGGGTCTTTTAGCAGATTTTAAGATACAACTAGGAAATTCTTTATTCCAGTGAGTGATACGGACTTATTAAATGAATATCCATTAAGTAGTGGATGGTAGATTCATAGTGGATTATTAAAGAAATAGACAATGTTACATGTGTGTCTCTTAGCATCAGAAGTTGTCATGGAAAGCCAATGTATTTTTTCTTAAAATGCGTTTTTTTTTCTTGTTTGTTTGTTTTTTTAACATCTTTATTGGAGTATAATTGCTTTACAATGGTGTGTTATTTTCTGCTTTATAACAAAGTGAATCAGTTATACATATACATATGTTCCCATATCTCTTCCCTCTTGCGTCTCCCTCCCTCCCACCTTCCCTATCCCACCCCTCTAGGTGGTCACAAAGCACCGAGCTGATCTCCCTGTGCTATGCGGCTGCTTCCCACTAGCTATCTGTTTTACGTTGCCGACCAGCACTTTAAAATGCGTTTTGATATTTCTGTCAGAGACAGAATACCAAGTTGACATTAGTCTCATTCAGTAAGGCATCTCTTATGTTACCCTGAACTATTACAGTTGCTGTGGCTTTTTTCCTCCCCCCATCAGACATAGTCAGGGAATTGTCCTCTCCATGCCCAGAAAGGTACTTAGCTAAAGCTCTTCTGAATATCAAGAGAGTAAAGCCTTCTATTTACAAAATACCTGCTTTGTATTTAGTGCTATGCAGAATGGTCATGCAGACACACTCTTTGGGATTTTAATATTAATGGGATGATTTAACTTTATTAGTTTTATAAATTATAGAGGCCGGTGGAGTTGTTTGCTAGATTTTATCATAGGCTTAAGCTACTGAAGCCTTAGTTCATATTGTAGATGATGATGTGCTCCTGATGAGAATATTAATACTGAAATAATGATATATATCACCATATAATATAAGCATTGACTGTCTTTAAGATTTTCAGCTTAAAACCACTTTAATAGATCTGTCTTAAAAGTTGGAAGTGTGATATTCATGGTAAACCATCTGTCCCCAAAGAACTCATTCCCCCTTGTATTTTAGGTGCCTTATTTTTATTCATCAGGTATTTTGAGCAACTAATAAGACATCTGATTACCTCTCTTTTTCTCATTCATAATCTCTCAGACTAATTTTTAGACTCAAACAAAAGCTTTTTCTCATTGTCTTTTTAGACTCTTAGAATCCATTTATTTTGCAGCTTTTAAAAGAACTGAGAGAAAAGATGATCAGCAAATAATATATTGTTACTGGAAATTACCTGACTGTTCTTGAATTTTTCATGAACTTTTAAAAGTACCTGTTGCCTTAATTGTTTTAGTAGGAATCTGAAAATAAGACTCCTATTTACATTTTGGCCTAAAATCAGTTCCATATTCTATTTCTTACCGGAGGGCAAACAGGCTTGTTAAGCTGTTTGCATTTCTATCCTTTTATTTCAGATTTTGAGGACACGTATCTAAGCATTACCCTAGGTTCTCTGTCTTCACCCCTCCCTCCCCCAACACACACTTTGCACCGTTATGATGTAACTAGAATTATATTAGTTTCCTTGACACCTCATATTTCCTGGCCTTCTTCCCTCCACTCCCTTTTCCTTAGATGTTTAAATCTAGAAGAAACCTTTGTCCTGCCTAAAATATTTTTTAGTCAGTATTGCAAACAGACAATTGTAAACTTCATCTTTGTAGATGAAGTACTTGAAAATAGCATTCATTTTCTCCTTTGTTATGATGGTTAAAAAATAATGATACTGTTTTGGGACTTCCCTGGTGGCGCAGTGGTTAAGAATCTGCCTGCCAGTGCAGGGGACATGAGTTTGATCCCTGGTCCGGGAAGATCCCACATGCCGTGGAGCAACTAAGCCCGTGCGCCACAACTACTGAGCCTGTGCTCTAGAGCCCACGAGCCACAACTACTGAGCCTGTGCGCCTAGAGCCTGTGCTCCACAGCAAGAGACGCCACCTCAATGAGAAGTCTGCGCACTGTAGCAAAAAATACCCCCTCTCACTGCAACTAGAGAAAGCCCGTGCCCAGCAAAGAAGACACAATGCTGCCAAAAATAAATAAATAAATTTATATAAAAAAAATAATGATACTGTTTTGATGAATGGATGGTGAAATGTGGCTGACAGTGCAGTTGGTGGCATGCCATCAGTCTAAAGGTTAAGCAGCTGGGCTGAAAAGAGTCATTTTGGTTTAGTCGTTTTAACTGGCCACTTTTTTGGAGGCTGAGTTCCAGGACAGAATGTCTATGACACTTTAACATATTTAACATATTCTCAAAAATGATCAGAATTCAGGCTAAATACCCTAAACTATTTGATTTCCTACTGGATTACATTTTGGTTGTCCAGAAAAAAACAGAGTTGGTTTTTAAAGGAGCATGCTGGTCTACAAAAAGGCTATGGAGAAATACCAATCTTTAATGGAAGTTGAGAAGTATTATATAAGCCTTAGGCTGATATTGTAGAATGGCTTCTAAGACTGAGGGAGTGGAGGCATTCTGTTTTAATCCTCTGTAATCCAGTCACATGCATCAAACTGAGCACCCTTAATACCTGATATTTTTTAAAAGGGTAGGAGGCCTATTTTTCTCTGTATAGTGGACAGATTCGCAAGTGACACCTCCTGCCTGTCTCCTCTGTTCTCCTAACTCTGGACTCAGAAGGAAGGTTCTGTCATTTTTCACCTGGTGAGAGAGGTGGCTGGCAGCAGATGCCATATTGGTGACTTCCTGGACCGTGGCTTGTCTTCAAGGCACCCTCCTAAGACAAGTGCGGGGGCAGTTGGAGCATTAAGGTCAAGTTTCAGGCCTCACCTGTGCCACATGGCCACAACAGTCACTCGAGGAGTCCTGGCCTGTTTCAGCCCATTCATTAACACTCCTTCCCTCCTGGACACCAGAGCAGGACCTAATTGTCACTGCCCCTCTTCCTTGAATGTGTGTCAATAAAAGTATGTTTTTTTCCCCCCATTGGCTTATTTCCATCTAAAACTAAATGTGAGGAATAGGGATCTAGTAACTGCAACTGCTTTATCTTAACTGATGTGGACAAAGTTTAGTGACACTTAAGAATTGTTTTGTGTTTTTCAAGTCATGGTTTCACTCTTAGTACAAAGTTATCTATATTTTAAATCAAACACACAATCTTTGAATCTAAACATAGTTAGTATGACAATTTCTCCTTTTCTAAAGTGAGAAAATTGCAAACAGGACTTTAAGAAATCTCCTATGTAGCTGGATACAAACATTTCAGATTTATGAAACTTGATGCCTTTGGCCTTAAGTTAGTGCTTTGGGTTTAAAACTCTGAGGTCCAGCCCCTTGTTCTCAGGGGGGGACTCTTTTGTCGGAATAGGATTTCTAGAGTTGTGCTGTGAGCAGAAGCTGTATCAGAGCTCTGAACTTGGAATCTGGGCTTTACCACACTTGCTTGGAGAATTTGCTTAAATCATTCAGCTTCTCTAATGCTAGATTTCCTCATCTGTACAATGATATCCAGCTCCCCAGGGTGTTGTGAGGTTTTCATGAACTCATGTTCATGAAGTGTAGTAGTACAGTGCCTGGGACAGAGAAGGTGCTTTCTTTTTTCCCTTTTCTCCAGCTCACATTAATAACTGGATTTTTAGGAGCATTAGGGTAGAGGTAGGGCTTTAAAATGATCATAATAGTAACAACACAACTATATATTTAGACATAAAATTTTCTGCCTCTTCTTTTGTGAATTTCCTGTTCATATCCTTTGCCTAGTTCCCTGTTGTTTGCTCATCTTTGGTTTGATTTGTAAAAGCTCCTATGTATTAAGGATATAAACCTTATGTCAGGCATGTTGTAAATATTTTTTCTGTTTTGCTTTTAACGGTATATATGGTGTTTTCTTCCATGTAGAAACTTAAACTTGTGTTTTCATTTCATGAGGTCTGTTGTTTTTCTTCAGATATGAGAACCATGATTAGATGACATATATTGCTTTTAGAGATGTGAAAATGTGAAAAAACCAAGTCATATTCAATAAAATAAAATATGAATCTTTTCTTTTATAGTTCCTGCCTTTGGTGTTGGGTGTGTGTGTTTGTGTATACAAATGTTTGTATGGATGTAAATTGGGCTTATTTTCAGTACTCAAAAGAAGGATATTGCGGACATCATTGGGTATGTGAATGTTTTCTCTAGTCAAGAAAATTCTAGAAAGAGTGTAGTTGCATAGAGCTCAGAAGCCCTGCATGTACTTCAGGTCTTGCTGTGGGGTGCTTTAGTCTTGCCTTGTCCATTGTTGCCAGAATCACATGCTGTTCTTGTCCAGCTGTCACTGTAACTCGGTCCCTCCTGATAGCTATCTTTGTAGTAGCAACAATTGAGAATCTGCCCCTGAGGATTGGATGAGTATTTCTTGCCAGCTCCTGCCCTGAAGTATAGGAGAAAGAGGGGGAGGAGGGTGACGAACCCTGTAAATCAGGCCACAAAGTAGAAGGCTCAAATACCAGGTAAAGACTCTCAGGGCAGAGTGCTGTAACTACCTCTTCATCACAGTAAGAAGTTGTCCTGCCCTCCTCGCCAAAACTGAGTCAAGGTTGGTCAAAGGCCAACAAGCAACCATCCTCCTAAAGTAACCCAAGAATATAAGAATATAATACAAGATAGTTTTTTGGGGAGTCAAGATACCACAAGTGTCTAAATAGTTTAAATTCATCATACATTTAAAAAGTCTTGCCACTGTAATAATTAAGAGCCACAGGCTCTGGTGCAGGGCATAGTAATCACCAACAAATCATTAGCTGATGACATCACAGTGGCCTAAGGCCCACAATACAGACCAGGTGGTGGACACGCACAGAACACTGGTGTGTCTCCATGGTAACTCATGAACTGTGACAGTTCTTTGTCATTTCTGTATTTGGGCAGGTAATGGCTTTACAGCCATTGATTCTTAAGGCTTAAGATTGTAATTTGTTGTCTGAAGCTGGTAATTAGACTTCCTGAGGTCCTCCCACATAAGATAGGCATTTACACATAGTTTATGAAAACAGAATAATAGAGCATTATTTAAATTTATATTTGTAATATTTCATTTAAAAAGTGTTGTGGCATGGTTTTAGCTCTTGGCAAATTCTGTAATAATAATAACAATAATAAAAGAGTGAAGGCAGCTGTGTGAAAGAGTAGTTATTTTTAAATCTCGGTAGGTGAGTGGGACCCGCCCACTCATGTACTGAGCACACCTTTGTAATTTCTCAGAAATTAAATAGCATTACCCTTTGACTGAATCCAGAGCTGGAAATTTAAATAGATAACTTCAGAGTAATTGGTTTGAAATCCAAGAATCTATTCTGGGATGCTTTAGAAATTTTATTCCTGTTTTACCCCAGCTTTAAAATATATACTTAAAAATATATTTATATATAAATGTCACGGCTTGAGTTTCAAAGTCTGCTGCTACACTTGTCTAAACTATTTTCTTATAATTGGACTGTTCTAATCCTTTTTGGATTTGAACTTGAGTGGGAAGAGAAGATGGTTTGGAAGAATCAAGAAGTATTTAGCAGTGGGATCTAAAAACCAAAACAAAAAGAGGTTGAAGGGACAGATCTGATTTATTCCAGAGAAGGGAGAGTAGAAAGGTGATATGTTATCGTAAAAGTCTTCATACACATGAAGTGTCTTGATTTTAGCCTTTGGGGATTAGTTGTTCTTCATCTCTGCTAAGGGCAAAATAAAAGGAAATGATTTTAAGACTGAGACATGAAGAGATTAAGCTTAGACAAGGAAATCATTTAGAAATACTTGCTTATTAAACGAAGTACCTCAACCATCTAAAGAAGACTAAGAATACCAATAATTCTACCCTATTAACCTGACTAGGTTGTAGAATATTGAATCTCCCTGGATAGTATTTAAACTGACATGGGATGGTCAGATATGTCTCAAGCTTATCTCTAATCCTAAAATTTAGTGATTTATTTTATTTCAGCAGGCTCTGTAGCTAAATTATGTGCTTATTTCCTTCCCTTCATTCCTCCCCCCACCCCTTTCTTATTCTGTATAATACTGAACAGTATTTTACCTTTAGGTGTCATTTAAAAAATTCATGTTAAAGTGTCCCTTTTTACTATGGTTCATGGGGTATATTTAGATATCATAATTGGAATATTTTTATTGAGCAGGAAATGTCCACTTTTGTGTTCTAATTAAAGCATCCTCTTAATCTATTATTTATTTTTTCAAGCAGTCCCTGAACACTAAAGTTATGTTATATGTAACACAGATCTTTTCTCCATCTTACTCAGAACAATTTCCAGAGAAATAAGTCTTTACCCAAAGTGAGAATTCCTGTAGTATTGAAAGGCTATACGGGCTTTTAGTATGCACTGAAGCTAACAGCTGGCAATCACTCGGATTTAAGAAGTATATGTTGGTCATTTTCTGTCCTTTTGGGGGGCAAAGAGATGAGGCATCTGAATTTTGGAGGAGAATAGTTTAGGGCGTTGTTTATTGCATCCACCTGTCCAGAAGAAATGAATGAACAATCCTTACAGACGATATTGTTGGCCTGAATATCTTTTAAAAAATAATCCATTATTATTATTTTTTCTTTTTTCTGTTATCCTCTCTCTCTTCCATCTCTTTAAAGCTGCAACAACAACTCGGTATTTATTGAGTCCCGCCATATGCTGCATATTAGGAAATGGGCACATAGCAGTGAACAGGACAGACAGGTCAGGTCCTTACCCTCATAGAGGTGATGTTTTCTCCGTTATTTTGTGCTCACTTATAGGACAAGGAATAACTAGAATTAGTGCCTGAGACATAGCACACAGTAAATATTTCGACTGTTTTAATTTATTTTTAATATAAGAAAACACTAAATATACTACTAGTTTTACATATTCAATAAAGATATTAGCTATAAGTTGTCACTCCAGGTTCCAGGACCCCCACGGATACCAAAATCTGTGGGTGCTGAAGTTCCTTATATAGAATGGCATGGTACAGTTGGCCCTCCGTATCCACAGGTTCCGCAACCGCGGATTCAGAAATTCAGTCCACGGTTGACTGAAACCACGGATGCGGACCCACCGACACAGAGGGTCGACGGTACTGTTTAGGGTTTGGGAGAATCCATTATTTATCAACATTTGCATTCAAAAGTTATTAAGTCTTTCGATAGCTCCTTTATCTTAATATTTAGGTGGTGTTTAACATGATTTTTAAAAAAATCAATGTGCGAAATTTCCTTCCAAAGGAACAGTCACCTTGGCATGGAAAATCTTTTTGTCCTACCATAACAGGGCACCTCCTTTCCTGCTGTTAGTAAAGACGAGGCAAGGAGAGTCTTTCTGTTGCCAAGACTAAGGCAAGGGTGTTCAAGCATGTGGGCATCCCTCCCATGTACAAGCCATGTTCTAAATACTGCTTACATTTTGTAGACAATATTACTGGCTCTAGTCAGCTGCAGACATTTTTAGACTAATTAGATGCTTATGTACCAACCTGGAAATTTAATCATTGTTTGGAAAATTTTGCTTTAAATTCAGAACAGCTGACCTATAGGTAGACTTTGAAATATTACCCACTCTTGCACTGGGTATGTACAAGCCTATCCTCTATGAAGAAAATAAGCACATTTCTATGTGTAGGATATCCATGGTGTTAGAATTCAACCTTGCTCCAGTAGAATTATGATTTTAGTTAACTTAATACGGTTCACTGTGAGGAATTTTCTTATCCTCGTGGATTGCATTGTGGATTGAGGATTTGGCCTTTATTCCAGGTTGAAACCTGGTTATTAACCAGGCTCCATTCTTATTCTTTACTGCCAGAAAATGGCATGATCTCGCAATGCAGCGGTTTTTTTTTTTTTTCTTTTCTTTTGGCTGCGCCGCATAGCTTGTGGGATCTTAGCTCCCCGACCAGGAATTGAACCCGGGCTCTTGGCAGTGAAAGCGTGGAGTCCTAACCACTGGACCACCAGGGAATTCCCTCAATTCAAAGCTGTAGAGGACTGTTAATTTTCTGTGTGTATCAGACATCTGTTGGGATTTTGGCTACCGAACCTCTCTTCTTATTTGGGATGAATTCTTTACTGTACGGGCCCTTGTGGGAGGCAGGATTCCTCCTCCAGAACCAGATCCTCCTTGTGCCTGATGCCAGGTCTCAGGCACGTGACTTAGGCTAAGCCAATCAGAATCACTCAGAATTTTGAATCTTGAGGGTGTGATTCAAAGAATCATAGACAGTTTATTCTTGTTAGTGGTTGTGGTGTTGAGAGCTCACCAACATCACTGTTCAGTCAAGACTGGTGGTGAGAAAGGTGTCTTAGCTGAATTCTTCTGTGGCTCAGACTCCTGTTTCTCAGCCTCCCTTCAGCCTTGCTTGATTCTGACTCATTTCCAGGCCAGGCTTCCAGCTTTTCCTTCAAGTCTTAGAATTCTCAATACCCTTCAGATCAACTCTTTTTTTCTTCTTGAAGTCTGCTAAACTTGGTTTCTGTTGCTTGTAACCAACTACCCTGACTGATTCATTGTGTGAAAGCTAACTGTGGCTGATTACATTTTCCAAAAATGGTCCCACTAATATATATCCTATCCTGTATGCTCTTCTTACAGGAAAGAGCTTACAGAAACACTGTCGTTTCACAGTCCTCCAGTGAGAGGTGGGGGATCTTTGTTCCCACTCCTTAAACCTGGGTGCATCAATAGAATGTGGTGGAATTACTGATGGGTGACTTCCAAGGTGAGGCCATAAGAGACAATACAGTTTTCTCCTGGTTCTCCTCCTTTCTTGTGACCTGTGCCTTGTGAGTCCTGAGTCCAGGGTCC
The DNA here is from genome assembly GCF_028023285.1 of Balaenoptera ricei. Classification (NCBI taxonomy): domain Eukaryota; kingdom Metazoa; phylum Chordata; class Mammalia; order Artiodactyla; family Balaenopteridae; genus Balaenoptera; species Balaenoptera ricei. The sequence goes on from NC_082642.1 coordinate 57,211,387, forward strand.
CTGAATCTGCCCTGTAGGGGAGATCACATGGAAGACTACACAGAGTTAGAGGGGGAATGCCAGAGGAGCCCCAGCTGTTCCAGCTCCTAGCTGATTGAGTTTTCCCAGTTTAGATGATGTACAGGCATATAAGTGAGTAAGCTTTTCAGAGGATTTCAGCCCCCAGTCTTTGAGCTGGCCCAGCAGATGCTGAGTGGAGCAGAAATAAACTGTCTCTGTTAAGCACTGTACAGATTGCAGATTCATGAACAAAATAAACATTGCTATTGTCTGAAGCCACTTTGGGTGTATTATACAGCATTATATATCCGGAACTATGGCTATTATAAATATTCAAACCAGAACACCTGAGTTGCAACTCTTAGCATAGAATCATGCTTTCAGGTTCTTAAAAGACAGAGTTATTGATATGGAATGAATTTTTTGATCTAGTTTCCCCCTTTTGCATTTTATAGATTAAGAGAGTGGTACTTGGTTGGTCTTTTGTAGAATTACTTGGCTGGAATAACATTATAGAGCTTTATAAAATATCAAGGCTATCTTCAATATTGAGATGTTAAAAATATTAGTTTTCTGGATATTTGTAGCAGCTTTACATCTGATTCCATTGTGGTCATGATAAAATGTTGCTTGGCAGTGCCCTGCGTATATGTCTCTAAATGTCAATTCATTCCCCCTATTAAGATTCTAACACACCTTTCAAGAAGTAAGATGAAAACTCTTCTTTTGGGTTGGATGCCCACTTAACAGAAGAGGATTTGGAGGGAGTTTTAGAAATTAAATAAAAAGAGGCAAAAGTTACTGAGGATTTACTGTGTGCCAGGCACTATGCTCAGTGCTTCCAGGTCTTCTCACTTAATCATTACAACACTCTTATGAGGTGGATTTTATTCCTCTCACTCCATTTTATAAGTGAGAAAGCACATTTAGGATAAGGAAAACTTGCCCAGGTCATGGAACTAGCAGCTGGAATTTGAACCCAGGGCTGTGTGTATCTCCAGGATCAGTGTATTTGTAACCATCATGCTGTACAGCCAGAATGGCTATGAGTGATGCTTCAGTATCTTAGCTCATTTCTTCCTCTTCCTCGTCCTGGATTACCTTTAAGACCCCTATATTCAGTGTCTACACACACAAATTTTAGCCCTTTTTGAGCATTTCCCTTTCAGAATCAAAGATACACTTTTTACACCTTCTCCCATTTGCTCTAAGCCCTGGTCTTGATGTGCTTTAAGGGGCTCCCCGTTTTTAGGAAAAGTGTGAGAACATAAGTTTTATGGGGATCTTGACGACCTCTGTGGCACCTGTGTCCAGCAATTCTCTGAATCAAGTCTGCTTTTTGTAGGAAGTGTACAAGTTGTATACAAATCATGCAAAATAATTTACCCTTCATGATGACACTAATTGTTAAGTATTTCCAGTAGAAGATTTCTACCTCTGATACTTCAAATTTCAGTGACTTGTGACAGTAATTCAAGGGTTTGAAGGCTTCTGAGGGAAGGACGTGGAGACTATTGTTTTGTATGTCTTGCGTGTGTGTGCACTCTCCCTGCCACGCTTGTTACCTGAAATGATGTCAGCAAACTATGCTGACATAGAGTCGAAGGAGAACAAGGAAAATTATATTGATATTGAATGAGATCCTGATTACTTTAGTGTTTTTTTTAATATGTACATCCTGCCTAGCTTCCTCAGCATAGATGATTTATGGGAGAAAATTGGCAAACAAGATGTTAGAAGAAATTCATCTCTGTGCTCCTCACCAAAGCCCAAATCTCCTCTCTGAAATGCTCCTGTATATTACTGCAGACGCTATGCTATTACGTATGTCAGCCCCAGTGAATTTTATACTTAGAGGAATTGATTTACTAGCAAACAACAAGCCCCTGGAAGCTCAGTACTTCTAAATACTCAGAATCGAGTTACCAGAAGTCCTTTTAATACAGAGGTTTTGTGAGGGCGTAACTACAGTGGTCGAAGTTGCCTTATTGGGAGGTGGGCGTGTCCCATTTTCCCTAATGACAGAGAAGGGAATGAAAAAAGACTTCATGTTGTTTTTGTCTTGCACACAGCAACCTGGACCTAGCATGTGACAAAAAGCTCTTGCTCTTTTTATATTCTTTGAGAATGACTTCTGCACCTAGGCAACCAATCATAGGCTAAAGACCCCTAACTAGAGAGGAAAAGGAAAGTTCTACTAAGTAGCCAAAGAGAAATGGACATTGCCACATTCTAGAGCATCTAGGTTTGCAAGAATCCAGCCAAGGACAAAGCTTTGCATTACTTTTTAAGTCTAATATTTGCTCTGGTGTTTCACTGCAGAGACCTAGATTTGACACGAATACTCCTTTAAGGGGGCTATTTATTATGAGCCATGTGTGTCACGGGTATAAATCTGTCTTCAAACTCAGGTCAGTTAGAAATATTCACCCTTTAAAAATTCTTTTTGGATAGCTTAATTTTCAGCAGAGTACCTTCCCCATTTCCACCAGGGTGGAGAGAAATTTGACCTTTGTCAGTTTTAGAGTTCTTCCCAACTCCAAGTTCCTGGCAAGCTGAGGATGGCAGTCGTTTCTGCTGAGACACCTCTTGCCTCAGTGTACACTTCCTCTTCAGTCTGGCAGCCCTCTGTTGCTTCTGATTATGCCTGGCTCATGGAAATTATTTTGTTTTTTGAGTCTAGGCACCCAGTGCCTACCGTCTCCTCTCCAGAGGTCACTGCTCACATTGGTCCAGCTGGACTACATGCAGATGAGTCAGCTCACACATGCACTGGCATATGCAAACAAAAGGTTTTCCTATCTTTACTAAGGATTTGGGACCAGAGGTCTAGCTAGAAGCCATGAAAGGGAAGTTCACGGTTGGGGTCTATATTAGTCTGCTCAGGATGCTGTAACAGAATACAATGCACTGGGTAGCTTAAACCACAAATATTTATTTCTCACAGTTCTGGGCAGTCCACGATCAAGGTGCTAGCAGATTTGGTTCCCGGTGAAAACCCTCTTCCGGGTATATAGACAGCTGCCTTCTTGCTTTGTCCTCGCATGGTGGAGGGAGAGAGAGCTTATGTGTGAGTAAACTCTCTGATGTCTTATGGGCACTAATCCCATCACGAGGGCCCCACCCTCATGACCTCATCTAAACCTAATTACCTCCCAAAGTCCCCACCTCCAAATACCATGGGGCTTAGAGTTTCAACATGTAAATTTTCAGGGCACACAAACATTTAGTCCAAAAGAGGATACCTACAGATGTATTAATTTGAGAAGTGGAAGAACCTAGGAGAAGCCTTACTTTTAAGTGTGCAGACACGTCTTAAAAATATCAGGTCCATGCTATATAGCACAGGGAACTATATTCAACATCTTGTAATAACCTATAATGGAAAAGAATCTGAAAAAGAATATAAATAAATATATAAAAAATATATATATATATATATATATGTAACTGAACCTCTTTGTACACTTGAAACTAACACTATAAATCAACTATACTTCAGTTACCAAAAAAAAGTTGTACAAATCCCCACGCCCACCCCCCAAGAAAAAAAACAGGTCCAGGACAGGGGAGGCACAGGTGATCCTTTCTATCATAATGTGGAACATCTCTGCACATTCAGTTTAATAGGATACATGCTCAAATCTAACAAACACATCTGAACAAATTTCATTTATTCATGTTAGGTGGAGGAATTCCCATGTGGTTAAAGCCTCCCCAGGAACCACCACTAAGCTCCCGACATTTATTAAACTCAGAACCTGAATCATTAGCAAATGAGCCACTAGTTCCACTTTGCTTAGGGATAGTGAGGGTACCCTGTGTGTGAGGGGAACTAATCACCTTTTATGTTTTGGACATATCAAAGAAAGAGCAGGCAAACAGAATAGCATTTTCATATTAAAAGAGTTTGGAAGGTTATATCTAGCCGCAGGGGTAACTAATGAACATTCCCATGTATGTGACCCCTACTGTGTGCTTCTGAAAAAGAAGTGCTACCTCTTCTTTCTTCCCTCGGTATTCAGGGTTGCCAAGCCTTTGGGGGAAATATTTTGTGCAACTTTTAATTTGTTTTTCAGTTGGATTACCCAAATTCTGAGGGTGAGCAGTTCTATCTGTAGAATGAATGAATCCTCTCTAGACTGTATATTGGAGAACTGGGTCCTTTTATTCCTAGATCATAGTTAAGAGAAATAGATCTATCTCAGGTAGATGGGAGTATCATATTCAAAAAGAGAGCTCTCCCCAGGGACCTCTCCCCCGTTCCTGTCATTATGAATGTTCATTATGTTTCCTTTTGCTTACTGGCTCTATGTAAAGTACTGATGGGCGAGGGAAAGCAAAGGGGACAAGGGGAGAGAGAGAATTTTTGCCCCAAGGATCGTATAAATTAGTTGGAGAATGTATACACATGAAAATGTTTAGTAACAATTCCAGTCACTTGTGATTAAAAGCCAGAATAAATTGAAAGATAGTAAGTTTCTGTAGGACATGGTTAATCAAGTCGGAATCCCATGGAATGCTTGTTGAAACAGACTCCTGTGTCCTACCCCCAGAGTTCTGATTCTGTAGGTCTAGGGTGGGGCCCCATAACTTGGATTTCCAATAAGTTCCCAGCTGGTGCTGATGCTGCTGATCTGGAGACCGTGATTGCTAACTGCTGCTCTAGGAGATCAGGGAACAGAGAGGTGATGACAAAGGTATGATTGATGTGTACTGAGATGGCGCTTCCTGCCCCAAGTGCTGCAGTACCCACGCTTCTTTTTTCTGGCCCCATTTTAAGAGGACAGCTTGTAGCACTCTAAAATATCCACTTTTGATATCATGAGCAGAGAGCCTGCTTTTTCCTATAATTAGATACTTCTCCACAAGGAGAGGAAATTTATACCGTCTTCTTGGCAACAGTAGAAGGAGAGAAACAGTATTCTTGGTTTTGTTTAGCCATTATTATTTTCTCTTTTACCATTCTCTTACTTCCAGCATTCACACCTACATTCCCTAAAGTACATTAAGAATTTTTTTCTGCAGCCAAATGCAAATAGGAAACACTGTGTTTTGGGATTCATACCCAATTAAGTTAAAATTAGGAAAATGGAGAGGAGAAAAATTCAGAAGTTACGTAGGGTGAAGAGTTCAAACAACAAGCTTCCTTGCAAGGGCTTATTTGGTGCTCTTGAGAAGAACACTTGCTGATTGTGTATATACATTCCTGGAGAAGACATGCAATAACAGTTTCCCATCCTCTAGAAGGGGGTTTGCCGTAATGTTTTACTGCAGCGAAGTGGTGGGAGGTTTCATTGCTGTTAAGTTAGTAGCAATTCAAAGGATTCTATTCCCAAATATGTATTCCTACTACTTTGTATTACTTGGGAAACAGCATTCTGCAGTTTCTTTCTTCTTCTTTTTTTTTTTTAAAGCAAGGAATCTTTACTTAAATGCATTTGATGCCTTACTTAAATGCATCTGAAGTTTCTATCAAATACCACTACAAGCAGAATAAAAAGTTTTCCTACAGTATCTCTGTCCTCTGCTAAAACCAGCTCTTTTTTTTTTTATAACTTTTTTTAAAAAATTTATTTTATTTATTTATTTTGGGCTACATTAGGTCTTCATTGCTGCTCATGGGCTTTCTCTAGTTGTGGTGAGCGGGGGCTACTCTTCGTTGCGGTGTGCAGGCCTCTCATTGCAGTGGCCTCTCCTGTTGCAGAGCAGGGCTCTAGGCGCACAGGCTTCAGTAGCTGTGGCTCACGGGCTCTAGAGCACAGGTTCAGCAGTTGTGGCGCACGGGCTTAGTTGCTCCGCGGCATGTGGGATCTTCCTGGACCAGGGCTCGAACCCATGTCCCCTGCATTGGCAGGCAGACTCTGAACCACTGCACCACCAGGGAAGCCCTAAAACCAGCTCTTAATCTGCCAATAACTTAAGGTTGATCTAATGAAGTTGATTCTGGGCATTTTGAGTAGGAACACGTTACCACTAGTCCTTGTAGGGTCAGGCCACTCAAGATGGCTGTTCTCTGGCTCTCTACGTCCCCTGCACAACCAGTGTCTGCTTCATGGATACCCTACGCACAAGACTGACTTTGCTATGGACTTGCCCCAGGTCCCAGCTAGTGATCATTCTTATCAAAGAGGCGGTGAGGGGCGTGCCCCTCTACTGGTTTCCCTGGTAACCAATGAGCCCACCTGACGTCAGTTCCCCTATAACTGGTAATTTCTCCTTACCCCTGGGAGTGGGAGCGAAGACTGCTACCATGTCCTGCCCGCCATTAGCCTCACATGGTGGGGTGTTGCTCCAGGACCTTGCTTCAGATGTGTAAGCTCCCCCATCCGTTAAACCATTGATGTCTCTGTTGCTGACTCTGGGCTCTTTCTTCAGTTTTGAAGCTGGGCAAGCATAGGCCTTGTAGGCCTGCGGGGTGCAGGCCAACAGTCCTACTCACCTCCAACCCAGATTCTGCAGCTTTATCCCTTTCCTCCATTCTCTTCCAGTGATGCACATTCAACTCCCCAAATATAGTGATATTAGGATTTGGGGATATAGTGAAACTTGGTGTGCATTTCATAGGACAGTAGTTCTTTGTTTTCCTTTATGGTAATTTTTCAAATGCCTACTTGCATGTGATTCTTAATATAGACAGCAGCTTGTTATTTTTTTCCTACTTTTTCAGCAGCATTTAAAAAATACCACTCTCTCTCTAAGGTAATGTTATTCTATCTTGAAGCATACCAATGTGTACAACTAATCAGGCACTAAGGAGGAATGTACTATTTTTTTGCAAAGGTTTTCACTACAGGGCAGTAATCGTCTGGATGTGAAGATGCATGTTACATGATGTCCATTACTTTTGCTGTATTTTTACTTCTAAGAAGGTTGAGGACCTGGTTCCAAGAAAGGGCACCATTTCTTTTAAATGTTTTCTTCCAATGTTTTTTTCATGATGAGGAAACGACTGAATTATACTGTCAATTTCTGGAAACTGAGTTACCAATTTTTTCTTAATTTGGCAAGAGCATAGGAACAGAGGGTAGGGGAGGACAGTTGAGCCTGATTTGTACATAATTCTGTTCTTGACCTGTATCTTTTCAGAATAATTTTAAGACGTTCCTCCCCTTCTTTCTTAAGGTAGTAGAATCCTCCAACGTCATATGACTCATTCATCTCCAGTTTTCATTCTCTTAACACTAGAGTTTTAGTGATTTCAGAGTCTGCTTCCATTTTCAACTACTCTCTTGAGTGGTTTTTTGTTTTGTTTTGTTTTTAATATTTATTCTTCCTTTTTCAGAGTTCTTGATAGAGTTTCCATGCCAGGGTACATATCCAATGACCTCACTCTCTTGTAATTTTTTTTTTTTTTTTTTAATTATTTATTTATTTATTTATTTATTTTTAGTTGTGTTGGGTCTTCGTTTCTGTGCAAGGGCTTTCTCTAGTTGTGGCAAGCGGGGGCCACTCTTCATCGCGATGCGCGGGTCTCTCACCATCACGGCCTCTCTTGTTGCGGAGCACAGGCTCCAGACGCGCAGGCTCAGCAGTTGTGGCTCACGGGCCCACTTGCTCCGTGTCATGTGGGATCTTCCCAGACCAGGGCTCGAGCCCGCGTCCCCTGCATTGGCAGGCAGACTCTCAACCACTGCGCCACCAGGGAAGCCCTCTTGTAATTTTTGTCTTATCTCCCAAGATGCTTCTTGAACCAGTCAAGTAAATAATATATATTTGATATCATTAATCTTTGAACAGAGGGAAAGAGAAATAGAATCCGTCTCATATACATGGTTGAATAGCACTTGAAAATTTGATCTTAATCTTAATTCCCCAAGATACATGAATAATGCTTTTACTACTAGTTGATATATTTCCTCTATGATTATTTTTAAGAGTAGATATCATCCTAAAAGGACAGGAAGTATCTGATTTCTGAATTCTCTAGAACCTTTCCCAGGTTACCACATCTGGCCTAAAGTAAGCACTTAGTTGACGTTTGAGTGAATGAATGAACAAACAACGGAACATCAAAAGCTTTGAGGAAAAGTATGCATATGTTAGTCATGGGTTCAAGATGGTTACTAAACTATAATATCACAAAGGGTAGAACTTTTGGCTTCTTAATAATTAAAACAATTTTTTATTAGACTTTATTTTTTAGAGCAGTTTTACATTTACAGCAGAATTGAGTGGAAAGTACAGAGATTTTCCATATACTCCCTGCTTCTGCACATTGCATGGCCTCCCCCATTATCAACACCCCCCCGCTAGAATGGTACATTTGTTACAACTAATGAACCCACCCTGACACATCATCACTCAGAGCCCATAGTTTGCATTAGGGTTTACTCCTCAATGTTGTATTTTCTGTGGGTTTGAACAAATGTATAATGACATGCATCCACCATAGTAGTATCATACAAAGCAGTTTCACTGCCCTAAAACCCCTCTGAGCTCTGCCCATTCATCCCTCCCTCCACCCTAATCCCTGACAACCACTGATCTTTTTGCTGTCTTCATAGTTTTACCTTTTCCAGAATGTCATGTGGTTGGAATCATACAGTATATAACTTTTCCAGAATGGCTTCTTTCACTTAATAATATACATTTAAGGTTCCTCCGTGGCTTTTCATGGCTTGATAGCTCATCTCTTTTTAGTGCTGAATAATATTCCACTGTCTGGGTGTACCACAGTTTATTTATTTATTTACCTACTGAAGGACATCCTGGTTGCTTCCAAGTGTTGGTGATTATGAATAAAGCAACTATAGATATCCACGTGCAGATTTTTGTCTGGACATAATTTTCAACTCCTTTGGGTAAATACAAAGTAGCACGATTGTTGAATTGTGTGGTAAGAGTACATTTAGTTTTGTAAGAAATTGCCTGTCTTCCAAAGTGACTGTATGATTTTGCATTCCCACCAGCAATGAAAGAGTTCCTGTTGCTTCACATCCTCACCAGCATTTATCTGGTGGTGTCAGTGTCCCAGATTATGGCCATTCTAATAGGTGTATAGTGGTATCTCGTTGTTGTTGTTGTTTTCTCTGTTTCCAAGTTTTTTTTGTTTTTTAATAGATCTTTATTGGGGTATAATTGCTTCACAATACTGTGTTAGTTTCTGTTGTACAACAAAGTAAATCAGCCATATGCATGCATATATCCCCATATCCCCTCCCTCTTGAGCCTCCCTCCCACCCTCCCTATTTGCATTTCCCTGAGGACGTATGATGTGGGGCATGTTTTTATATACTTATTTGCCATCTCTATATCTTCTTTGGTGAAGTATCTATTAAGGTCTTTAGCCCGTTTTTAGTAGGATTGTCTGTTTTCTTATTGTTCAGTTTTAAGAGTTCTTTGTATATTTTAGTTAAGTCCTTTATCAGGTATATCTTTTGCTATTCTGGCAGTCTGTGGCTTGTGTTTTCATTCCCTTGAGCTTACTTTATCTTAATTTGACTTATTTTTGAATACATGGTATTGTCACTTTGTGTAAAATTTAAAAGGTATTGTATTAGTTTCTTAAGGTTGCCATACAGAGTACCACAACTGTGGGTGGCTTTAAACAACAGAAATTTATTCTCTCACAGTTATGGAGGCTACCAGTCTGAAATCAAGGTGTTGGCAGGGCCTGGTCTCTCTGAAAGCTCTAGGAAAGAATTCTTCCTTGCCCCTTCTAGCTTCTGCTGGTTAGGTGATATCTTTGGTGTTCTTTGGCTTAAAACTGTATCACCTCAGTCTCTGCCTTTGTCATCACATGGGGTTCTCCCTGTGCACCCCTCTGTGTCTGTATCCAATTTTCTCTCTTCTTATAAAGACATTAGTCATTGGATTAGGGCCCACCTGAATCCACTGTGACCTCACTTTCACAGATATCGGGGATATTAATACTTGAACGTCTCTCTTTTTGGGGGATACAGTTCTATCCATACAGATGTAAAAGTGTATAAATGAAAAGTTTCCCTCTCTTGCTGTCCCCAGGTCACCCAGTTGCCCTCCTCAGAGGTTACCAATGTTATTTTAGTTTATTTTAAATAGATGCATCTAGTCTAAAAATGATAACGGGGGGAAAGTCTCATTTGCTCCTTGAAGAGTCAGTCTTTTTCTCATCTGTTACATTCATCAAAACTTCCTGATTTTAGTCATCACATTTGTCCCATGTCCTCGGCTGGGTTCAGCGATGGGGAAGAAAAGATGAAATGTTCAAGTACAAACTAAATACTGTGAGCCTATATTAATCATTGAGTGAAACATATTCTATATCCATGTGACTCCCTCATTAAATGTCATACATTGTGTGGGTAGCACTTAATCACTCACTTGCTGGCACAAAGTAGATTGTTGCTAGTTTTAAATACTAGTAACATTAAATCCTGCAGTATTTGGTTGTGAGATTTCTTATTAAAATATGTTATTAAATGGTTTTGAAATGAATTTCTTGCTATGTATTGTATGTATGTATTATATTGTGAAAATGATGCTGTTAAAATAAGTAACAGCTATATTGAATTAGATGAAATTTATGAAGGATAGTTTTGTTCATTGATACAAAACAAAATATGTGTTAATATCCTGTACCTTCTAAAAATATAAAATATATATACAAAAACTGTGTATATTGCTGCATAGTAGCATATTAAATGATCTGCAGAGTCCTGCAGTAAGCAACCAACGTGTCTAACTTTGTTTAGCCTACAGTTTCCCATAAAGCTATTTTTAAAAAAAAAAACAATTATACCTCTCATTACTGTTATTTTCCAGAATATGCTTGGAGAAATAAAGGTTTAAAAGCAGAAGGTAGAGTTAAAACATTGAATCAGAAGCCAGGCAATGAATTAGGGCAGAAAGGTAGAACTTTTATGCTGCCTGTGTCCAATAGGAGGAGACTTATGTTCTTTTTGTTGCCATAGGAACCACTGCCTTGCTGTCTAAGAGGTGGTAAGGCGACGGAGGATAGGAGAAAGAGCCTGGATTTTAGGATTAGACAGATCTGGTGTGAATCCCAACACTGCCATGTACTAGTTATGTGACCTTAGACAAATGGCTGCATTTTTCTTTACCTATATAAGGGAAAGATGTAGTTCCTATCTCTGAAGAATTTACCATCTAATTCGAGGATGAGATTAGAAGAACTATGGTCATGTAACAAGACTATGATTATTGCTTTAAGAGATATACACAGTGGTTGGGGTTATATTTTAAAGGAGGCAGAAGCCAGCCAGTTGTGGACAATCTGGAAAGGCTTCATGGAGGAGCTAGCATTTAGACAGGCAGGTCTACATGAGTTAGTAAGACTGGCATTTGGAGACCTAATAGTGGGGAGCATATTCCAAGCAGAGCAAAAAGCAAGAGCAAAGGTATGGAGATGGGAAAGAAAAGACATTTAAGGAATAGCAAGTGGCCTTAGTTCTCCAGAGTAGCAATTAAGCAGCCATTTTGCTTTGTGGCCTGTGTGTTGTAAGGGACCCAGTGGCACAGATAGTTTTAGCAATGCTGTCGATGGCTTTTGAGTAGACTAATGCGTTTAGTAATCACTGTGGCACCATTACCAAGTAAATAACCTTGTACTTGAATGAAATTTAGTTTTTGCTGGATGTTCTTAAAAATGTGGTCACTCTACTAAAGTGCCCATACACATAATAGAATCTGGCACAGAGCCCCCATACAATGGAATTGGGCCATTTTCATAAATATTTCAGAGTTTCTAAATTATCTTCCCAAATTAGGGTTGAGGGAAAGCTTAATAGATGAATACAGTTTTAACACCACTAAATAAGGTAAAACAGATTTCTTTACTCTTAACCTTGGAAAGTTTACTGCGCCAATATGCAGAGTCCCGTGGAGGGAGATTTGATGTGTAGCATTCCCTGAGCTTATAGGGCCTCAGAACGCTTTGTTCCCCGAGTTTATATTAACATCTCCCCAAGATGTTCTCTTCCAGTCATCAGGGTCAGTATTCTTATTACCTGTGGAGCTTTGTCAAAAGCAGATGCTCTACTTATCCTTTCCCTTACCTGTATCCCCTTCCAGCACATCAGACTTTTGGCAGGGCAGGGGTGAGACAGGCACTCAGAAGGTTAGGAGCATGTGGGCTCTGGCAGTCCTGCTATCTCCCGTCCACGCCTCCAGCCTCCCACTGCCTGTCTCCACCCCTTCTCTGACCAGACCTAAGGTATCATAAATCATTCTGTCAGTTGCATGAACAGTTAAGGCTCACTCTCCTCATCCCTAATTGCTAAACTTTTATAAGAAAAACCTTAGTAAAAAGTTGTGGAGGGACTTCCCTGGTGGCGCAGTGGTTAAGAATCCACCTGCCAATGCAGGGGACACGGGTTTGAGCCCTGGTCCGGGAAGATCCCACATGCCGCAGAGCATCTAAGCCCGTGCGCCACAGCTACTGAGCCCAAGCGCCACAACTACTGAACCCCGTGTGCCTAGAGCCCATGCTCCACAACAAGAGAAGCCACCACAATGAGAAGCCCGTGCACCGCAACGAAGAGTAGCCCCCGCTTGCTGCAACTAGAGAAAGCCTGCGTGCAGCAACGAAGACCCAACACAGCCATAAATAAATAAATAAATAAATAAATAAATAAATAAATAAATAAATAAATAAATAAATTTTTTATAAAAAGATGTGGGGAATTCCCTGGTGGTCCAGTGGTTAGGATTCGGCACTTTCACTGCCAGGGCCTGGGTTCAATCCCTGGTCGGGGAACTAAGATCCCACAAGCCGCATGTCCTGCCCACCCACCCACCAAAAAAAAGTTGTGAAGAAAAATATAAATATAAACATGGAAGCAAAGGCCAAGTAGGTTATTGACCACCTCTAGAATAGCAGCAGATCATTGGAATAGACTGTAACATGCCTGGACTATTATCATGTGAAGGAAATATATTTTAGAATTTACAAGTTTATTTCTAAGCCTAATTAACTTCCCTATGAATATTTTAAACTCACATTAATGTATCTTCAAACCAAAAATGCAAAGTGTAGAAAACTTTCTGCTGCAGACTGAGGTTTGATATTCTGAAATGAATGTCAGTAAAACGAATTTATAATTTGGCTTAGAATTATCAAGGATCTGCTCAACAACTAATATTACTTCTCTTTGAATGTTTCTTTTGTTTCTTAAGTTCTTAGCACTTTTTTTTTTTTAATAGGTTTTATTTATTTATTTATTTATTTATTTTTGGCTGTGTTGGGTCTTCGTTGCTGCACGTGAGCTTTCTCTAGTTGCGGCAAGCGGGGGCTACTCTTCGTTGCAGTGTGCGGATTTCTCATTGTGGTGGCTTCTCTCGTTGTGGAGCACGGGCTCTAGGCACGCGGGCTTCACTAGTTGCAGCATGCGGGCTCAGTAGTTGTGGCTCATGGGCTCTAGATCACAGGCTCAGTAGTTGTGGCGCACGAGCTTAGTTGCTCCTCAGCATGTGGGATCTTCCCAGACCAGGGATCGAACCTGTGTCCCCTGTATTGGCAGGTGAATTCTCAACAACTGCGCCACCAGGGAAGCCCCAAGTTCTTAGCACTTTTTAAAAAGATCAGAAAGAAGATAGAATTCAAGTTTTTACCACATGTCATCATTTCTGGAAGCAGGGGAGATTACAATTAATCATTAGATTCCTAGAATTTATTGATAATAGGATAATAGGTATCAGTCATTTCAGTAGAAATCACTATTCTTTTGGCTGTATAACTGTATTTCTTTTTTAAATCTAAGTGTGTGGTATTTTGAAAAAGATCCCCATGGTAATTTTTCTTAATAGTTTTCAGGTAAAACTGTATAATATACATATAATTTATACATATATAATGTGTAAAACTATAAAAATGTATACATATACATTATGTATATATATAATCAATGCATGTTAAATATAGTATCACAGAGCACACCAAAGAAGGCTGTCTTCAGTAATTCTCAGAAGTGAGATATCTTCACTTCCTGACTGAGTACCTCGAAATATACTGAACTTGCTTTCTTATCATCATCAAAATGCATATATTGATACTTTTTGTTGGAAATTATAACATCTCTCCTTTTTGTTATGGATAAAAATTTTCTCTATGTAGAAGGCAGGGAACCAACATAGGGAAATGCCTAAAGGAATGTGTATAAGTTCCCAAAATGTATACTTCCTGGGATGTTTCTAAAAGCATTATAAATAGCATGTAGTGAATGCCTTCCCTCTAGCTGAGCTATTGAAATAGCTCACTCAACATTTTTGTTAAATAAGATCCCTGGGACATGAACCAAATAGCATTTCCTGTTCAGTCTCATCTGTCATTTTCCTGATTCCACAAACTGGTCTCCAGATGTCAAAATATGAAGGTGAAAGTGAATGAAATTGTTTTTATTTACAGAGCTTCCTAAATCAAACCAATAGACCAAGATTATACCCTGCCCTCCATGCCCCAATAGATTGGTCAGTGATCCCAAAGTAAAGGCTTGACCCTATGAGTTTCTAAGTCATCTATAACCTTCATTGTTGTTTAAGACAATATACCATACTTGGAGGACATTTTAGCTGAGTTATGTAATTTGTTTTGTAAATTTTGCCAAAGTAAAATTATTATAGGCCTTGGATAATCATTGTAGCAAATACTTCTAGCACCTGTACAAACATTACGCTGAAACTCTATTGCCATTTTAATATCTCCAGCATTGCAAGAAAGAGTTAGATTGCTTTCTGTTTCTGTTCCAAGTACTTATAATATGAGTGTGTCTTCAAGGTGTGGGAGATACATGAAAATGTACTTTGAAACAGCAAAGTTCTGTGTAAGTATTGGGTGTTATATTGGTTTCATGGAGCTTGACTTACCTGTTCTGTGTGCATTTTAGGTTTTCGCGTGTACAAGTTTTATAACATTCTGTTAAGGGAAAATGGCTCATGTAGTCTTTTGAATTCCTTGACATATGTCCAAACGCTTAGTAATTAATAGACTCAATTAGAGAAGAAAGACCCATAAATATTATCCTGTTGAATCACTTCATTTTTCAGATCAGAAACAAAGACCTAGAGAGGTGAGGTACCTTGCCCAAGATTACAAAGCCAGTTAGTTAGTGGTGGAGCTGAGATAGGAACCATCTAATCCCCAGATCCCTGGCTTATTATTCATTCTTCAGTCCAGTAGATGTGGAATCTTATTTAGCAACAAGGCGAACAACCACAAAGCATGTTGGCTTTGCCCATTTTGTTAGTATACCTTTCTTTTTCCTTTTCTTTCTTTCTTCTTTTTTTTTTTGCATAAAAAGTATACTCAACGAATAACAAATCTGCCTTCAGGAGATTTGCTTTTCCCATAATCAAGCATCATGATCAATTTAGAAGTGTGGATCTAATGATTTTGAAAGTCTAGATTAGTATGGTATTGTAATTCACTTCATAAAACCTTGTTAACTTATTATTTTCTTTTTAAATTCTTTTTGCTAAACTACATGTCTTCTATTTTTTTCTCCTATGACTTTTATTATACTGTGCCTTGGGGAAGAAAAGGCAATTTTCATAGCTTCTATCTGATGTTACATTCACATTATTGCTTAAGAACAGGGGTTAGATGTATCTTGGGACCTTACTGTGTACAGCCTCACTCTGAACTTTGTCCTCACTTTGGTGAGCCTGGTGGGAAAAGCTCTTTATTCATCATTTCTGAAGACCTGTCCGAGTTCCTGCAGTGCTACTCTTCACCTCTGGTTTTCATTTGGGTCCTCACTGTGCCTTCTGAATCTGTTTCGTGAAAGACCAATGGGAATAATAGTTATCCATTCTGTATCTTAGAATGGGACACTCATAGCTTTTCTGAGAAATTTATAAAAGAGTGCCTTGTTTTGTTTGGGGCTCTTCATCCTTTGGGTATGTTGTCTTAGTAGGGACATCAAGAGTGTCACCCAACCCCCCAATATCTGTTAAGGAAGAAGAAGAGGGGGAGAAAATGCTTTATATAAATTGACAGTGTAAAGTGGTCTAATATTGTTAGTACGACACCCCTACCCCCCAACCAAAGTTTTTTTTTTTTTTTAATTAATTAATTAATTTATTTATGGCTGTGTTGGGTCTTCGTTTCTGTGCGAGGGCTTTCTCTAGTTGCGGCAAGCGGGGGTCACTCTTCATCGCGGTGCGCAGGCCTCTCACTATCGCGGCCTCTCTCGTTGCGGAGCACAGGCTCCAGATGCGCAGGCTCAGTAATCGTGGCTCACGGGCCCAGTTGTTCCGTGGCATGCGGGATCTTCCCAGACCAGGGCTCGAACCCGTGCCCCCTGCATTGACAGGCAGATTCTCAACCACTGCGCCACCAGGGAAGCCCCCAACCAAAGTTTTTTAATTGCTATGTTAGGACCAAGACATTGCTTCATTCTGCTCTTTGCTGCCCTCTGTTATCTGTCAACATCTTGCCCTCCCCTGAAGTCCCCTCTCCAATGCTGCTGTTTCTTTAAGCTTCTCTGATTCACCTCTCCCCTCCCACATTAGGTTGAGTATCATAGTTATTATTATTATTTTTTTAATTTAGTCCAGAGCTAGACTGAAAATTCCTTCACGGACTGATTTCATGAAACATCTAGGAGAAAGTTGCTCAGTCATATTTGTTAGATTGATCTTGGGGGAAAATGCATTTTTTAGCATTGTTTCTGAATTCCTTCTGTATAATGTTACTTTGAATTATTTACCTAGAGTTAAGCAATAGTGTGGGGAAAAATACCTTTAACTTCCAGTGCCTTTCAGTATATTAACTGGAAGTTCAGAGGTTGAAAAAAAAAAAAGTGGTATTTTAGAGGATTATAGTTTATTTTATAAATCAATTCAGCTGTACTTTTTAAATTAAAAGCTTAAATTTTTAATCTTATTTTTCCTTCATGGTTTTCTTTTTTCGCTAGTGATCATATTTAAGTTTTCAAAGACATATTTGAATCTTGGGCAGATAATTCCTCAAAAATTATATTTATTTTTTAAAAGGAAGTTTACTTCCATTTACTCATAGGAAATCAATTCTTAGGATAAAAATGTGTTATCTTGAAGATTGATGACATGTTCAAGATGGTAACCTTCCTACCCCCTTTAAAAAGTAAGTATAGGGCTTCCCTGGTGGCGCAGTGGTTGAGAATCTGCCTGCCAATGCAGGGGACACGGGCTCGAGCCCTGGTCTGGGAAGATCCCACATGCCGCGGAGCAACTGGGCCCGTGAGCCACAACTACTGAGCCTGCGCGTCTGGAGCCTGTGCTCCACAACAAGAGAGGCCGCGACAGTGTGAGGCCCGCGCACCGCGATGAAGAGTGGCCCCCACTTGCCACAACTAGAGAAAGCCTTCGCACAGAAACGAAGACCCAACACAGCCACAAATAAACAAATAAATAAATAAAATTAAAAAAAAAAAATAAGTATAGGAGCCGTTGTGAGCAATGATGCTTCACATTTCATTTTCCACTACCAGAGTGTTTTAAAGTGACAAAAATCATTCTTTACAATATTATGGTCAAAAACAAAAGATATTTATTGGCTGAGAGCCTTGTGTTTCTGATAGCTTTGTCTGGAGTTCTGAAGGAAATTTTGACAGAATCATAACTCAAGTCGACATTAATGGGAATCACTTCATTATGGTCTTGTCCACCCTTATTAGAAGGTCATTTCGAAATTTTAGATAATCAGATGGCTCCATGACCAAGCAGAAATAGTGCTTTATTTTTTGTGTTTTAACCGTTGGGTGCTCACAATGAGTGTAGCTTTATACGCACCCTTTCTTTGACTGTTAACACCTCTTATACCTGTGATGATTACTAGTCTAGTCACAGTGAATGGCTGACGTTTCTATTTTTATTGACTTTTGTAGAGATTCATTATCAGATGATGCCTCTGAAGTCTCTGACTAGATAGTCCCTTTTTGCTTTTCTTAGTCTTCTGCAATGACCCCACCATGCACCTCTGGAGTGGAGGTAGTCTTTACCTTCATCCTAATGTAAAGGAACGTGGAATAGAGCAAAGAGACCAAGAGAGCTCAATGCTGGCTAATGCTCTGACAGCTAAAGCTTTGAGCAAATGACTTCTCCTCTCCAGACTTCATTTTCCTGATTTGGAATATGTGGGTTATATTAGGTGATCTCAAAGATCCCTCTGACTCTAAGATTCTATAATTCATCAAAATTCATCTGCTAGAGTGGCACTGTGATAATTAGATAGACTGACAGCTGGGTACAGGGAAATGGCAGAGCTAAAAGTTCCAGTCTGCACTATCCCTGGTGAACATTCATCTTTGCATATTTTAATAACAATATTCTCAGCATCCCACCTCCACCCAATCACTCACTTAGCAAGAACCTTTCTCCCCCTTAACATTTTACAACTGTGTAATTTAATGAAATCCATTAGTACCAACAAAACGGAGTAACAGTGATATTTTAATACCTTTAATATTTCTAGGATTTGGGAAACCAAGTGAAAGATTTTTTAGCTTTGACTTTTAAGGAAGAAAAAAAATCACCTGTCTTTACTTAATGGAGGAAAAAAGATCTCCAATAAAGAAAATGCCTCAGAATTGTCATTCCCTTCACGCTTGCTCCTCTCTTGGCATGCAGGACCTCAAGTGTAAGCATAATAGGAAGGTGACACATTAAATGAAGGGTCATTCTAAAAAACAAAGTGTAGACAAAATTGCTTTACTCTCAGGGATAGTGGTGAAGTAAAAACCAAAATAATAGCTTATTCATAGCTAATATTTGGAGATATTTCTTAAGTCCAGAAAGGTCAGAGGGAAATCCAGCAAAATGTCAACACTGTTTGTCAGGTGGGAAGACTCAGTGTCTCCTGAGGAATTTAATTTATATTAATGAGGAGTGAGACCTGCCTAGGGCTCTCTCATAGATTGCTCTGGTGCCAATTTTAATGATCTAACTTCATGAAAAGGATTCCTAACAAATTATTCAGCAAGACAACCTCATCTGAGATTGTTTTTTAATCCTGAGGCCTCAGTTACTCTGACCCCTGTTGAACCACAGTCACATACTGGGGCAGAGTTTTGAGGACTTGCCTCACTAAATTGATAGCTTGCTCTCATTTCTCGTCCTTGTTGGGTTATCAGGGGACCAGGCTAACCCAAGTGAGATTCTGACAGTACAGTTCTAATTCAATTCATCAGACATTGATGAAGACCTATAATTGAGGCAATATGGGAGTGATGACAAGAGCTACTATTTATGTGCACTTAATATATGCCAGACTCCCTACTAAGTGTCTTGTATTTCCAGTTTCTAATCTTTACAACAACCGTACAGAATTAGAGATGTGCGGAAGGAGACTCAGAGATGTTAAGTAACTGGCCGAACCAGATTTGATAGGTGTGTTTGGCTTCAGTAGCCATGGTTTTCCACTATTTATCTATCCCTTAGGTTTTTCCTTTATTCATCTAACTTCTCAGTGTTCCCCGTAGCTTCCCTTTATCTAGCACTGGCTATGTTTCAGATATTGTGCTTGGTGTTTTATTCTGTAAACCTGCTAAATAGATGATACTAGTTCCACTTACTAATGAGAAAGGAGGCCTAGAGGGTTAAGCATGTTGCCCAAGTCATACAGCTAGAAAACAGCAGGGCTAGGATTCTAACCTAGGTCTACCTGACCTTCCAAACCTATGCTCTTACCATTAGAGACAGTGACTCCAACTGTGCTGTGCCCTGAGTTGGTAGAAGTATGATAAGAGCATGGTCCCTATACTGTAGTAGCAGGAAGTCCAGTGGGTTGAGGTGGACATGAACTCAAGTGTCTGTAAAGCCAAGCAGAATGATGTGAATGTGAAATTAAGTGATTTTTTAAAAGGTGCTTGAGAAGTACAGAGTTAGGAAAATTAACGTCAAATAGAAAGTCTAGAACTGTTTTGCTGATAAGCTGGAGGCATTTAATGAATTGGATTTCAAACTACAAAGAATGAAAGGAGACACATTTCAGACCAAGGAATTAGCTTCCCCTTGAGTATAGCTTTGGCTGCTTTCCTTAGATTTGAGAGTATAATGTTTTTATTATTAATTTCAAATAGTTTGAATTAAATCTTTCTCAGTGGCTCATGACTTATTTTCTAGTGTCAAAATCTCTAATTGGTTAGAATTTTTGTTATCTGTTTAGCAGTTTTGATTTGTATTGTCTTTGGGTCAGAGAACATCATTGAATCATTCTTAGTTTAGGAATTTATTAAAGTTTTCTATGTGGCTTATTAAATTATCAACTTTTGGAAATATTCCATGGATATTTGAAAAGAATATTCAAATGTAGATGAATTTTCTAAAGAGTCAAAAGTACAAACTTGTTTATTAATCAGGTTTATTAATTGGATTACTCTGATCCTCACATATTTTTTCTTTGAGGAGCTAACAAATTCTGAGACAAGAATCTCCGACTGGTATTTTGGATTCATGAGATTCTTCTCATATTTCTCAGTTTTTACTTAATATAATCTGATGCTCTGTATTTTGGTATATAAAAGTTTGTGATTATTATATCTTCTTGGATTATACCTGTTATCAAAGTAAAATATCTATCTTTGCTCCACTTAATTTTTTTTTGCTTTAAATTTACAGTATTATGAATATTGTCATAGTTAATCTGTTTGTATACCAGATACATTGTGGCCACCCTTTTGTGTTATTTGGTTTTAGGGTTGTCTTTTATATTAACAGCTCTCTACTCAGTCAGATGGTCTTTTAAAAAATTTAACCAATTAACATTTGTTTTGATCACTGATATGATAGGTCTAATGCCTGCCATTTTATTTGTGTTTTCTGATACTTTTTTGGTGTGCTTTATTTTAGCTTCCTTTTCTCTTTGACTTTATTAATTTTTTTTAAAATGCTTGAAAATTATATATTCTTTTACTTTTCTGCTAGTGGTGGGCTTTTAATCAATACATATATACTTTATAAATATCAAAATAAAAAAAATCTGTAACCTCTAAATGAACATATTATTTAGCATGCTTTAATTTATCCTTTCTTCTTGCCCCCTTCCTGCAAAACTTCAAATATTTTATAGAAATAATCTAAAATTTTATTTCCACATCACTACACATACAGGTGTATTTAACCTATATATCTTTATGTTTTTTCTTATTTAAAAATATTTTCTTATTTTAAATTATATAAACATTTACAGCTACAGTATAATAATTACATATATTTAACTTTGAGCTTTATTGGATTCATTGCTCACAACTATTTCATACCTGTTATAACATCCATTTCTTGAGTTTTATTTTATTTTATTTTTAAAAATTAATTAATTAATTAATTAATTTTTGGCTGTGTTGGGTCTTCGTTGCTGTGCATGGGCTTTCTCTAGATGCGGCGAGCGGGGGCTACTCTTCATTGCGGTGCGCGGGCTTCTCATTGCGATGGCTTCTCTTGTTGCGGAGCACGGGCTCTAAGCGCAAGGGCTTCAGTAGTTGTGGCATGCGGGCTCAGTAGTTGAGGCTCACAGGCTCTAGAGCGCAGAATCAGTAGTTGTGGCGCACGGGCTTAGTTGCTCCGCGGCATGTGGGATCTTCCCGGACCAGGGCTCAAACCCATGTCCCCAGCATTGGCAGGCAGATTCTTAACCACTGTGCCACCAAGGAAGGCCTCTTGAGTTTTAAATCTGGATTAATTTGTCATTTGGCTGAAGCATTCCCTCAAGTAATTTTTCCAGAAGGGATAAACGAGTAGACAGTATCATTGGTATCACCAGTGACTTTGCTATCGCTATACCTTGCAATTAATTCTTTTTGTGCAGCTTACTTAAGCTCTCTGTAGCAACTGACAAATGATCGCTTTCTCTTGTCTCATTTGGCTTCTAAGATGCATGCCCCTTTCTTTTGATTCTCCTTTGAGCTTACTGGATATTACTTCTTTGCTAGTTTATCTTCATCTCCCCAGTCTCTTTATACTGAGATGTCCCAGGGCTCACTCCTCAACTCTCGTTTTTCTGTTTACTCTCATTCCATAGGTGATCTCATCCAGGTTCATGGCTTTCAGTGCCATCCATATAAACCCAAAGTTTACCTCTTTAGCTCAGCCTCTCCTGTGAATGCCCTTCTCCCATTGTATACTTGATATCTCAAACATAACATGCCCCCAGACTGAAAACCTGAACTTTCCTAGGTATTACTCATTTTATTAAGTGGCAAATCTAACATTCCAGTGCTCGAGCCAAAAAACATTCGAGTTATCCAGTTCATCAGGCAAAATAAAACCTGAGGTTTTATTTACATTTAGGTCTTTAATCCATTTTGAGTTTATTTTTGTGTATGGTGTTAGGGAGTGTTGTAATTTCATTCTTTTACATGTAGCTGTCCAGTTTTCCCAGCACCACTTATTGAAGATGCTGTCTTTTCTCCATGGTATATTCTTGCCTTCTTTATCAAAGATAAGGTGACCGTATGTGCGTGGGTTTGTCTCTGGGCTTTCTATCCTGTTCCATTGATCTATATTTCTGTTTTTGTGCCAGTACCATACTCTCTTGATTAATGTAGCTTTTAGTATAGTCTGAAGTCCGGGAGCCTGATTCCTCCAGCTCCGTTTTTCTTTCTCAAGATAGCTTTGGCTATTCGGGGTCTTTTGTGTTTCCATACAAATTGTGAAATTTTTTGTTCTAGTTCTGTGACAAATGCCATTGGTAGTTTGATAGGGATTGCATTGAATCTGTAGATTGCTTTGGGTAGTATAGTCATTTTCACAATGTTGATTCTTCCAGTCCAAGAACATGGTATAAGGCCAGACACTATAAAACTCTTAGAGGAAAACATAGGCAGAACACTCTATGACATAAATCACAGCAAGATCCTTTTTGACTCACCTCCTAGAGAAATGGAAATAAAAACAAAAATAAACAAATGGGACCTAATTAAACTTAAAAGCTTTTGCACAGCAAAGGAAACCATAAACAAAACGAAAAGACAACCCTCAGAATGGGAGAAAATATTTGCAAATGAAGCAACGGACAAAGGATTAATCTCCAAGATTTATAAGCAGCTCATGCAGCTCAGTATCAAAAAACCAAACAACCCTATCCAAAAATGGGCAGAAGACCTAACTAGACATTTCTCCAAAGAAGATATACAGATTGCCAAAAAACACATGAAAGGATGCTCAACATCACTAATCATTAGAGATGCAAATCAAAACTGCAATGAGGTATCACCTCACACCAGTCAGAATGGCCATTGTCAAAAAATCTACAAACAGTAAATGCTGGAGAGGGTGTGGAGAAAAGGGAACCCTCTTGCACTGTTGGTGGGAATGTAAATTGGTACAGCCACTATGGAGAACAGTATGGAGGTTCCTTAGAAAACTAAAAATAGAACTACCATACGACCCAGCAATCCCACTACTGGGTATATACCCTGAGAAACCATAATTCAAAGAGAGTCATGTACCACAATGTTCATTGCAGCTCTATTTACAATAGCCAGGACATGGAAGCAACCTAAGTGTCCATCGACAGATGAATGGATAAACAAGATGTGGCACATATATACAATGGAATATTACTGAGCCATAAAAAGAAACGAAATTGAGTTATTTGTAGTGAGGTGGATGGACCTAGAGACTGTCATACAGAGTGAAGTAAGTGAGAAAGAGAAAAACAAATACCGTGTGCTAACACATATATATGGAATCTAAAACACAAAAAAAATGGTTCTGAAGAACCTAGGGGCAGGACAGGAATAAAGACGCAGACGTAGAGAATGGACTTGAGGACATGGGGAGAGGGAAGGGTAAGCTGGGACAAAGTGAGAGAGTGGCATGGACATATACACACTACCAAATGTAAAATAGATAGCTAGTGGGAAGCAGCCGCATAGCACAGGGAGATCAGCTCGGTGCTTTGTGACCACCTAGAGGGGTGGGATAGGGAGGATGGGAGGGAGATGCAAGAGGGAGTAGATATGGGGATATATGTATATGTATAGCTGATTCACTCTGTTATAAAGCAGAAACTAACACACCATTGTAAAGCAATTATCTCCAATAAAGATGTTAAAAAAAACACCAAAAACCTTGAGGTTATCAAATTCATTGGAAAGTTTTGTAGGCTCTACCTTCCAAAATATATCTATAGTTAGACATCTCTTTGATTACACCGCCTAGTCTAAGCCACTACCATCTATTGCTATTTTTGCGTAGCCTCCTAGCTGTTTCTCTTCTTCCGCCTTTGGCCCTCTACAGCCCATTCTCCACAGCAGCCAGTCAGCATCCATTTCCACTAAGAGTCCACATCCTTGTAATGGACTACAAGATCTGTACCTACCCTACTCTAAACTCATCTTCCCCTAAAAGTCTCCTCCTCACGCAATTTTCTCTAGCCACATTGATCTCCTTGTTCTTCTTTCACAGCAAGCATATATCAATATTTATTCTCAGGCCTTGGCACTTGCTCTTCTTTCCACCTGAGTGCTTTCCCCCAGATTTCACTTCCTTCTGGTCTCTGCTCATAGGTCACCTTATTTCCAGTGCTTGGACCGTGTCTCATGAGTTGTAGTTCCTTAATACATATTGCGGATGTCTGTGCATCATTGAAAAGTGATTTTTATCATGACTGGTGTAAAATTTTATGTCCTTTTTTTTTCTTAGAACTTTGATCAGACCAATTTTTAAGAATCTTTTGGGGAAAAGTGGTCATCTTATTTCATAGGGTGTGAGGAAACTCTTCTGTGCTTGTTTTGGATAAGTTTGATCTCATTTACTCATATCTTCCAAAAATTTCCTCAGAATTGATTTTTCAATGCTATATTTATGCTTACAATTATTATTTGTCTTATTTTCATAGGGTTTCTTAGAAGGATGGGAGGTAAGTGTATAGCTCAATTCTGAATCTTTAAAACAGAAATACATAAAATGAGTTTGGATTTAACCAATTCCAAACATATCTATCCATTTGAAAAATTAAATATTTCTCAGAGTGTGTATGTTTGTTTTAATTTGTTAAGTCTAATGACAATGCTTGGTGGTGTGCATGGATTTTCAGAACCTTTTGCAGTAATTCCACAGCCCTGGTATTTGAAACCATTGCTATGAATATATAGCAGAAACACAGTTGTTAGGAATGGTGGAAGCATAGTTCCTAGGTGGTATCTCTTAGGAGTAGAGTATTTTAATCTTCTTGTTTCATACTCCAAAACCATCTTAGGTATTTCCCCGATAATATCTTAGAAAATTCAGGGTAAGGAACACAGGTACAGGAAAAAAGAAGGATAGGCAGCTCTTCAGAAATGTTATAAAGATAACATTTTCCTTCATTTTCTGGAGACTATAGAAAAAAATGGTTGATAAGAGAGCTTGAAAGGCACTGTTAGAACAGTTCACATAGTATGTGAACTGTACCTATTTATGACACCTATTTTACTTTTCCATCTTTGTTGTTATTGTGTTTGTGTGTGTGTATATGTGTATGTGTGTGTATATATATATATATGTATATGTATGTATGTGTGTGTGTGTGTGTGTGTGTATATATATATATATAGCCAGTGTTCTACATTGGCTAGATTTCTGGAGACAGTTCACACTCAAACCATTTTGTGATGCTGAGAATTTAAATAGTAATTTTTTGCATGCTTTGTGATTTTTCTGAAGATGGAATTAGCATGTCCTAAAAATGAAGTTTGGAAGGAGACAGCTCTTTTTTTTAAAAAAGAATTTTATTGATTTACTTTTTTACACATTTAGTTTCTTTTCCAACATTTTTAGATTCAATCATCAGACGCAGAAGACATTTTTGTATTTGTGTGGAAAACCTTGAGTTGCATCTCTCCTGTGTTACTTGTTGATGCTCCTTCCTCTTCTGCCCTTCATGTATATGCCATTTAAGGCTTTTACATCGCTAGGCTAACACTGAATACCAGAGTCTGCAAAGTTAAAGAACTGAGGGGCTTTAGATAACATTTCACTTGCTCTGAAAAGAGAGAAAGCATGAAAGAAAGGGCATGGATTCTGGAATCAGATAACTGGAGGTTGGACTCATCCCTGCTACCTGTGAACTCACTTGTCTGACATTGGACAAGTTAATTAACCTTTCTAAGTCTTACACATCTGTAAAAAGGTGAATAATATACCCACCTTGTTAGACTGTTGTGAAGACTGGAGACAATGTATATGAGATTCATTGCCTAAGGTAAGGTACGAAATAGTAGGCGTGTTGGGTTCTCTAGAGAAACAGAATCAATAGGAGTGTGTGTGTGTGTGTGTGTGTGTGTGTGTGTGTGTGTGTGTATTGAGACTAATTTTAAGGAACTGACTCATGTGATTATGGGGGCTGGAAAGTCCAAAATCTGTAGAACAGGCCAGCAGCCTGGAAACTTAAGCAGGATTTCTATGTTGTCTTGGGAAAGAATTCCTTCTTCTCTGAGGAAATTGTTTATGCTCTTTAGGCCTTCAACTGATTAGATGAGGCCCACCACATTATTGAGAGTAATTTTCTTCACTTAAAGTCAACTGATTGTGATGTTAATCACATCTACAAAATATTTTCACAGTGGCATCTAGACTAGCGTTTGACCAGACAACTGAGCACCATAACCTAGTCAAGTAGGCATATAAAATTTAACCATCTTAGTAGATATTTAATAAATGGTAGCTATTTGTTTTTTTTAATAAATAAATTTATTTATTTATTTTTGGCTGCATTGGGTCTTTGTTGCTGTGCGCGGGCTTTTCTCTAGTTGCAGTGGGTGGGGGCTACTCTTTGTTGCGGTGCGCGGGCTTCTCATTGCAGTGGCTTCTCTTGTTGCAGAGCACAGGCTCTAGGCACGCGGGCTTCAGTAGTTGTGGCTCACAGGCTCTAGAGTGCAGGCTCAGTAGTTGTGGTGCATGGGCTTAGTTGCTCTGCGGCATGTGGGATCTTCCCGGACCAGGGCTTGAACCTGTGTCCCTGGCACTGGCAGGCGGATTCTCAACCACTGTGCCACCAGGGAAGCTCCGTAGCTATTGTTTTTAAGGATGATATTTTCTATTACTTTGATTATCATTTTTTAATTCACTAAACATTTATTAAGCGTTTACCATATATCAGGCACGTGTTAGGTATATGTGGTGGGGGAGGATAAATAAGGATAGGATATGCCACTTGTTCTGTAGGAGTTTATATTTTAATGGGAGAGACAGCAAGTCAAAGAGAAATTATAATATACTAGGAATTATGGATAGATATATAACACTATAAAATATATATGTATGCTATTGGTATATATTTATATTTATACCTATACTTATGTTTATCTTTACAAATTCTATATATCCATCCATCCACTCATCCATTCATCCATTTAATTAGCCAGGCCTTGTTTCCATCTTTGCCCTGTTTTGGAGGGAAGAAAAAACTTGTCTTGGATGACCCTACTGTGGATAAGCAATGGTCGATGTCGGTGCAAACATGAACTCCAACCATTATTATAGTGTGTCAGGCAGCTATGTGGTTTACAAAGGTATTGCAAAGACCCTCTTCAAAAGCAATGCATGAATAAAACACTTTTCCTGTGTGTACCAAGGCTAAAGTGCTACTTCTCTATGGGTTTTATTGCGTACGGTTAAATTATGGCTCATCCATATGATAAAATATTACAAAGTTATTAAGTCATTCTAAAAGAATATTTAAAATTCTTACAATTTGTTAGGTAGGCAAAAATTAATATAAAATGTTATTTATATGCATTGAAAATGACTGGAAGGGAATATATTCAAAAAGTTCACAGTAGCTATTTTCAGGTGGAGGGATTATAGTTGGTTTTGACTGACTGTTTTATATGTTTTTGTGTTTCTTAAATTTTTTAATATGAATGTCTATTACTTTATTCCCTTTTTTTAAAAATTGTAGTAAAATCCCTTGTATGTGATAACTTGCTTCTCTCTTGCTTCTTTCAAGATTCTCCTCTTGTCTTTGTCTTACTGAAGTTTGATTAAAATGTGTTTCAGTGTGTGTCTCTTTGATTTCATCTTACTTGGAGTTTCTTGGGTTCCTTGGCTGAGTATATTCATGTCTTTCATCAAATTTGGGAAAATTTGAGCTATTATTTCTTCAAGTATTCTCTCTGCCCCTTTCTCTCTCTCTGTTCTACTTCTGAAACTCCCATGATGCATATGTTGTTCCACTTGATGGTATCCTACAGGTTCCTTAGGCTCTGTTCACTTTTCTGTAATCTTTTTTCTTTCTGTTCCTCAGTCTAAATAATTTTCATTGTTCTGTCATCAGGATCAGTAATTCTTTTCTCTGCCTGCTCAAGCCTGCCTTTTGAATCCCTCTAGTGAAGTTTTCATTTTGATTGTTGTACTTTTTAGCTACTGAATTTCTTTTTGGTTTCTTTTTAGGTTTTCTGTCTCTTTATCGATATTTCCATTTTATTCACACATCCTTTTCTTGACTTTCTTCACATCTTCCTTTAGTTCTTTAAGCATATTTAAGACAGTTGTTTTCAAGTCTTTATCTAGTATATCTTCCGTTAGGTCTCTTTCAGGTTCAGTTTCTATTGATTTGTTATTATTTTTTTCCTTTAAATGGGCCGTATTTTCCTATTTATTTGAATGCCTTGTGATTTTTGTTGTTTGTTGTTGTTGTTGAACACTGGACATTTGAAACTAATAATGTGGTAACTCAAATCAGATTCTCCCCTTTCCCAAGAGTTTGCTGTTTTTTGTTATTGTTTTCTTTGATAGTTGTAGGCTGTCTCTTTGCCAAGTATCATCAGGAGATATAAACGTAATGTCTTCTTAGGTCTTTTCTGAGCCTCTCCCTGGGCATGTGCAGTCACTTTCTAATTTTCCCTGTGTTTTTTAATGCCCTAGTTCTTAATGTCTGGCTTCCAAAAGAGGAAAAAGTTAAAAATGAAGGGGGGAAAAGGTTGCTAGCCCTTTAAATCCCCCCAAAAGTCACTTCTGCTGGAGGGGGAGTGGCTTACAAGAATGGGGAGAGATGCAACAACAATGGCTGCCCAACTTTTTGTCTGCACCTCTGTGATCTCAAGCAGCAAGCAGCAATCAGTCCACAGATCCCCAATATTTGGAAGACAAGGTTCTTTTTTCTCATCCTAACTCCCACAAGCTGTGTGTAAGCTGTTTCAGGAACAGGTGTACAGCTGCCTGCCATGTGACTGGGGGTGAGAGATGGGCAAGTGTTACTATGTTAAGAGCTGATATTGATTCTGCAAGTCTTCCTCTAGAAATTACAATCCTTCAACAGAGTCTAGAGTTCCAAAATAGTTATTATATTAGACAGATTCTGCTGGTGCAATTATTGTCTAGGTGAAGAGACCGATTCCAGTGCTCCCTACTCTGCCATTTTATCAGAATTCTCTCCTATTACTTATATATCAGAAAAACATATATGGAATTGAAGGGGAGCAGTTAAGTTTCTTTGATATAATATATGGTTAAGCAAAATACACAAGTTTGTATAAAATAACATGAAAACTACCCATATTTACAAATTGTCTTGGTATTTAAGTATTGCAGCATTTGACGTTACTAAATTCAGAAAAGGAAAGCTAGGCACCATGTATAAATTTTCGTGAGATTTTTGAATTGACAGTAATGGATAAAAGAGAGGCTGCCTACCAAAAGCTAATGAGCTTTATTAAGAAACTTGTTGCTTAGAGTTTATAGGAAAGATGGATAATGAAAGGCTCTATCTTTCACTTTATAATGAAAGGATCTCTCGGGTATTATAAGATTGTTTTGTAGTGAATGAATGAAAGCCAGAGAGAAAGATAACTGGGTATTATGTGAATGGATTAGAATTTGTTTGGTTGTTGGTTATCTACCCCAACTCTCCTGGGTAGGGCGACAGTGGGGATAGTGGATGTGGCTTACCATCCCGAATTCTGAAACAGTGTTTTCAAAGTGTGGTCCCCTGACTAGACACATCAGCATCACCTGGAAATTGTTAGGAGGCAAATTTAACTTGGGGAGGGAGTCTTCTTCCTTCAAGAAGTCCTCCAGGTGATTCTGATGCATGCTAAAATTTGAGAACCATTATTCTGTAGGAAGTGGTCCTTAACTTGAAATTTAATATCTGTAGTATTCCTCTCTGTTTTTTGCTCTGTTTGAAAGTCTTTACTATATATGTATTATAGGAAGGGGATATTTTGTATCTTTTTACTCTGTCTGATTGATCAGAGGTTCAAAGGAATGTGAGGCATAAAACTTAAATAAATGTTTAAAGGCTGTGAAGGTAGTGTCAGAAGTAGAATCAGGTCTTCTAGATTCAGAACTCTATCTGCAGGAACAATACGTGCTCAGATTTTCCTGTCAACAAACTGACAAATTGTAAAAATTACTCATGGAAGACTTTTGTTGATGTTTTTGTTCTGTTTTCCTTTTAATTATCCAAAGGTTATTAATATTAATTAGTTAAAATTGTTAATTAGTTAAAAATTGTCTTGTGGTTATTTTGCTCTTTTGTTTATCACACCCCATTGCTATTTATTCTTAGTTCTAGGTACCCTGTACTGGCAAATAAAACCTTTTTGGGGGGCCTTAGAATCAGACTAGGGAACCAAGGTCCTCTAGCAATTACTTTTTACTGAGCCCTGTCTTACCTTCAAAGGTAAGACAAATCAAGATAAGTGTTTAAGACATTTATTTGATTTCATCTTTTTTTTCCTTTGAAGTCATATTTATTTTCCAATAGCTGTGGCGAAGTGAAAGTCAACAACAGCAACAAAAATCAAGAACGTGGCGTTTGAGGACAAAAATCCATTGAGATTTAGGGCAGCACAAGCTGTGGATAAAATATACTGAAATACAATGCTACTTAGATGAAATAGTAAGAACAGTGGAAACTCAGAGTGTTCCAGAAACTGATATGAATGGAAAACTCATCAGCTAAAGCAATTTATCAGGCAAATGAATCCATTTTCTTATACAAACTGGATATATAGTACATACCATGTAAGAGCAGGGTTTTCTTAGGTTAATATCTATTAGAAGAACAGGCTTTAAAAAAAACTATTCATTTCAATGTCACTAAGTTACATTTTTTGAATTTGAAGTAGTTCTGTGTTTTGGGATTAAATTTGTCTTTGATGGACAGAAGCTAACTAAAATAAACACGCTAATTATGGTTTTTAAAAATCATAATACCTTTTAAATAATTTGTTTTTAATTAACTGTCTTGTATGGCATGCAAATTCTTGTCCTCAACCTTTCTATTAGCAGAATTTTAATTCTAGGTATTTCACCTCTTTTTTCCTCTCCCTTTTAAAATATACCTTTTAAACTTAAGAAAAAAAAAATTGATAAGAGGGGTATGTGTGATTGTTATAGCAGAATAAAATCCCAGATAACCTTCTTTGACTTTTTCTCATACATGCAAATAATCTCAGTTTTAAACAGGTTTCTACTTCCATTTAAGTATAGACCACTATCCATATTTTGGAAGCCTATCCTAGACTATGAAGCCAGAATAGACATGATACCTTGGACAGGATTTGATTTGGAGAGCTTTGTGGATTGGCACAAGGAGCTAATGAAGCAAGGGTGTTGGTTTGATATCCTAGGAATCATTTGCTTCCCATTCTCCTGTTCTTTAGGTAAGGCCTGGGGCATCATTTTAACCAGACATTTAATACATTTTAATTCCAGTAACAACATCATCATCAATAATAACATTTATTTAGAGTTTACAAGACACTGTAGTAGGTGATTTATATATATTATCTGGTTTGTCTTCATAGCAATCCTATTGCAAAAGGGATATTATTGTCCCCATTTTAGAAGGGGAAACAGAAGCTCAGAGAGGTTAGCAACCGTGCCCACTGCCACAGTTAGAAAGTGACAGCACTGGGATTTGAACCCAGATTTATTGGACTTCAGAGCCCAAGCTCTTAAGCGTTAGGCTGTAACACTTCACAAGAGATTCATTATGTACTAGGAAAAAAAAGATTTCAAAACGTGATATATGGGAAATAAAGACATAATCCAGAGCTGAAAATTACCTTAGAGAGATTATTGTCTAGGATAATATACTTATGTTTCTAAAAAGAGAAAGCTGAGACCAAGAAAAGTCTTGGGACATGTTCCTGTTCACACAACTAGTGTAGGATAGAACCAATCTAGAGCCCAGGTCTCTCGACTTTTAGAGCAGTGTTGATTCCATCCCCTTGGTGTGTCTATCCTCTGTTGTAGGGTACTTAGTATAATCCTAGTGTAGAAGAGGGAAAGATGATAAGGGCAAGACTATGGTCTATTGCATTGGGAAGGTGAGCTCAAGTCATTGGGCCAAATTCTTAACTGACCTTATCTTTTAAAAGTATCAGTGCTGCATTGCTATCAGCTGCCATTATAACTAGATCTTTTCCACCATGTTCAACTGCAGTAGCTTATTGTCATGTGCACATGATATTATGGGAGTGGAGAGAGAGAGGAAGAAAGGGAGAGAAGGAAATGGAAGGAGGGAGAGGAGAGAGAGAGAGATTGAGATAGAGACAGGAGAGAGAGAGACAGACAGACATCTTTCATGATACGAGAGATTCCCCTGTGCTATTCCTGGAGTGCACCTGTGATGTGAGATGTGACCCTGCTGTTCCTCAGTCATCTTGCTTGCCTAATGACTATTAAGTTGTGAGCCTTTTGCCGTGATGGGTGTGATTTTGGTGTTGAAAGATATGTGATTTTGTGCAACATGCTCCAACTTCTTCATCTCGTTCACAGCAGAAAAATAAAGGTCTGTTCCAGGGCTAGAGGAAAGACTGGCTGAGTTAGACTCACAGAGATGTTACTGTCTGTATTTCCATGACCCTTTCTAAGGATCTTCAGGGTAATTTTGACTGTGTGATTTGCTAATCTAACTTCATATAAGGTTACTCTACTGAATTTCTTTTTGCATTTTCCTTCTAGTTCTAATATACAACAATGTCTTTCTGAATAAGTGTTCTCATTGTGGCCCTACCACTCCAACTATAAAGAGCATGACCTGTCTATCGGTCCTTCTCAATCTCATTACACTCCAAACTGAACCCTGTTCACCTTGGACCATTATGTTCTTACAGGCTGACACTGATTCACTGATAAATGTGGAATATTGACCTTCCAGTCACTTGAGTGCCTATTTAATAGTTCCAAGAACTCTATTTTTTTTTTAATTAATTAATTAATTTATTTATTATTCTTGACTGTGCTGGGTCTTCATCTCTGTGCGAGGGCCTTCTCCAGTTGCGGCAGTGCGGGCCACTCCTCATCGCGGTGCGCGGGCCTCCCACTATCGCGGCCTCTCCTGTTGCGGAGCACAGGCTCCAGACGCGCAGGCTCAGCAGTTGTGGCTCACGGGCCCAGTCGCTCCGCGGCATGTGGGATCCTCCCAGACCAGGGCTCGAACCCGCGTCCCCTGCACTGGCAGGCAGACCCCCAACCACTGCGCCACCAGGGAAGCCCCAAGAACTCTATTTTATTTTCCTAGTTTTTTTGTGACTCCTCCCCCTTCCCCCATCATTGAAATTAAACTTACAAATCAGTAACTTCTAGGATTACCTTCTTTTAATAGTCATACTCAAAACCACAGTCATATTTATAATTTATATACATTACAGATACTTTGTTTTAAACAGTTATGACAAGTGGTCATCAAGAGACTTATGTACCTTCTTTTAGTATCCTAAGAGCAAGTCATCAAATCTACAGATTGGAATCTGTGTAGCTTTTTGTATTATCTTTCATTCTTTCTCTTTCTTAGACCTGGTTCCCTTTAAGAACAGCTTTCTGTTCTTAATATTCTAGTATTGGTTAACCCTATTCCCATTGCTTTTTGATGGGAAAAACAGAACTAGAGAAAACATATTTTTAAATCTTCTTAAACTATCACAGTATTTGTAAGACAATTTTCTCTTTATTTGAGTGCTTTACATTTTAATTTCTCATTTAAGCCTTTTAAAATCTTAGTTCTAGTTTTCCTTTATCAATCAGTTTTAGCCTCTCATTTCTCAGGGGGTTCCTATTGGGCTTCTATTCATTGAATAATCCCTAATTTTAGCTAGATTTCTTTCTGTTTCCTGCTGCTTCTTAATATTAATTTTAAGGAAACACCATATGTTCTGACGTTTTAAAATTTTATATCTTTCCCTTGGTGCTATTAGTTTCTGCAGATTGTATGTCTATAGCGCTATCAATTAAAAAAACAAAAAAGAACTGACTTACATATCTGGTGATATATGTGTATTAGTATTGTGTTATTGCTGCATAACAAATTACCCTAGAAGTTTATAGCTTAACCATTTATAACCATTTATTTTCTCAGAGTTTTGGTGGTTTAGGAATCCAGGCACCACTTACCTGGGTGCTTCTGATTCAAGATCTCTCATGTGGTTACAGTCAGAGTGTTGGCTGATGTTGAAGCCTCACCTGAAAGCTTGTCTGGGGGAGGATCCACTTCCAAGCTCACTTATGTGGTTGTTGGCAGAATTTAACTCCTTGTGGACTGTTGGACTGAAGGCCTCAGTTACTCACTGCCTGTTGCCTGGAGGCTTCTCACAATTCCTTGCCGTATGGGCCTTCATAGCGCAGATTACAACATGGCACTGGCTTCTTTCAGAGCAAGCAAGCGAGAGAGCAAGACAGAGTACCCAAGATAGACATCATAGTGTTTTTATAACTCCAGAAGCATCACTTTTGCCATATTCTATTCGTTTGAAACAAGTCACTTGGTCCAGCCCACATTCAAGGGGAGAGATTATACAAGGGCATAAATACCAGGAGGCAGAGATTACTGGGGGCACTCTTTGGGGCCACATACGACTCTATGTATGTTGGGAACATAACATAATACATAGTTGGATGCAACAAAAGCATAGCTTCCATAGAACAGAGATGGAAGACAGGTTTGAGATAATATCTTGGGTTACAACACTAGAACAGTAGCAGGGCTTTGTAAAAATATACATAATGAGAAATAAGTAGTTTAGGATGAAAATTAAAGAAAACTTTCTTATCAACATTAATTCCAGTCTACTTAGAAAAAAATCACATCAAAACTAAGAATAATTAAGCAATAATATTTAGGAGGTTATCATATCCTATATCATATATGTGATATATGAAGTTCTTATAACAGTGTCCTTATAACATAGTAGGTACTAAATACGAATGCTTTTATCTTGTCTGTCCTGTAAGGATTAATATGAATATAGAAAAGCTTGTTTGACATTTAGTTTCATTTGATTCATTACAAAAGAATAGACTGAAGTAGTGATTCAGCCAGCGCAGCAGTGATCTGTAATATGGAACTAAGCTAGCTGGAACTTAACTTTTCTTTGGCAAGTTTTAATTTTCTCTGTTAACTTTATTAAGTGATAGAATTTAAGAAAATATCTCTTAATGTTATTTAGCAAAAACTTTGAAGATACAGGTTTTAATATTTTTCCCCAAATCTTTTAAATTAATGTAGTGAGCTACAGGGAAGACGAATACTTTGAGAACATAATTCAAAACTTGAAGTTCAGCCAAAATAAACAGCTAAAGAAGTTTCGAGAAAAGGTGGACAAGGATGAATATGTATATTCCAGTTTTCTAACATGTTCATTCAGAAGAGGGCCTTTGTTGGATTATCATAAAAAGGTTTTTTATGATATGAGGTTATCATAAAAATTTAAAAAGTATCTGCATGCTTTCTTCTTTTTCTCTCAAGTTTATAGTTTCATTTGTTCTGTGCTTCTTCATTTTTCTGAATTGGCAGTGTAGTCTTTTTGCTCTTAGGTATGTGTGTATTATATTTTGTTTTATTGTATTTATTGCTAAGATGCGATTATCTTCTTCGTCATAAACTATCTTGCCAAATTCCTTTCCAAGTATTGTCACTATGTTTAATGGAAGGATCATTTACAAAAGTGTGACAGAGTTAAGAGAAATCAAAAAGGGATGGTGAAGGACTTCTGGGCTAGCAACAGTGGGAGGCTGTTACTACCCCTAAGCCTTAAGGGGAAGAGGTATCGTGTTCCTGGAAAACAGCAAGAGCTGAAGATATGAGAGGGGGACTGTTCAACAGGAGCAGGAACAGAGCCACTGCCAGTCTGTGGTCTGGCAGGGGGGTGTCCAAGGAGGTAAATGTCTCAACCTAACTGTCCTCTCACCCTCTGATCTCCTACTTCCCATTAGTCAAACTCAGTGAGAGGCCAGGAGGCAGGGAGTCCAGTTGACACTGGCTGTACAGATCAGCATTTCAGGGCAGAGCACTGTAGAAGTTGGAGGATGATTCTGGAGGGGCAAAAGGAGAATATTCAGCAAAGAAGGAAAATCTTTTTATTTCTTTATATTGTCCTTGTTTGAAATATGAACCTATTTGAATGTATCCACTGTTTACCTTAAAAAGTTTTGACTTTTTGCTAGTCTTTAAACTTGAATGACCCTTAATGGTTACAGTCAACTCAAGAAACTTGGCCTTAGCTTTTCTTTTCTAAGTATTAGATCATGTTTATATTAGGGTCTATTTATGGTGAAAGTCATGACCTAAGAATTGCTTTTACTGTGGATGTTTGACCTTAAAATGACTTACAAAGAAGAAGTATGGATCCTTGTTACTCTTGCTCTTATTGGAGCAATAAGAAATGGATGTCATGTTTATACAAACAAATAATTTTTGTTGGATAGTTGTTTATCAGTTTCTTTGAGCGCTATTTTGTAAACACCCATAAACTTGGGGAAGAAAGTCTGCTTGACAGAAGTTGAGACTATATGTAATCCACTTACCACTACTTTCCTTTTTAAAAAGCATGCCTTATATTTAGAAACCGTAATCATAACAGAGAAGCAAAGAGGATTGATGAAATTTACTCACCAAATATTTATGGAGGCCTGCCTACGTAATGTGAATGCACGGAGATAAATAGTGTAGGAATATGATGATTACCAAGACAGAGTCCTTGCTCTCAAACAGTTCACCACCAAGTAAGGCAGTTAAATGCATGAACAATTAACTGTAGTGATGGGCAGGGTCCCATAAGTACTCTGTTAGAGGTATAGGCTCTCTGCTTTCCTTTACAAGAGTTCAGAGAGTGATCACAAAGG
Organism: Balaenoptera ricei; assembly: GCF_028023285.1. NCBI lineage: Eukaryota > Metazoa > Chordata > Mammalia > Artiodactyla > Balaenopteridae > Balaenoptera > Balaenoptera ricei. Next base: position 57,248,359 of record NC_082642.1, read on the forward strand.
TGTTGGTATTTGAGCTGGGGCTTGAACAGTGAATATGATGTTACAGTGAGGAGAGGGAATTCATTGTGGGCTCAGGGGATGGCATGAAAGAGGCACAAATGAATAAAAATATAAATGTGAAGGTGGGTGAACCCCTATATGTACAAACAATGACAAGAGTAAAGGGTGCTCAGAAACATTTGATAAAAGATTAGTCTAGCAAGAGCGAATAAGGCTGGATTGTTAAGGTCCTTGAGTGCTTTGCTAAGAACTTTAAATTTTCTAAATAGCCTCTAAGGACTTTTTTTTTTTTTTTGGAAAGGGAGATAAATAGTGGTAAAGTTAAGGGATCAACTTGAGATGTCAGAGAATGGTGCAGAGAGGCTGTTGTTGGCAACAGTGCAGGAAGGATGAGGAGGGATTTGCATGTAGGCTATGGCATGGGAACCACAGATATGACACATCATAGGTGCTGATAATAGATGTGGGGAGGGCTTCTTAATTTTCATTTGAGATGATTGCTGTCACCTAACAGGCAATAGAGGACAAAGACCTGGCCCTGGAAGGAAGCTAAGTTCAATTTTAGACTTCTTGAGTTTGAGGTGTTGGAGCATTGGTCTCATATAGATATTCATTAGACCGATTGGAGTTTGGAGCTCAGGAGTTGCCTGGGCTCAGGATAGAAATCTGGGAACATCAGCTTGAAGGTGATTTTTTAAACCATGAGAATAAATGAGTTCTCTCCCATGGAGAGAGTTCAGGGTGAAGAAATGGCTAAAGAGAGAACTGTTTAAAGAGAGGTTGGACCAAAGGCCATAAAGAAGACAGAGAAGGAGAAATTAAAGAGTTCGGAGGAAAATCAGAGAGCTGCAGTTGTCATAGAAGCCAGGGGGAGGGAGTGCTAGAAGTCAACAATGCAACATTAAGAGCTTTGTTTATAGCAATTTGCAAATCAGCTCTTTTTTCCCAGGAGCTCTAAATTCTGCCCATAGAGGTAGGTGAGGGGATCTTCAGCATCTGCAGGAGTTTTTAGAGAACCAGTGGTTCTCTAAAAACCATGAAGGAATCCCTGTAGCTGAGGTGGTGCTCTGGCCTAGTTAATACCCCTTAGTCCTGGGAAGAAAGAAGGGCGTGTGGCTGAAGAATCCATTTCTTGTCATGATAGGTCCCATCATGTGGTGTCAAATCTTGTCATGGAAATTAACTATTTTCCCCTTCAAGCCACAAGTAAAAGAAAAATCTGGCTGTTTTGTTAAAACCTTGAACATGTAGGAAGAACAATAATGTTCTCTATTATGGATTCCCAATCTCAAAATATAATCAAAACTTGAAACTTTCCAAGCATCTTTCAGTTTAATTCCATGGCTTTTCTATCTTTATTTTTTTTTAAACTCAGTTGTTTCCTAAACTAATTTAATTTTTTTATGTATGTGTGTTTAAAAGTTTTCTTAACAACTGCGTGTGCTAAGTGAGCTCTTATGATGTGTTTCTTTTGGTTTTCGTGCTTCTGTTTTTGTTTTTTCAGAGACATTGAAATAGCATTATTTAATGTTGCATCTTGGTTGCAGGCTGCAGCAGGTAACCAAGATGATATACACTATGGTGAGCCATTTCTTATGGTACTCAAAAGGCATTTTTTGAACTCAGGGATTCAGGAGCTGAAATTTGAACTTACTCTATAAAGTGCTTCAACATTATGGTATTTTTATAGAGTTTGAAGGTTAAAGAGATTAACCAAACAGGATAGATTAGCATCCAATCATTTATAATGAGGAAAAAAAAATAGCTGTCATGTGTGATGGTTGAGTATCAGGGTTGTACATCTGTAGCTTCATGGACGACTAGGGTTCTTATTGGTATTTTCCTACCATGACTGTACTGTTCTAATACAAATAACCTCACCCTTTCCCTCTCTGTTAGGTTTGGCAGAATACAAGTAAGGGATCTGAATAAAGATGAATGTCGTTGAGCGTGTTATTAGTAGGAGTATACCTCACTATTAGGGTGATGACATTTAGAGGAAGGTTGTATTGTATGTTTCCAATGGAGAGGGTTGGAGGGGTGGCCAGGCAGGACCCCAGCTGTCAACCCCAGCCATCTCGTACTACCGTCGGTTCTTCAGGGAGCTCTGCAGTGCTGCCCTTCCTAGCAAATGCACATTGTTCATTATTGGTGGGCTTTGATCCCAAAGCCCTCTGTGGAAGGCCTGCCTCTGGTGGGTTGGCCTCTACCGCTTGTGAGTACTCATTTTATCCGTCTCATCTATGACTTCGACTAAAAGAAGGCTCCCGGGGCTCCACTCCTTTCACTAGGTCCAATCCTCCACTTTTTATCCTAGGTTCTTGCCCTGTGGTATGGGAAAACAAACCCCAGGGAAGAGAAAGAAGAGTGCACTAGCATTACTTTCTAGTCTAGGCCTTCACAGGGCAGGGGTCCTACCAAGCAAGAGGCAGCCTTATTACACATGGGAGGAGGCATTTCAAAGGCGGATCGGCAACCTCTATAGACTCTATCTAACAGAAGAATCCGAAAGGGGCATGCAGAGTGGACCAAGAGCTATGATCTGTCCCACTTCCTAACGTGCGGACCATTTGGCTTTAATCCCATCGCAATACCGATTCTGCTGCTTGTGATGATGGAGGGGGTGTCTTGAACCCCTGAGGGTTGTTTGTATCTCTACATTCAGGAAGGAAAGCAGAGAAGCTGGTAGAAAAGACTTCTCAGTTTATGAGATTAATCTGTGTTAAATCAGGGGCAGTAGTGAGAAGGGATAGTTGGGATTTAAAAAGCTTGGGAAGACCTGGATAATGATGTGTGCAAAGCCATAAGATGTGTGGTTTTATTAAGGCTAGACTCACACACCCTGAAAGTTGAGTGAAATTTAGAGATCACCTGGGGTATTTAGTCTTCAAGCCCCCTCCTGGGCCAAGGACAAACCTCACTTAAGCTTTTCCTAAAGTAGTGCTTCAGTCAGGCAAATTATTATGCAAGGTAGGATCTATTTGCCATTTCTGAGCAAATCCATGCCTCCTCACCTCTTACTTGTTAGGCAATAATCCTTTATAATTGTTGGTATTGCATTTTCAAAGAGCTTTCTCTTATCTTAACTTTTAAGCCTACCCATTAATCACAGAGGGAGAAATTGAGGCACTTAGAGCAAAGCCTTGTTCAGGGTTGGTGCTCTTTATACCACCTCGGAGCTGCCTTCTGTTAACAGGATTCTGCACTAGGAGAACAAACTCTTAAAAGTAGGGAAAAAGATACTAAGAGGCACTTGTCTGCGGGATTGTGAAGGCATTCCCTTTCCTCTACTAAGACCTGAAATTTCACCGATTCTACCAATTTACTTCTCTGAGTCTCCTGTCACCTTCTATAACAATGTGACTATCCATGCTGGAGAGTTATTTGCTCAGATTGAAGTGTGTCAGATAGAAATTGTTGAAGAAGTGTTAATTATAGCAGATTGTTTGATAGCTTGATGTACTAATTGATGCAACAAACAGTTATTAAGAATTTGTGAACTTCAGGGCACTGCTCTAGGTACTGTGAGGGATAAAGTGCAAAATAATAAATGATTCCTTCCCAAAAGATTTTATAATGTAGTACAGGACCCTCCGGTAGAGAGAGAGGGTGATTGGGAAACAGAATGGCTGTGGGAAATGAAGAATAGTGAGATAGATAACTCTGAGTTTCCTTTTGTAAAAGTTGGATTTGATAACCATTTTGAGATGTGTATTTGGCGGCATTATATGCTGTGATGGGGTAACTTGAATATGAGACAGGTTTTCAGGGGACAGATGAGCTGTTTAGTGGGATGTCCTGTAGCTAAAATGTTCTGTGGATAACATATGAATATTCCATGCAAACGACTTATGAATTTTTCAAAATAGATGAGATATACCTGGGCTATGTTTAAGAGGAAGAAGATCAGAGGTTCAAATAAGAGTACACAGAGTTCTTGGCCTCTCAACAGCTAGTAGAGTTGGATTAATGAGTTTTAAAGGAGGTAATGTACAAAAAGTGAAATTATGAGGTTGCAGAATAGATAAATTCTATATTCCAGGTAAGTGTAGGGACCTAGGCTATCTAGAAGTAGACAGGGAACTGTATTGTGAGAGGTTGAAGAAAATATGATTTCAGTAATACTTTTTAGTTTTGTTAGCATGAAACATTTTAAAATCAGCTTTACTGAGGTGCAATTTACCTACAATAAAACAAACCCATTTTAAGTATATTTCAGTGATTTTTGATAAATTTGTATAGCTGTGTAATCACCACGACAATCAAGATACAGAACATTTCATCACTCCAAAAAGTTCCGTTGTACCCCTTCTCAGTTATTTCCTACCTTGATTCTTGGCCCCAGGCAACTGCTGATACTTTCTGTCACTGTAGATTAGATTTGTCTTTTCTAGAATTTCATCTGAGTGGAGTTGTACAATGTGTACTCTTTTATGCCTGGCTTGTTTTTGCTCAGCATGTTGCTGAGATTCAGCCATGTTGTTCTGTATATTAGCAATTCATTCCTTTTCATTGCTGAGTAGTATGTATCCATTCAGCTGTTCATGGATATTTGGGTTGTTTCCAATGTTTGACTACCATTAATAAAGCTACTATGGACATACATGTACAAATTTTTTTTTTTTAAATGGGAATTATTTATTTATTTATTTATTTATTTATTTATTTATTTATGGCTGTGTTGGGTCTTCGTTTCTGTGCGAGGGCTTTCTCTAGTTGCGGCAAGCGGGGGCCACTCTTCATTGCGGTGCGCGGGCCTCTCACTCTCGCGGCCTCTCTTGTTGCGGAGCACAGGCTCCAGAAGCGCAGGCTCAGTAATTGTGGCTCACGGGCCCAGTTGCTCCGCGGCATGTGGGATCTTCCCAGACCAGGGCTCGAACCCATGTCCCCTGCATTGGCAGGCAGACTCTCAACCACTGCGCCACCAGGGAAGCCCTACAAATTTTTTTTATTGAAGTATAGTTGATTTACAATATTGTGTTAGTTTCAGGTGTACAGCAAACTGATTTGGTATATCTATATTCTTTTTTTTTTCAATTCTTTTCCATTGTTGTTTATTATAAGATACTGAATATAACTCCCTGTGCTATACAGTAAATCCTGTTGTTTATCTATGTTATATATGGTAATATGTCTCTGTTAATCCCATACTCCCAATTTATCCCTCTCTCCCCATCCTCTGGTAACCATAAGTTTGTTTTCTATGTCTGTGAGTCTGTTTCTATTTTGTAAATAAGTTCATTTGTCTATTTTTTAGATTCCACATGTAAGTGATATCATGTCATATTTGTCTTTGTCTGACTTACTTCACTTGTATGATAATCTCTAGGTCCATACGTGTTGCTGCAAATGGCATTATTTCATTCTTTTCTATGGCTGAGTAATACTCCATTTTATATATATATATTTATATATATATATATATATATATATATATATATATATCACATCTTCTTTATCCATTCATCTGTTGATGGACACTTAGGTTGCTTACATGTACAAATGTTTGATCAGAAATATGTTTTCATTTTTCTTGGGTGAATACCTAGGAGTGGAATTACTAGGTTGTATATTTAGTATATGTCTACTTTTATAGGAAACTGACAAACTGCTTTCCAAGATGGTTGTACTATTTTTCATTCTAGCAGTGAATGAGAATTCAAGTTCCTCCACATCTATGCCAACACTTGGCATGGTGATTCTTTTAAAATTTTACCCAGTCTAATAGGTGTGTAGTGGTATATCATTGTGGTTTTAATTTGTATTTCCCTGATGACTAATGATGTGCTTGTTGGCTATTTATATATATCTTTTGTGAAGTGCCCAAGTCTTCGGTCAGTTTTTTTTTTTATTGTGTTATTTGCCTTCTTCTTATTGAATTGTAATGGTTCTTTATATATTCTGGATATAAATTCTTTATCAGATACCAAGAATACTGAAACTAATTTTTGGCTACTAGAAATTACTGAAAATCTTGCCACAGTAGTGGTTTCAATGCATAATCGAAATAAAAATATTGGTCTGGATGCTAAAGTGTAGCACATTTGCTGTGTTGTAGCTCATTTGAGTATAATAGAAAAATATAGATTAAAAATACTTTTTGTCATCCTCAACTTTCATGATCTCAGATTTCAAACAAGATGTCTGCCTATGTGTCTCTTTTCAGTACATTCTGGAATCCACCTTTTTTTAAAAAGTATATTTTTTTAGACAGCTGCCAGTTGAGTTCTAATTTCACATTCCAGTTTTTTTCTGGCAACACCTTTGAAAAACATATGCTTCCAACTTCAGCTACTGCTTTTTGCTCCATATGCTTCTTGTTCCATTTCTAGGTATCAGAAAGGCATTTGGGCTGGTTATGTGCATGATTAAGTTCATGGAGCTTATTGGAGGAAGCAGGCCCTCCATATAGGAGGGAAAAGTGAACTTGCCCACTACCAGTTTTTAAAAAGTGACTTAGAAACATAATGCGCCATACCTCTTTCCGTCTGTGACTTTAATTTTTAAGCTATAGGGACACTTGCTCATCAGCTGTTTCTCGTGCCATCTCTGTGCATGGGTCTAAGCTTAACTTAATGGTGGACAACACAGACATAATTCCCAAGAGTACTTAGAGAACAGATGCTGAGGACAAGAGAAGGAATTAGGATTCTTGAATGCTTCTAATGCCATTCGTTTCTGTTCCTTCTGCAACTTATCCTCATCTGCTCTCGTTGACTTAGAGGCTTACATGACAGTATTTGGTTCAGTGACATTGAGTAGGCATTCTGCAAGTGCGTTAGTGGGACACATTTGGTCTCACAGGCCCACAGTTGCTGAAAGGTATTAAAGAAACCTCCCAGTCTACTGACATTATAAATAGTCTGTTCTAGCTGGATTCATCTAAACTTACATTGTTATGTAAACTATAAAGTTACAGATCAGTGAAAGTGTCTCTTCTTTTAGAAATTGTTGACCTTTCTAGAACTTGCATTTCTGGCCTTGATTACTTTGAATATAAGTAATCAGTGGACAGTAAGCAAAGTGATCCCTGGATGACTAAAATAGATATCATTAAAGTCCTTTCCAGCTTCACTCAGAGTTTATGTTTTCTATTAAACATGATTTTCATAAGTCTGGTTCTCTGGTTTCCATGTCCACAGATATTAAAAGCAAAAAGGAAGGTGGGGTGGTGAGGGACTCCTACATTCAGAAACAGTGACAGCAGATCAGAGGAAGAGACCACCATATGAAAAAAGGACGTGATTTCAAAGCCAATTTGGGACCATATAGTATAGGTGTAGCAAGTCCCAACGAACCCCAAGGACATCCCTGTGATATAAGGCATACCAACAACGTGATGGCCCTGAGTTATAAAGAATATATTAAATTATCATCCTTTTGTTCTTTGTAATAAAATTCTAGGTAGATTTCAAACCAAAATCATTAAGTAAAAGTTGTTATACATCAAGATTTAAGGCCTTTGACCATCAGGTAAACTTTCCCCTGCTCCCTGTCCTAATGCTTCTGGGCCCTCCCTCCGATCCCCTGCACGCACACACGCATGCACACTAACTCCTTACCCTCACCTGCTAAGGGCATTTTCCCTAGGAAAAATTGGTTTGCTGCCCCTCCTTTGAGTACCCTTTTCTTGTATGTATCCTTATGACATTCACAACACCATATGGTAATTGCCTGTTTACTTGCTCATCTTTCCCACCAGACCAAAAGCTATTCACTGATGTATACGCCCAGCACTTAGCACAGTAGTACCGGCACAGAATAGATGCTTAACAAATAGTTCCTGAATAAATGAATGGCTGAACAGATGTGAATGAGTCCAGAATAACTTCTGGGTAGCCAAGATTTGTCTGTATAGTATCTTGGAAAACCAGCATGCCCAAACCTTTAGAAAATGTGTGTTCTAATCTGTTTGCAAAGCATCACAGCAGATAAGAATTCAGATTAGGGGACTTCCCTGGTGGTCCAGTGGTAGAGAATCTGCCTTACAAGGCAGGGGACGCGGGTTCGATCCCTGGTCCAAGAACTAAGATCGCACATGCCGTGGAGCAACTAAGCCTGCACGCCACAACTATTGAGCTCGCATGCCTCAACTAAAGAGCCTGCGTGCTGCAAACTACAGAGCCCATGTGCTCTGGAGCCCATGCCACAACTAGAGAAGAAAAAACCCACACACTGCAGCTAGAGAGAAGCAATCTAAAAAAAAAAAAAAAAAAAAAGAATTCAGAGTAGGATCGGGGATGTCTTTCAGATGTGAAAAACAAAACTGAATATAAAAAGCGGTACCATGCGTAAATATTCTAACATAATAGACAAATTATAGATTAAATGTATCTTTCCTTAACAGTTTTTGTTTGATATTAAAAATGTCCACATCAAAACACACAATTGGATAGATTATATTTCTATAATTAAAAAATATTTTGGAAAATGATACTTTAGGGACTATGAATAGTTCACCATTGACTTGGCTGAAAGAGAATAATAAGAAATATGTTATTTCATAGATCTAGTAACTAATAAACTACTGTTGTTTGGAATAATTTGAATCCAGAAAAGAGACAAAACTTATTCCTAACAAGTTTGCTAATGATCAGAAATTAGATGGCCATAGATAACATTAGGCAATAAGCATTAAATTTCAAAATGCCGTGTTCAGGTCGTTAGACCTGGAAGCACAATGATACACACCAATGAAGAGGAGACAGGTTTAAAGTGCAGTGCCAGGAATAAAACAGAGATTGTGGAGAAGGGTTATTAAACCCTGGGTGGTTAATGAAAAAGATTGTGAAATCTTCTCAGACTAGGATAATGGCTTTGAAATCCCCTTTTTTTTGTATGCGTGAGAATCATAACCACTATTCTGTTTAGTTTTAGAATAAAATTGGTGAAACCCACTAAATACAGGAAGAGTCGGATTAGACGGGTTATTTTTAGGGCCAGCTCTGTACACCCTTTGATTCAGCAGGAGGACAGACTGAGAAGCCTTTTCCAAGGGCTTCTTTTCCTCCTTTCTTTTCCCCTCCATCTGGCCTGTGACCACTGTGTTCTTCTGCATTTTCATTTATCTGAGGTTATAATTGAGGCCACTTAAGAACTGGGCTTTCTTCCTAAATAGGATATTTGGTTGTGACCATTTTGACAGTGTTGTCTTAAAGATAAAAAAATAACCAATGGATATAATAGGTATATCCGGGCTGTATTCTCATGCCGCCTACAGTATGTACCCTCCTAGGCTCAGGCATAGAGAAGGCTCTTAGAAAGGGAGAGGGTGTCTTATACATATTGTTTTACTTGCTATACAAAAGCTAAAAGTTTAATAGTTTGTTTTCAGACTGAAGAAAAAGTTTTCCCCTGTCAGAAATAGCTGCAATCCAAATGTCATATGTCTGCCTTTTCCTGTTTTGTGTTAGAACGTTAATAAGTGAGTAGCTGGTGTGAATTGCTCTGTGAAACTTGGGCTCAAGAAAACATTACTTGTCTTTTTTATCATTCAAATTAAATTGATTTTTGAGCTCTTCTTGTTAGGGTTGTTGAAGAATCTGATGTCAGTTGTTATTGGCGTTCTCCCCCACTCACTGCTGCGTACGTGCACACACACTATATCGTCCAGGGTTTAAATGGTCCTGGGAACACAAGGAGAGGTCTGGCCCTGAGCTGTCGTCATGGTCACCATGGCTTCTTCTGTCTACTTTGCCAAGGCGGAAGTGGCGCTCCACTGCTTGCGTCTCTCACTGTGAGGGTCTCTCTGAAGTGCCTGCCCACGGTCCTTGTCCCTGCAGGAAGGCTCCATGGTGCCAGCCAAGGGCAGCATGTTCCAGAGCCAGAATACTCATTATGGTCACCCTGCTAAGAGGTCTGAAGGCCTTATGGAAGTAAGGGCCAGACCCCCCCCAGACTCAACTTAAGGGACCCACTGCACCCCCAGCCTGCCCCTCCCCCTTCCCAGGCTCCTGGTACCTCCACTCTGGAAGGACTTTTCTTGGCCTTTTCTTTCACAATGAGGTTTATGACCCATCTGGAAGCTCTAAATGGATAAAACTCTAGGACCACAAAAGCCCATTTACTTTTCGGTACGTAAGAAGGTCTTAGTTTTTAGGAATGCAGTATGTGGTCTCCCATCCCCCAAGGATGAACTGCATATTTTGTTGAGACAGCTGAAACCCAGCAGTTGCATTTATGCATTTAGTTTTCATATCCTGCCACATTAAATCCTCAGTCACCCACATCCCACCCGCCCCCGCCCCACCCAAGTTTCTGCAAGGCTAATCATGCATGCTCTACAGCTTAAGAATTCAGGGTCTTATATGCCTTGCAAGTGTGTGGCTGTCACATAGTCTTAAAAAAAAGACTGGTGTGCCATTCTCTCTCTCTCTCTCTCTCACACACACACTCACACACACACACTTTTTAAAGACTGAGAATATTAGTTTTGGACAATCTCTTTTAGCAATCAAAGTGGTGGTGAGAGAATCTTTGTCTTGGAATGCTAATCTTATAAACTTATTTTACTCATCCCCCAGACTTTCTTCATACATTAGAAACTGACTATAACACGATCCAAAAGCCTCCATCATCCACCAGGTTCATGGCTTGCATCTTTTTGGTTCCTGTTATGTAAGTGGCTCTTCCGTCTAAGTCTAACAAACTAGATGGGATCTTATATTCTTTCCTATTCTTAGGACCATACAACGCTGACAATACTTAAATGATATAGATTGAATTTGGATATCTCAGTATCTACCTTGAAGTCACCTCTTATGTAGTCATTCCCACAGCAGTAAAAACTGAAAGAATTTATGCATTTTGGGTATTTTCAGATAAGCAAACTTAGATGGTTCTTAAAAAATAAAAGTTATATAGTTTGCTTATATGTCAGGCTCTGTGCTAGGCAAAAGGAATACAATCATAGTTAAGACAGTTGTGGATTCTCTCCTCATAAAGTATGTGATAAAGTGAGGTTGACCATATCCTAGTAGTGAAATTTGGGTAATATAAGGACAGGTATTTGTATATTGGGCCTGATTTGCCAGTAAATAAACTGATTGCCAATAAATCGCCAATGAATAAACTACTAAAGGTACTAATTTACCCCTTCTCTGAAGTGAAATTAATGCCTGTCCAATTGGAGTTGCTATAAAATTAACTTTTATATTTATTTATTTATTTTTACTAGCAAAGTAACTACAATTTGTGTCTGGTTATATCAAGAGTAACCTCATGGAACAAAGGAGAAAGTTCACTTCTAAAAGCAATCGATGTATTCCCTATTCACTGATGAGCTTTATTTGAAAATGAAGTTACTCTGCCTTTTAAGATCTCACTTTAGATGTCACAATAAAGCTTGATCATAAGGAGTTTGGGCAGCTCGCCTTGAAGTCAGTCAGGAAATTGAAATGAGTCACACATTACAGAGCCCAGTTAGGCTGATTCCTGCCTTATTTCCACTTGAAGATATTTTTTTTGAATGAATACTTTATCGTTCTGGAAGAGCTTCATGAGAACCATGTTGTATTTCCTGATTCTTAAGAAAGGGCTTTAGAAGTTAGTCAGTCAAGATGCGCAGTGGTTGAGAATCTGCCTGCCAATGCAGGGGACACGGGTTCAAGCCCTGGCTGGGAAGATCCCACATGCCGCGGAGCAACTGGGCCCGTGAGCCACAACTACTGAGCCTGCGCGTCTGGAGCCTGTGCTCCGCAACAAGAGAGGCCGCGATAGTGAGAGGCCCGCGCACTGCGATGAAGAGTGGCCCCCACTCGCCGCAACTAGAGAAAGCCCTCGCACAGAAACGAAGACCCAACACAGCAAATAAATAAATAAATAAATAAATAAATTTATTAAAAAGAAAAAAAGATGACTTAGAAAATGTGGCCTTATTTTATCAAGTTTTAGGTCATTGCATAGTATATACAACTGGTTTATTAAGTGGGTTTAACTCATGACAACACTTGGGAAATAGCTTTGTTGTCTCACCACTGCTCTCAAATCATGTGACATCAAAGAATATTGACCTGAGTGCTAGAATATTAAATAGAAAACTAGTTAGCTGTACTTCAAGAAAAAAAGAAAAGTAGTTAGCCATAAGGAAATATCAGTTTCCTCTTCAGTCATCCTCACTTTTAATTGAATATTGAGGCTGAGTTAGAAATTCAGGCAGTGTAGGGGCTTACCCTTGTTTGATATGATCTAAGAATGATTCTCTGCTGGGCAAAATAGTCTTTCAACAAAGCTTGTAAGGGTGCATTTGAACCTTTGAGCATGATAAAGTCTCAGGACAATCTTCGTGGATTCTGGGACTCCTGACACCTTCAGAAGATGATTTTTTTTTTTCTTCTCAGGAGAAGTGGGTGGAATTATCAAACTCTGTTATTCTTAGGCAAGTTAAACCAGGATCTGTGTGTCCCTTTCCCAGAGGATGAGCTACTTTAGCAAAGAAGGTATACATTTTTCTGCAAATGCCTTGTTAAAAGTCTCTCTTTAGAAATTAGATTCACTGTTTCTGTTTATTTTAGAAAGGAAATTAGTTAAGGTTTAACCTCTCTCCTAAATGACAAAAGAGGATGTGATTGGGTGTTGCCATTGAGCCATGATTTCTGCCCTAGGGAAAATCATGATCCTCTTTGGAACAGTCAATTGATGACTCCCACAGTGCTTGGCTATGAGCTATGAGAAAAACCCAGCCACATCAACTTGAAGCCTAGAAATTTTGGATACATTGAAGAATCCAATCTTCTGCAGAGGGTTAAAGCAGTGTGGGAAATAGTTAAATATTGTATTTGAGAGGAACATTAAAAACTTTTGGCTGTTCCTCATCTCTTTATATTCTAAAACTTCTAGAATTAAAGGAAGGTCTAGCCCAGAGAGGAAATCATCCTTAGTTTTGGCAAGTTCTATCCTAGGGAGAGAGAGAGAATCAAGTCTAACCAGCCAAATCTACCCTTATAATGAATGGGGCAACTTCTAGATGTGGAAGTCAGTACCTACCTATACATTGTTCTCAAGGACAGAATAAAACAGTTTAATAAGCCATGGGGCTTAAGTGTTAGAAAAATACAGCATCCTCAGCATAGTTGGTGCCTGGAAAACATTTGCTATTTCAAGGCTTGATACAGGTACTGGCATATGCCCGCCACAATCTAACTGTAATATATAGCACCTTGTGGCATACCATAAAGCACAGAGCAGTCATATAATAGTTAGGCTGACTTCTCCATATGGGACCAAGATAGGTCAGTTACGACATTTTTTGCAAGGTGACAAGCTAAATTCTGACTCATGTCTGATGCTACAAAGTAATTCACATTTAGATTTTCTTTCAGGTCTGCTATCCTCTGTCAGCTGTTTATTGACATAAAACTTCATTGTAGAAGTGCTGGAAGTCCATTTTGACCTGGTTCAGCAAAAGTAGGAAAAATGACTATCTCCTCTTGTTTGTTTTATATTCCCTTTAAGCATAAACTGCATCTGTCCAAACAAACTCAACTTGTAAAATTCAGAAAATCAGGAAGCTACTTCTAATCATTGAAATCAGCTTAGAATTCTCAATGTAGAAACCACACGTTGTTATCAAACAAGGAACATCATGGCCATTTGCAACAGCTGCTGTTCTGCAGATCTGATTTACCAGTTCACTAAAACCCCTATTTGTAAGTGTCACATTTGCATGCATAAAATTGAATTTCTCATTCCAATTCATGCTGCCAGTGAGTTTTGGAAATAGGAATCATGACATTTTTGAGAGGTTTTTAATTTATTTAGTATGTGTATATTATAGAGCACACAGATGGAAATGCAATACAGTTTTACTTTAAGCTATCCATTTGGTGATCAAAGCAACAATTCAGATGAGTTGGGCATATTATTTGAATTTAGTCATTGTTAACAAAATCTGTGGTCTTCAACTTTTACAGCAATTGTAAAGTGTTTTTAGTAAGTGAGTCCTTGTGTTCTCAGGAGACTGTTTTGCTGTAAACTAGTCCGCTGTTACTGGAAGTAAGAATACCAAACTCTTTTACTAATTCATCATCTCAGTAAGTCCTCACATCTGTACCATTAATAATAAGAAAAAAAAAATAACTCCCTTAAGTTTTTAGAGAACCTTAAGGTTTAGTCCTGTCTATCATGTCATGTAGGTTCCTCAAATGAAAGTGGAGATATAACTAAAGCAGATATTCTGAAGGAGGGAATTGAAATCTAGAGAGGTTAAGTGACTGGTGGTCCAGGGTTGAAGAGTTAGTTAAGCGTAGGGCCAGAGAGGACAGAAATCCCACCTTCTAGTTCTACTCTTCCCACTCTTACAGGGAGCTAGCATTCTTTACAGGATGCTCTTGCCAGGGTTGATGGTGGTAGAAGATTAAGCCTACTCAAGCTGTAAGGCAAGCTAACCTCACAGCCATAAACCTCTGGATTCACAAACCTAGCAGCCAGGAATACTATTGATAGCAAAGTGGAGACAGAGGTGAGGGAAGCAGGATGAGAGAGAGAGAGAGAGCCTTTGAGACAAGGGTCCTGACTAAGGGTCTCCTTCAGGGACCTAATGCAGATGGAGCCAGAAAGGCTGGCTCTGTAACTAGTGCCCCTTTGCCCTGTTCGTCTGGTTTCTTTTTCTCTGCTAATTCATATCATAACTCAAATGAATCCCTCTCTTTCTAGAGGGCTGCAGTGGCACCTCCCTTTATGACTTCTGAACCGTGATAGGTTGTACCATGCATTTTGATGCTTGATTAGAGTTCTAGAATTTGGGAACTGAAGTTTACAGACCATCTGGCCAGGCCCTTTGTTCAAAGGTGAGTGGAGTGAGGAAACTGACATGTTTGAGATGAGACAACTAATAAATAGTAGGCCTGGAACCAGAGCTATTTTATATCTCTTTCCACCACATGATTGCTCTCTGTAGTTTCATTTCAATAAGGCCGACTCCACACCAAGAATTTAAGCTCTTTGAGGACGAGGACTTCTTAGATCTCCCCAAGATAGCTACACAAGTGCTGAAAAATTCCAGTCATGGAAGTGCATACTGAGTTGACTTTGGAGCAGAAGAATTCTGCTAGCTGTGCTGGCTGTGGCCTCCTTCAACCAAGTAGGGGGATATTTGTCTCAGTTTGAGAACGCTCTTTTCTGGCTCTGCTATGAATTTGCTGTGGCAATGGTGGCTGTAGGTGATGGGTTAAAAAATCAAATACTAATGTCACAGGCCTGCACTCTGACCCAAATAGATGGGCTTCGTGACGACATTCTCCTGAGCCCTCCTGACTTGTTTTGAATATTGCATGGGTAGAGCATGAACTGATAGAGGCACTTCTTTAAGAGGCAAGTCACTTGTGCTTGTTTTATTTCAAGTATATTCCAAGGAGCTTGTTATAGCCCTATAAATAATCATTGATCCTCCCAGGATGCCTCACAGCAAGTATTTCTGTTCTGCAGGTGAATCAAGAAAGCCAGAGTTGTTAGGTTTCCTACCTGAGGCAAATGGGTTGGTGTCGTGCAAATAGATGCTCTGAAAGATGATGGACCAGGAGGCCTTTTTCTGCATCTTTGCCTTTGCCAGATGTGTGTATAAGGAACGTCTCATGCCTAAAAGTAAAGCTAAAAAAACCCTAACCTGTGTCACTTTAATAAACCAACCTCAGTAAAGGCCCAGAATCAAAGCCAGGCTGTGTTATCTCTTCTAACCAGAAGCTCTCCGGAAAGTACAGTTGGAAAAGCAGAATAACTTCCAGTTGTGTCTTTGAAGTTGTCTGGTGTGGTATCATAGGTATTTAATACATACTGTGGATATTTTTAAAATAGGGAGAATTATACAGTGATATACAGAGGAACTGTTTGAACAACCACATTTAAGGCCTAAAAAATAACCTACCTAAAATTTTGTTTTCAGCCTTTACTTTGTAGTTGTGTCTGTGTTCTGATGCTGATGAATTTTCTTTTTAAGTGGGAGACTTACACATGCTGGTGGCAAAACTGTTACACTTTATGTGATTTTTATAGGCTGGTAACAAAGTACCACATACTAGGTGGCTTAAACAGCAGAAACTTGTTTTCTCACAATTCCAGCGACTACAAAGTCAAAATCAAGGTGTTGACAGGACTAGTTTCTTCTGAGGCCTCTCCCCTTGGCTTGCAGATGGCTGGCTGTCTTCTCCCTGTGTCTAAACAGGGTCTTTCTTCTGTGTGAATCTGTGTCCTAATCTCTTCTTATAAGGACCCCAGTCATACTGGATTAGCGCCTACCTTAATGACCTAATTTTAACTTCATTACCTCTTTAAAGGCCTTATCTCTGAATACAGTCACATTTCTGATGCACTGAGGGTTAGGATTTCAACATACAAGTTTTAGGGGATACAACTGAGTCCATGACAGATATTTTGTTGGGTTTCAGATATGACTTGCTACTGAAAAAGTTTCAGTTAGTCTGGTAACCACAGACAAGGTTCATGGGATCTAATCAGAAAGCATCTTGATTTTTGTTTCTCACTGTCCAATTAGAATGTATTCAGGAGAGGAAGTTCTTCCCCTACCCCAGGATGAAAGCTCGGGCAGTCCTATGACTTTCTGACAATTTGTAAGTAATATACTTGATTACGGGGACTTTTAAGTTGCAAATACAGGCTCAGATCAGAGGGTAAAATGGCCAGTTTGATGAAGTAATTACAACTTCAAACGTGATTTGAAAGTAAATCTTCCTGCTTCCCTCTCCCAGGTAAGACCTTTGCAGTTGGGAACCCTACCTTAAGTTTCTGATCTTGCCAAGGTCTAAGCTGGAAAAGGGAGGAAAAGAAAGAGAGGGGCAGGGAAGTGCTCTTGACTGATGGTGACACAAAATGGCTTCACGCTTTCAGTGCTTCCTCTTTCTCTCCTGGCCACTTTTGTGAATTTTTCAGCCACTCCCCTGCCCCCTACATTTTACTTAGTCGTGCTGTAAGCAGTGCCTTTTCCTTACCTCCTGGTTCTCAGCAATCCATTCCATACAGACTCTGTCTGGAGTCCTTTCACCCCTCCAGGCCATCCTCCAGGGACATATCCAGTGGCTTCTCTGTCACACCAGCTCTCTCCCCGTGTGGCCCACATCTGTCCACAGGAAGTACTCAAGGGCGCACAAGTGCCAGGGCGCAGGCTCGTCCAGCATGGTCACCTTGTCCTCCCACCTCTCCTTCAGCTCTTGTGCTCTTAGCTCTCCCAGGTGGAAGCCAGACATTCATCCCCTGAACTCCAAACTGAGGGACACATGCTAGGCCTTCCGAATGGTCCTTTTGAAGCCCCTCTTTCCTGACATGAAGTGAAGGGAGATGAATCCACCACCTGCACCCTGCCCTCTGTGTTATGTGTGGGAAGGGACACACAAAACAGCACTCTCCCAAGAAATCTTCCTCGGAAACCCTTAATTGTCATTCTCTTGACCCTTTCTTTTTTTTTTTTTTTTTTTTTTTGACCCTTTCATTTTGAACGTGGGTTAGGTCTATTTAGAATCACAAGCGGGTTGTTAAATGTTTCTTTTACAAATTTGCCTGTGGGCCTGGAACTTCAAGTGGGAATTTCATGACCATGGTATCTCAGTTGAAACTTTCAATTTAGCAGACCTTAAAAAAAAGTACTTTGTAAACCATGAAGTGCTATACAAGTGTAGGGAACTGACTCCCTTTGCTCTGAAGAGGTACAGGGACTGAATGAGCCAGAGCAGAGAATAAACTGTCCTTGAAGAGGCAAACATTTCCAACAGATTTATATAGGTTGTTCCAGGGGACTTTGTTTTGTGTCTAGTTAATGCATGCTTTATTATTTAGTTAAGGTAGAATTGTTAATAATACATAGCTTCCAATTTGTGTTGCTCTCCTAACTAAATGTATAAATGGCAGTAATCAAGACAGTGGGGGACAAACATTTAAAATGAAAAATGAGAGTCACCCAGGGAGACAGCATTTCTCTCCCTTTTAATTTCAGCAGCCTGCAGTCTGTACTAATACATGCCATGTCCACACCCTCGGCGTAGACTTTTGTGGTTGTGGTACTTTGCCAAGGTGCACAGTCTGATTGACCAACCTATATACCTCACTCAGAGAAGAACCTTCTTCATTCAAGGGTTGGAAAAATTGTTATAGAAAAGTAGAGATCCAGTGGGAAGCTGCACTTGCCCCTTGGAATTCACAAGTCCTCCTTCATCTATTAAGTTTATTCAGCAATTATTTACTGAACACCTACTGTTTTCCCCAGGCACTTACATCAGCCACTAGGTCTATAGGGGTGAGCTAAACAGACAGAGCTTACAATCTAGTAGTGGAAACAAACATCAAACACTTAAGTGTACAATTGCAAATAGGATAAGAAAAATGATAGGATGGGGTTGGGGGAGGCAGGATCACCTACCTTAGTTCGGGGTTGGGGAGGCATTCTTGACAGAGGGAGTATGAAGGGTAGGTATCACTATTTGTCCAAGTTTGCAGTTCACATGTATCCCTAATTAAATAGCAGTAGTCACTAATGCTAAATGAAGTATTACATTTGGTTAGGACGTAGTGTTTTACAGGAGCACGACTCAAGTCTGTTCTTCCAAAATGTTGTCGTCTTCTTCAGATGGTGCTTGACTGTTTTCCCAAGTAGAGCTTAGAATTTGTTTAACAAGACTACTTTGGGAATCATCCATGTTTACCGGAATAGAAGTTTGTGTATAATATTTTCTCTAGGTGGTCAGTTCTGCCCTCTCAGAGCTTCTAGTTATCAGAAACCTAAAGAGCTCTCCCAGAGGAGTCATTTTGTTTTCTGCTTTCTCATCCTAAGCCGTTAATCCCTCTGTTTATTTATTCTACTTCAAAGCAGGGATCCCAGAGAAACGGAGAGGGTCAGTAGGATGAGTGAGGAAAGCCTTTTTGGCTATGAATAGTTTACTAATAACAATGTTTTCTCCAAGACAAATTACCTGAGGTTTTCTTCAAGAAAGCAAGAAAATGAATATGGTAATGAGTATATTGTGACATAGAACAATTTGGCCAGACAGAAATGGGATGAATTGAGAAACTCCACTGTATTTCCACTGCGATGCAATATCTGCTTAAAGTGTGGACTACTGAGAACGCTTGACACCTGTTCAGGCTATCGGTTGTCAGTTTCATTTTGATAGAAACCATTTCCTGAATGCTGGATGACATAGGAGAAGTAGCGCTGGACACCACATTAAGGAACTTGGTTTCTGGCTTCTGTTTTGCCCCTGACTAATGGTCATTCTTGGGTAGTCACTTGGTGCCCTATTCCTCAGTGTCCCTAGCTACAAGAAGGAGGGTAGCGCTAGTACCTGCCTCACTGCCTCTCAGGAGTGTTGTGGGGATAGGTGAAGAAACCTTAAAATGTTCTTTGATAATAAAAACCTTCACATTTGATAAATTATTATCGTTGCCATTTGTCTGTTTTTGAGTTTTGTGCTTATGACTGATGTTAGCCTAAATTTTCTTCCCAAGTTCATTTATCCTGAGGCCAGAGTTCATGACATCTTGCCCGTGTACCTGATCGGGTAAACGTTTTCTGACATGGTTGCTCCTAATGCAGGTATTCCTGAGGGTCACGCATGTTAGAAAAGTCTGTCTTTCCAAGCAGAGAAGAACTGGGTGTGAATTTCAGCCCCAGCTGTCACTGCTAAATGACCCTAGGGGAATTTACTCTGCCTGTGCTTCAGTTTCATTTGTGAAATGGCTTTGAGCATTAAGTGATAAAAATGATGAAAGCACCTAACCCACTGCTGGTTATGATAGGCTTTTAATAAGTGCTAGTGTTCTTCCCCTTAAAAGCAAAACAAAACAAAACAGTATGAATCCCAGTATTTGCAAAACAGATTTTTTTTTTCTATAAAAGCATTCATGAGGGGTTATGATAACACAAATTCAGCGTCATTTAAAATTTTGCTGCAGCTGAGAAAGTGAGGCACATCTGCACTTGTTTTCTTTTTTTAGTTAATTATTTTTGGCTGAGTTGGGTCTTCGTTGCAGTGTGCGGGCTTTCTCTAGTTGCGGCGAGTGGGGGCTAGCCTTCATTGCAGTGCGCAGGCTTCTCATTGCAGTGGCTTCTCTCATTGCGGAGCACCGGCTCTAGGTGCGCGGGCCTCGGTAGTTGTGGCACACGGGCTCAGCAGTTGTGGCTCGTGGGCTCTAAAGCACAGGCTCAATAGTTGTGGCGCACGGGCTCAGTTGCTCTGCGGCATGTGGGATCTTCCTGGACCAGGGCTCAAACCCATGTCCCCTGCATTGGCAGGCAGATTCCTAACCACTGCGCCACCAGGGAAGTCCTATCTATTTTATATATAGTAGTGTGTATATGTTAATTCCAGCCTCCTAATTTATCCCTCCCCCAACCCCCCTTTCCCCTTTGGTAACCATAAGTTTGTTTTCTGTGTCTGTGAGTCTCTTTCTGTTTTGGAAATAAGTTCACTTGTATCTTTTTTTCTTTCAGATTCCACATATACGCGATATCATAATGATATGATGTTTATCTTTCTCTGTCTGGCTTACTTAGTATGATAATCTCTAGGTCCATCCATGTTGCTGCAAATGGCATTATTTCATTCTTTTTTTATGGCCAAGTAATATTCCATTGTGTGTATGTGTATATATATATATAAATATATATATATATATATATATACACACACACATACCACATCTTCTTTATCCATTCATCTGTTGACGGACTTTAGGTTGCGTCCATGTCTTGGCTATTGTAAATAGTGCTGCTGTGAACATTGGAGTGCATGTATCTTTTCAAATTATGGTTTTGTCCTGATATATGCCCAGGAGTGGGATTACTGGATCATATGGTAATTCTGTTTTTAGTTTTTTGAGGAACCTCCATACTGTTTTACATAGTGGCTGCACCAACTTACATTCCCACCGACAGTGTAGGAGGGTTCCCTTTTCTCCACACCTTCTCCAGCATTTGTTATTTGTAGACTTTTTAATGATGACCATTCTTACCCTTGTGAGGTGGTACCTCATTATAGTTTTGATTTGCATTTCTCTGATAATTTGTGGTGTTGAGCATCTTTTCATGTGCCTATTAGCCATCTGTATGTCTTCTTTGAGAAATGTCTATTTGGGTCTTTTGTCCATTTTTTGCTTGGGTTGTTTGGTTTTTTTGTTATTGAGTTGTGTGAGCTGTTTTATATATTTTGGAAATTAAGCTCTTGTCAGTGGCATCATTTGCAAATATTTTCTCCCAGTCCATAAGTTGTCTTTTTGTTTTGTTTATGTTTTCCTTTTCTGTGCAAAAGCTTATAAGTTTGATTAGGTACCAGTTGTTTATTTTTGTTTTTATTTCTATTGCCTTGGGAGACTGACCTTAGAAAACATTGGTACAATTTATGTCAGAGAATGTTTTGCCTGTGTTCTCTTCTAGGAGTTTTATGGTGTCATGTCTTATGTTTAAGTCTTTAAGCTATTTTGAGTTTATTTTTGTGTATGGTGTGAGGGTGTGTCTAATTTCATTGATTTATATGTGGCTGTCCAGCTTTCCCAACACCATCTGTTGAAGAGACTGCCTTTTCTCCATATTTTTCTGTGTATTCTTGCCTTCTTAGGTGAAGATTAATTGACCGTAGGTGTGTGGGTTCATTTCTGGGCTCTCTACTTTTTTGGGGGGGGGGGCTCTCTATTCTGTTCCATTGATCCATATGTCTGTTTTTGTTCCTGTACCATGCTGTTTTGATTACTGTAGCTTTGTAGTATTGTCTGAAGTCTGGGAGGGTTATGCCTCCAGCGTTGTTCTTTTTCTTCAGGATTGCTTTGGCAATTCTGGGTCTTTTGTGATTCCCTATAGATTTTAGGATTATTTGTTTAGTTCTGTGAAAAATGTCATGGATAATTTGATAGGGATCACATTAAATCTGTAGATTGCTTTGGGTAATTTGGCCACTTTAACAATATTAATTTTTCCAATCCAAGGGCATGGGATATCTTTCCATTTCTTTGAATCATTTTCAGTTTCCTTTATCAGCGTTTTATAGTTCTCAATATATAAGTCTTTCACCTCCTCGATCAGGTTTATTCCTAAGTATTTTATTTTAATTTTTGATAGAATTTTAAAAGGGATTCTAATAACATCATATTTTAAAACATTGTAGTCTTTGTATTGTATACTGATTATGAACTGAGTAGAGCTGTTGGATAGAAATATTATAGGAAGCAATTTATTTTTATCTTATTACCATTTGAAATGTTATAACCTGAATAAATGATTTTTATTGTTTATGTGGGGTTTATATCTTACCTATTTTAAGACAAGTTTTAAAATGGTTTACAAAATTAAGCCCAATAGAAAACAAAGCAATTAAAAATGAAGTTGGAACAAAAATAAGAAAAGCAGATAGGTAAATAAATAAATGAAATAAAATTTAAAAAAAGAATAAATTAATTTTAACTATTAGAAAACCAAAAGAAAAGGAGTTAGGTATTTTCAGAAACCTGATGATACGTGGTGCAAAGTACCTCCGAAAGAGGAGAGCAAGGGCTCTACTGTGTTGCATTTCTTGTCATTCGACCATCAGTTTTCCTTGTCCCTCTTTGAGTGTCCTCCCCTCCCTCCCTGCGCAGGCCACTCATCATTTGCAGGAATGGGAGACTCGGGAGCCTGGGAGGTGGTGGGAAATGACCCACAGCTGACCAAGAATTCATAGTACACAGATAGAAAGTGTACATTCTTTTTGTTGCCTTGACAATTTTTCCTGAATTCAGAGTTTCAGATATTGCATCTGCAAGTCTCTTGCCTGGGCTGTAACCTAACTTTCTCTCTTTATCTGAAATGTTTCTGGGCCAGGAATGGTGGAACAAATGACTTCTGACAATCTGATCACAGAAAAAAAGATTTTGACGCAAAGCCTTCTGTTTATGAATTTTAAATGGCTGAATTTCTCTTTAATAAAAGTGCCTCTTGAGAAATGTGTTTAATGGAGGTTTATGTTGTTATGGATATTTCAACCTAATGGTGTAATTACCATATGTCATTAATCCTATTCCTACAGGGAATTTCTTTTTTTTTTTCTTCTGAAGCTAGTGGGTAAGAAGAGTGTTCTCAACTTTAGCACATTATTCATTTTAAATGTAAGTTGGCAAATTGAGGATATGAAAAATAAGAGATCTAGATGATCAGTTTTTTAAAAAGCAGAAACCATTAAGCCATGTTCAAAATGCATGCCTCATGGCATCCCCCTCTGTGCTATTATACAGTGTACAAGGACTTCTTCCTGCCTCTTCTATTTTTAGACCTTGATTTTCTGTTGGTTACATCTGTGCCTGCTCTGCTTTTCCCCACCCCAAATGCTTTTTTGGTAGGTTTCCTGCTGAGACCAGAGTCAAATGATTGGAAAGTAGGGAAGGTTAACATTTAAGGGGTAAATTTAAGATGTTGCACATTTAGTGTTCCCTTGCTTACTCTTCTCTGGGAGAAAGAGGTGGTACCACCTATCCACCTATTGTTTTTTCTTCCTTCTTCCCTTCTTTTCATCCAAGATTTTTTGTTACAAAAGTAATATGTATTCATTGTAGAAATCCTTAAAAATACAAAAAACGTAAGGAAGAAAAAAAATCACGTGTAATTCCTCCACCAGAGAGAGCCACTGTTGATAGTAGTTCTGTGTAGTGATGTACATCCTTATTTTATCTGTGTGTGAGTTCACACCAGAGCGACAGTTTGGTAAACTTTTGTTTTTTCAGTGAGCAATACTATAAATTTTTCACATTATTAAAACTTCTTTTACATCATCATTTTTGTTGGTTGTATGGTGTTCTCTCTATCATATAAATGTGTCCAGACAGGGACAAAATATTTCTTTGAAGACAAAAGCTTCACACCCCAAACCCTGATGGTAAGTCACAATCCGTGTAAGGATCCACGCACAATCCATGCACCTGTGCGGACCTGGGTGTAGCTCACTGAAGGCCAGGCTGCTGGGACGTGCAGGGAACTGAAATGGTAGGACTTTGAGGAAAGTCTGGACTATTCCACCTCTGCTTTTTCGTGCCTGGTGCCTTGCTTCCTTGGTGGCTAAAAAAAAAAAAAAGCCTTGGGAGAGGGTTTCTCAGCTATCATTGCTCAAAGTGTACAAGATAACTTATATACAATTTTTTTTTCTTTAAAGTCATGAGAATGTGTAGTCTGCAGGACTGTTCAACTCCTTTTAATTATAAATAACGACTCCTATGAACTTTATATTGACAATCATTTAATTCTCTCATCCTGCAGGATGTAGTTTAGATTCTAATCTATTAATCTCATCTCTCCTCAAGCTCCGTCTTTGAATAACGGTGTGATTTGCAACAGCTGGGGTAACCTTTCTGGCAGGGAGGAGGCTAGTGAGTGACTGGCCGCAGACATCTGTATATGTATATAAATGCGTCTTTCTTGTGTTTGGTGTTTCGTGTGTTCGAAAGAATAGTGATCCGTCAGTTACAGTTTGGCCGGCCAGGAATGCTGCACTGCAGCAGAGACGTTGGGAAATGTGCAGATAGTGTACGCTTAGGCAGAGCTGAAGTAGTGTTGCATAAACAGTAGAAGCTGCTGCTCCCCTTTGCTTTTCCCAGCTACTCGTCCTGAGCTCTGCACCTCAGGAACCCCAGCGAAGAAGGAGCCTCAGTGAAGGAGTCTTAATTGCACCAAATCAGAGTTCATTGAGTCAGCCAGGTCATTAACCCCTTGATATTTAATTGCTAGCTGCACCACTGCCGGAAAATGTCATCAGACCCTTGTGCTAAATCAGCCCTTAAAGAATGCATTTTCCCTTTGAATGGTTCATGTTTTATTGCCCGGTAGAAAGATCAGAGAAACATTTTAGTAAATGTTTAGTAAAGCTGGAGGTGCCAGCTGCTGTGCCCTAGGCCACCGTTGCTCTCCAAGTGCTCTCACCATTGCCAACAAGGCCTGTAAAAGAAACATATTCGAAGGTTCAGCAATAACCTAAAACTCATCTGGGTCAAATTTGAGGTGGATCCTTGACCTAGGTGTTTTGTTTATCTGTTTCTTTCTCTCCTCTGTTACAACTGTCATGTGTGGGGAATTGAGGGAGAATTTTTCATTGAATTTTTTGACATTGTTTTAATGGCTCAAGATTCATTCAACCCTAAGTATCATTCTAACAACACGTGAAGAACTTACGCAGTGTCTTCTCTAAACAGCTGTAAGTGACTAGAATTTCTCAGCTGTTTAGTATTCCCAATGGTGTGTTTTGTCTTGTGTTTTGAAATATGGTGGCAGCATTAACAGAATTGTTTCTTTTTTCTTAATAGATTTTATTTATTTATTTATTTATTTATTGGCTGCGTTGAGTCTTCCGTTGCTGTGCGTGGGCTTTCTCTAGTTGCGGCAAGCGGGGGCTAATCTTCGTTGTGGTGCAAGGGCTTCTCACTGTGGTGGCTTCTCTTGTTGTGGACCACAAGCTCTAGGCGCGCAGGCTTCAGTAGTTGTGACTCACGGGCTCTAGAGCGCAGGCTCAGTAGTTGTGGCGCATGGGCTTAGTTGCTCTGCGGCATGTGGGATCTTCCTGGATCAGGGGCTTGAACCCGTGTCCCCTGAATTGGCAGGCAGATTCTTAACCACTGCACCACCAGGGAAGCCCCAACAGAATTGTTTCTTAACATACAAGGTACTTTGATCTAATGGCAGGTCCATTATAATGCAAAACAACCTAAAATATGAAGCATTAGAAATAGTTTGAGATTTATGTTTCCCAAATGGACTTAATAAGTCCTGCCTAATATTATTTTATTTCCCTTTTAGGAGAGTTTAATTTATTGGTCACCATAATTATTTTATTGATCATGACCTTTTAAATTACTTATTTTTTTATTATTTCACATAGGTGAAATAATATTGCTCCCATATGGAGTAATAATTATGCAGCGTTTGATAGAATAACTCTGAAGTGGAATGATTTCACTCAAGAAAGCCAATCTAGTGTAATTTTGGGGCTGGCCAAGTGGATTTTATTTCTTCCCAAGTTTTATTTACTTTCATTGTGGGAATACATGTATGGTTCTTAGCTCAGTGCCTGGCCCATAGTAAATGCTCAAAAAATGTTTGCGCTTGTGAACATTTTCATTCTGTTTTCCAGAATATTTCAGCTCACTTTTTAATCTCTAATAGCAGCTCATATGTTTTTGTTTGAAATAATTAAATCTCCAAGTATTTACAGAGTCTCACAGAATTAAAAGTAAACTCTGAATAAATTTTAATAAAATGTGTTTCCCAGGAGCTAGTAAAATAATTTAAATTCATTTCATAGTCATCTCTGAATTAAAACTCTTCTCATTTATCATCCATTTCACTTAATGATAAAAGAATGCAAAACCACATGAGGGAAATATTTGACACAACAGGAATAAAATGCTTATTGTCTGTTTAAAGCACTTCAACACTTTGTACTATTTTTAAAATTCTAGATTCATCCAAATGTTTTATGCTCCAAAGGGCAGTGAATTAGCATAAAGAGTCATAGAACTGTAGAAACTGTTATGCCACAAGTTCAGGATACCTTCTAAGTGTGTGTATTTCAATATTTAAATTATTGTTGAATATTATTTTTACAGGTATAGATATACATAAAATAAAGAGTGTGTGGTTTAAGTTTGATGATATGTCAATCTTTTTTTTTTTTTTAAACTGGCATCAAGGGTGCTTGCCCTAAAGTGTTGTGTTTTTAGAATTCTTAACACGTGTTTTCCTACTTGATTCTTAACTCATGACTGCTTATTAACACCATACTCTTGTAGTATTGAAAATCAGTCACACTAGGTCTCGTTTTTGCTGCCTTCGTTAAGACTCAACAAGAGAATTGCTGTTATTTAATAAATGGATTTGTTCATTGTTGCTAATGTGACAGCAGGAATTTGAAGCCATCTGATTTCTGAGTTGGTTCTGTTAATTCAGTAATGGCTTCACACTGCCAACTGATGGCTGCTAAGTCACTGAAGTTAACATAGAGGTTTTGGAGAAACTTCTGTTCCAGTGATACATGAAAATATAAGCATATTTTTAACCATCTGGATAATCAGTATGCCTTCTGTTCATTAGGCTTATGCAATTTAACTTTGAGAGATTACTACTTAGCATGATACCTGCAAAACAGAAAGTTTGCAAAACAGATATAAGCAACTTGTGAACTATTATTTTTTTCTCTGTGATTAGTCTATCAAGTTATAGTTAATTCTCAGGCTCTACACTTACATAGGTTTTATAGATTTTTTTGTATCCTGCCTTAAATTACTCATTAGCACCTCCAAAGTAGGATGGTGTGACAGAGGGAAATATTAAATACATACAAACATACAGACAGCTTAAAAATTCGTGGAATAAAATTTAAGACAGAAAGGGATTTTTGAAGATCCTCCAACCCAGTATTTTCCCTTCAGCCCACTCCCCTGTCTTACAGATGAGGAGACTGAAGGTCAAGAGGTTAAGGAGTGTGTGCAGGAGCACATAGCCAACAGAGGCGGCAAATTGCAGTGTGACCTGGAACGCATATTTCCTAGTTCTGTTGGGGACTCCTTCCAGAAGAAGCTAGAGCAATGGAAAACTTTATTGTCCCACAGTTTACTATGGCATAGAATGACTTGCCCAAGGAAAGCATGCCTAGCCATTTCCAAAGGTTTTGAAAGTAGGTGGGTGGCAGGAGAAACTGTTATTAGAGCCGGTCCACCGTGGGAACCTAAGGACAGACCAATGGCAATGCTCCAACACATTGTTTAGAATGCTGGGAATTAGCTGGGAGATTTATTTTTTGAAGTAACATCTATAAATTGGTTCAACTGTTCTTTTAAAGTCATAGAGAAAATAACTGCATTTCTTCATACATTCTCAAACTTAGATCCATCTATCACATTTGCTGCACAAATCCATGAGATAGCTCAACAAGAATGTTATATTTCTTCATTCTTCCACCAAGTGTATTAGAAAAGTAAATTATCATATAGGTCATTTTATGTCATCCCTTCCCTGATTATTGCCTACTTAAAGAACAATTGAATTATATAGTTGAAATTTGCTAAGAGAGTAGAACTTAAATGTTCCCACCCCCACAAAAGAAGAAGGAGGAGGAGGAGGAGGGGGATAATGAGAAAGAGGAGGAAAACATGAGGTGATGGATGTGTTAATTAACTAGATGGGGGGAATCCTTTCACATTGTAAATGTATGTCAAATCACCATGATATACACTTTAAATAGCTTACAAATTTATATGTCTATTATACCTCAATTAAGCTGAAGAAAAGAACAACTGAAACTTGACTCAATCATACCTTGGAATTTCTCTGAGAAATATTTAGTTTATAAGGCCCCAAAGTATAGTTAACCTTGCAGCCTAGAAATTGTATATAAAAAAAAAAATTTTTAATCTCAACATGATAAAGACAGTTTAAGGCCTTATTAGGCAATTGTGTTTGAAAATAATTTCTGTTTCCATCTGATTTAATATGATGACCTTAGTACGTATATCTACCTCAGATCTCCTTCTTGCTGAACTTTTCCTGTATCATTGCATTGTCCACACTGCTGCCCCATTTGCTGTTTTAAATCACAAACCTGGTGGTCCATTCTTTTGTTTAAAACACTTTAGGGATTTGTTTGTATTGTAGACTCTACAAGAAGTTTCTTTTCAAGCTACGGATTTAATAATTTGGTCATAGAATCAAATAGTGACTTGGGGTTGAAATTCCAGCTCTACCATTTACTAAGCTAAGCAAGTTAAGTAATATTTTTGGCCTTATCTGAAAAATGTGTATAAAAGTAGTACATATTTTTGAGTGTCATAATGAGAAGTAAATAAGACTACATTTGAGTGTTTAGCCTAGTGTTCAGCATATAAAAAATTGCAATAAGTATTAGCTATCACTATTCTTTATTATCATAGAAATAAAATTCTAAGTATACATACCTGGTTCCAGCCTGCTGTTAGTTCTGCATCTTCCATTTCCTCCATTTTTTTCCTCCCCCCTTGAAACACACATACACACTCTTCATTCTAGCCTTACCACCCAATTTTCGCCTGAAACATACCGGGCGTTTTCATGCCTCTGTCTTTGTATGGGCTATGCTGTCTGCCTGGATTGCTACCCAGGCCATTGTTCTTCTCCTCGCTTACATCTCTCAAGATTCAGCTCATGTATCTCTTGTGACGTGGTGTTTCCAAGGCTTCTCACTTATAGAATTTATTGTACTCATTTGTAGTTATCTCTTTACCGCTCACCTGCTTCCTGAAGTCATAAGCTCTTTGAGGGCAAGGACTTTATTTTTGCTCTCTATATTCAGCGCAACGCTAGGAGCATTGTTAACACTCAGTAATTATGTTGAAGGAATGAATACTTGAATGAATTATTAAGGTTGCTTTGCAGCCCAGTACAGGCAGCTATCCGCTTTTCATAACTGAGTTTTAGCAATTGCTCCTCTAGTCTACCCGAGGACAACCATCCCTCACTACATTTTTAGTTTCCCTCTTGAGTATCATGAAAGTTATTTCACTTGATTCATGGTTGCCATCTGGTGGAAGAAAAGGGTAACTACAGGTTCATGCTTAACTAAAACCATACAGAGGATGATTACTGTTCCTTTATATGAGATTTCCACTGTTTCATGTTGGTTTCCAGAAAAAGAGTCAAGAAAAACTCCCTGGTATTGTTCTTTCGTTCCTGTACATTTGTTTTCTTAATATTTTAAGAAGTTGGTCAATCACAAATAATGTTTTCAAACATTGGGCAAATAAGATGTATGGAACTAAATATTATTTATATGTTCCAGTATGTAATAGAATAGAACTGGAAAGTTTTATAATGCTTGTTTATAAAAATATTTAAACTATGACTTTAGGAACTTTCCAGACTCTAACTGCTTTTCTAATTGCTTTAGCTCATATAGAGAATAGTGAAAACTAGTAGCACAGGTACTAGAGCAAATGGTCCATCCAGTGTATACAGCTCTAACTTCTGAGATTGCATATGATTTTTTTTCTTATAAAATGGAGAAAGATATAGTTAGTAATTTAAGTGATTTAAAGTAAACTGATTACCTAAAATTTGGATATTGAATTTTTAAAATGTTTCTGTGACACTGAAGTCTTTTGATTCATTTATTCACCAAGCATTTGAGTGCCTACCTAATGCCTGATATTGTACAAACTGCTAAAGAACCAGAGATGAAAGATGTATTTTCAATTTTGGCTCAATTAATGAATATTTGGGTAAGAATGTAAAGCTATATAAGTTTTCATAAGACAAATCATACCAACACCATTTAGATTTTCATAAGAGTCCCTTAGGTTGGTTGACCCATCCATGTGCATTATAAACATCACAGATATAAAGATACCAGTTTTGGGGACTTCACTGGTGGCGCAGTGGTTAAGAATCCGCCTGCCAATGCAGGGGACATGGGTTCGATCCCTGGTCCGGGGAGATCCCACATGCTGCGGAGCAACTAAGCCCGTGTGCCACAACTACTGAGCCTGTGCTCTAGAGCCTGTGAGCCACAACTACTGAGCCAGTGAGCCACAACTACTGAAGCCCATGTGCCTAGAGCCCGTGGTTCGCAACAAGAGAATCTACCACAATGAGAAGCCTGTGCACCGCAACAAAGAGTAGCCCCCGCTCGCTGCAAATAGAGAATGCCCCCGCACAGCAGTGAAGACCCAACGCAGCCTAAATAAATAGATAAAATAAATTTATATAAAAAAAGATACCAGTTTTATTCATGCCGTTTTGATGGATTTTCTTGGAGTATATGAATCTAGAGGGAAGTTCTTTATGATTTCTAATAAAAAGTATAGATATGCATTCAATATTCACATTGCTGACTTTTTATATTCCACTTATCTGATGGATAGACCTTATTTTTCCATTTCAGCTATCTGGAGCACTATAATGGACCAGGAGGTTAACAAAAAAGTACTAAGGGGAAACATCACAAAGCCCACGCACCTTTCTCCAATAAGAAAGTTAAACATTTTCCAAGTCTTTAGGGTAGATAATTGTGCCTAAAGTAGCCACTTAGAAGCAGCATTATCTGCCTATGGAAGGAGAACCCAGAGCTTCTTACAGTAACCAGGGTGATTTGGTGTGGGAATCAACTTCATATGCAGGAGACATGTACGTTACAACCCTCCCTCCATGTTCCAAAAATGGCCTTAAATCAACCCCCCAAATGCTGAATTTTCTTCCATGCATTCTCTTTGAAAAACTGCAGAAGTATGTGTTTCAATTTAGAAACATTTCCATCAAAAGAGGTTAAAATAATTTTTCATCATTTAGAGTAGTAAAGTTGAGTTAAATGGGACATTCATTTATGTGGAACTCTTCATTCCCTGATGGCACTTGTTAAATGAGGTATTACGGAATTGAGCTATCATTTATAGAACTTTCATTTGAAAAATTACATAGGACACACACATATATATCCAAATTTAATTTTCTCTTTAACTGAAGAACCAAAAAAGGGCCCTGAGAATTTATCTAGTTCTTTGGAAGGGTACCATTAAAGTGTTAAGTTAAAATGTGTTATATATAAACTTTTGTTTCATACATCTCTCGAAAGAATGATTTCAGAGCTGGCAACTCAATTTATAAATAGCTATCCAAAGCAAAAATGGCCAGCCACCTGTCTTCTAACATTCTGTTAACCTTCACTATTTAATTGCCTGAATGTGGACATATGATTTGTGTTAGAAAAGAAAGCTTGGTTTGTTGAGTGGGTGTCATAAGTCATGTTGACTTATTTAATGACTTCTTTATCCTAGGGCATTCAGATCAATATGTTTTGAAGAAGAATCACAGGTACTACCTTGGGGAATAAAAGGAAACTAATAATTGAGTATTGTGAACGGCAAAGTTTATATTTTTTCTTGTGTAACAATTTCCATACTGATTTATGACATTTGGAAATTGCTTGTTGCAACAGTAAATCTCGAGGTGGGTCTCCCTTGGATATCGACTGTCTGGATATAGGACCTAAAGACAGGACACTGTTCCATAGCAGATGGCTTTTGCTTGCCATTTCAGAGACAGCAGCCCTCACTAAGCAATTCATTATTTTCTAAGGTTGAAGCAGCTGTGGGTTACTATAATTATGAATTTATTATGTCCCTGCCAGTCTACTGTGAATCCTAATTCAAACTTTACATGTCTCTTTGGAACCTTATTCATTTTCTCTTGATTATGTGGTTCCTGACAAACGACAGTTTGGAGAATCCAAAGTTGCTAAAGTTAGTTTTTTTATGAGGCATCACCAGTTTCCCATTGTTTTTAGAATGCCTAATGACCTTTTCATTTTTAATGTTACATCAAGTTCAAGCAGCCACTCTTTATATTGTCTGGCTACATTTTTATCCACTCATTTCTTCTGAGGATTGCCACAGGACTGCAATGTCCAAGACTCTCCCTGACTTTTTAGGTTGTGTGGTCAAGTGGAAAGCAATAGAATGCTTAAGAAATCTCTCTGGGGTGTTAGAGTTTTCAATCACTTTGTTGGGTTTACATAGCGAATTGTATGTACTTATGTTTTAGAACTGATCAAATTGTTTTGTGATTATCTGTTTAGTCATTTCTGTAGCTAGATTGTGAGTTCTTTCAAGGTGACAACTCTGTACAACTGATTTTAGTACACCTGAAACCCAACATAGTGCTCAATACATGAGGGCAAATAATAAATGCAAGCTAAACAACGTCAATTGTATACACACACACACACACACGTCTGCTAATTTTGCTTTAGTTTGGCAATTCATCTATACCAGGGTTTGGTAAACTTTTTCTGTAAGGAGCCATACGGTAAATATTTTAGGCTTTGTGTACCATACAGACTCTATCTCATTGCTCAATGCTTCCGTTGAAGTTCAGAAGCAACCATAGACAATATGTGAACAATTGGGTGGGGTCATGTTCAAATAAAACTTTATTCACAAAAACAGGTGTTTTTACTGTATTTGGCCACCCTGGATTTAGACCAAGGCTCATGAACGGGTTTCATCTCCTACGCTAACTTTGGTTGATTGGTTGCTGCCCGGAATACTGTATTGAGAAGGATTCTCAGGGTGGCTCTGGGCTTAATGGCCCATGAGGGCAGAGACATGTTGACTTGTGCCCACCATTTATTCCTAGCGGCTAGCACAGTGCCTGACACATAGTAGACACTCAAGTATTAATTGAAAGGATTAGTTCTAGCCCATGACTGCACGCCTGCTCATACTGCTGTCGTCTTTTGGGGGTGAAGCAGGACTTGGGAAAGGGTATATTTTTCTCTGAACTATTTGCCCATTCAGATTTTAAAATGTGTCGTTTTATATTTACACAAGCAGGTGCATTCACTGCTGAAATTATAGCTTTTCCACACAATTAGGTATCCCATTTTTCTCTTGCTAAAATAAGATACCCTTTCAAACTCTGTATGCAAAGTTATGCAACACTGCTGGGAATGCTGATTTGCTTTCCTCTCTGCTGCATTTTGCTTCTCTTATCCAGGCTTCACAATTCCATTGGCCGTCCCCGGCAGAGGTCAGCTTAGTGCTCTGATCATGCCCGGGCTTGGTCAAGAGGAAATCACTGTGTTTTCAAGGTGCTTTGCTACAGGTCATCCTGTGGCCTATTTCACACAGCTTGCTGAGATTTGCTTGATTGCCCACAAGCTGTTGGAAAAGGGTTCCAGGTCCTCCTGGTATCAGAAGTACTCAAGGTCAGTTAGGTTGCTTTAGGGAGGGCTCACCCTTTCAGAGGCTGAGCAGATTGGCAATTTGATGCCGTAAAAAATGCCCATGGCACTGAGGGTAGACAGGTTGTGTGGGAATGTCGCTGCACACAGTCAAGGTTGTTACAAGAATTAAAGATGTTTATTTGCCAAACTGAGTCCTGGGGGATGCAGAGGGCTGTTATTGTGGAGAGTCTGGTACAACTCTGGATGTACATCAGAATTTGTTGTCTAGCTTTGTAAGAACACATGTGCCTAGATGTTATAAAATCAGAACTCTAAGGGGTAGAGACCGTGGGTTTCACCCTTCAGTGAGCTTATTGAAATGTAGCACAAGTTTAAAAAGCAGATTCTAGGGTCCTACCTGAAAAATTGTGATTTACTAACTATGGAGCAGGACCCATATTCTGCATTTTTAAGACACCCCTCCCCACTCCCAGGTGCTTTGGAAGCAGTTGGTTGGAGTACCACCCTTGAGAAATACTGATCACGTCTGACCACATCATTTTGTAGGAAAAACTACAGCCCTGTACCTAGTGCCCTCTTCATGCTTGGATCTAATAAGACTTCAGGGTGAGCCGGTTCATGGACTTTATACCTGGGTTCCTAAAATGGGACACTAGATACTTTGTGTGTGTTTCTGGGAAGAGGATCCATTGCTCTCATCAGATTTTCATTTAGGTTCGAAATTATACATAAATTACAAGAAACACTTTCTTGGTTTGAGATAAAACAAACTCTGGCTCTGCCTAAACCAGCCATCCTGTTTCTGTGGTATTAAACAAGATTTGGTGCCCAAGAAATATAAAATAGTATGACATCTATATGCCTTATGGCAAATGTCAGAGTGATAGAAAGAATCACAGGGGGACCTGGTCCTTTTCTCTTTTATGTTTGTGGCTATATAGAATTATCACTCACAGGGTTTTAAGCCTAGTTTTAAAGCACCCCCTCCCCATCATTTTCTTCCAGCATGCCTGCACTGGGCTAGATATTAGGGAAACCGTCATATGTGAAAAAACTTTGTCCTACCTGCTAGTTGCTCATAAATTAGTGAGGAGGCAAATAGTTGACTAGATGGAGACACTAAGAATTAAGTGGTAGAGAGCTGTAGTAGAGGTCTGATGAAGGGCAGTGCTGTGGCAGCTCTGGTGAGGCAACAATAGCTTTTGTTCTGGAAGATAACGTTTGCAACATAAGCGCTGACTCCTATCCATACAGGAGTAGTTTTAAAACAATGTGCCACTGAGATTGGTCATGTTGTTTGACTTCATTCATTCATTTATATAAAAAACATATATTGTGCACCTTTAACATAAAAGGCACTGTGAAGGCTCCTTAAGATGTAATATTTAGAATATATTAAAGTTACTCCATCTTTAGTTTCAATGTTATAAATTAATAAACATAGAAAGTACCGTGTTATGATCAGTTGCCTCATATCCTGTCTGGAAAGGGGTAAAATATAAATTTAGTACGTGAAAAAAAAGAAAAACAATGTACGGTAGATGGCTACCGAATGTATTCTTTATTGACCTATGTGTGAAATGCAACAAATTACGTTTTCCTTCTCAGGTTAACCTCAAAATAGTTTTGATGGTTGGTCTTGCGGGTAGAGCCAGTGGTGGTGAAGACTAAATAAAACCTTCAGGCAGTACAGATTTTTGTGTTTTCCTCTATACAGGGTTAAATTTCAGAGTAGACAACATTTGTCTTTCCTGACCTTTACTTGCCAACTTTACACCTTATTCCCAGGGATTTCTCTGGGTGCTTTCCTGCTTCTCATTCCCCCTCCCTGTGTGTAAAAATCTGATCAACATGTCCACACTAAGACTGACCATTTCTTGGTGTATTACTCTTCCTTAAAATATTTGCCTTTTGAGAAGGGGAAGAACTGGCATAAACCAGAGATTGCAAGCTGTAATGTTAGAATTTTAGGGCTCAAAGCCAAAAGGTAAAATGATTTGGGGGCAGGGATCCTTTTCGGGTTCTCTGTTAGACCAGATTCCTGGACAGAAAGATGAACCCTTTTCCAGCCCCCCACTGCACATACAAGGAGCCTAAATCTCATACTGGTTTTGAAGGCACTTCTTCTTTTTTTTTTAATTAATTAATTAATTAATTAATTTATGGCTGTGTTGGGTCTTCATTGCTGTGCGTGGGCTTTCTCTAGTTGCCGCGAGCGGGGGCTACTCTTCATTGCAGTGCGTGGGCTTCTCGTTGCGGTGGCTTCCCTTGTTGCGGAGCACGGGCTCTAGGCGCACGGGCTTCAGTACTTGTGGCACACGGGCTCAGTAGTTGTGGCACATGGGCTCAGTAGTTGTGGCTCGTGGGCTCAGTAGTTGTGGCACACGCGCTCAGTAGTTGTGGCTCGCGGGTTCTAGAGCACAGGCTCAGTAGTTGTGGCACACGGGCTTAGTTGCTCCGTGGCATGTGGGATCTTCCTGGACCAACTGAGGACCAAAGAATTTATTAATCATCACTTTAGTAGTAGTAGTAGCGAAATAACCTCAACTTTTCTTTAGACTGTAAAAAGATAAATTTTTAATCCCTTAGAGTTTGAATGTAGATTTCACCAAGATAATAAGATTAGGAAAATGGACCACATGGCTAAACAGTATTTGATACCGCCATACTGTGAGAGAGATATATATATAAAGCCTCCATCTGCTGTCAGGGAAGTCATCAGTCAAGAAGTGGAGTTTTAATTATATTTTCGTGCTAGAGCATGCTTGGTGCTACCATGTGAATATGCCTCAGATTACATATGGATCAGATGACTGATAGAGTTATTAAAGTTTTGTCCCTTGAGGAATCCCGGAGGAATTGTCCTGAACCTATAACTTAGCAGTCGTCATCTTAGTGTTTAAGCTAAATGAAAACTTCACTCTCCATATTAAGTAGGTTAGGTTATATGGCTCTGAGTCCCTACCATGCTGAGTGTTATGCCCTCTGTGGTGGTCATTGTGCCACACAACTGACCAGCATTTGCACGTCCACAGCTTTGGTTCTCCAGAGCAATCTCAAATCTCCATAATAAGCATAGGATAGCATTGACACACTTCAGGTTTAAGTCTGAGACTTTTTCCTGATGCCGTGTGTCTTGAAGGAATCAAATTTGCCTTCTTGAGGCAGAATTATGAATTCAGGAGTGCAAAATGGTCCTCTCTAAGAGGTTTTTCTTATTTAAATAACCCCTCCAGGTTAGAAGTGGCAAAGACTAAAAATGGAAAGAAATGACACTCTTGGCAGGCGAGAGAAAAGAACAACTCCCTTGCCTCTGCCCTCTTGCTGGTGGGCAAGGGCGCTCACTCTGACTTTGTTTTGAAGTGCCTGGAGCCAAAGAGCCCTTGTCAGAAGTTAATGATATGTTACCCTAAGAAAGATGGATGCCAAGGTGGACCTAAGTAAATTCACATGCCTTCCATGCTGGCTGCTGTCAACTCAGCACATGTGCAATCACCTCCCTTCAAGGGCAGGGCAACCTTGTCTGCAATAAAAATATTACTCCCTTCTCTCTTCTGTCGTCCTGTGGCACGAATTTTGAATGATCTCTTTTATGATCTCTCTTTTATCTCCTGAATACCTAGCGATTCATCCCTGAGGTACTGTTTCCTAAAATTCAGCTCTTTTCTACTCAGCATTTGCAGAATTGATTTCCCACCTAACCTCCCTTGTGTGTCTTCCTCAGTGTCAAAATCTGCTTCTCCTCCGAGGGTCACTGATCAGATGCCCTCGGAGCCAGATATAGCACCTTATTGTGTGTGGCATCAATGTTAACTTTAGCCTTAGCATGGGTCCCAGGATCAGCCCCTTTGCTTTAGTCTCCTTTTGATCCAGTCTTAGAAGCCTGTGTCCATTCATAATCGACACTCATATCAGAAGCAGCAGCACTGTGCGTTCCAAGCCAGGCATATATTGTGTAAATATAAACTGAAAGGCGCTGCCATCAATTATTCGTCCCATTCATTTCAGTGGAGCTTGGGGATGTCTCTCTGCCAAATTACTCTGTGTGTGTGTGTGTGTGTGTGTGTGTGTGTGTGTGTGTGTGTGTGTGCACATTAAGTAAAATGAAGGGGGAAGGGTAATTTATAAAATCAGATAATTGGAAAGATATTAAAATCCTGAAACTTCTTATCTTGGCAAAGCACAGCCTGTACCATCCTTGAGGCAAAAGTGATAATTCTTCTTAAGATGAATTTTCCAGGTTTGTAATCTTAGAATCTCATCTGTTGGTTTTTCAAATTTGCTTTGAACTTGGGTCTTTACATCAGGATCAACATTTATAACCACTCATTACAAACTTAATGATAAAATCCATTCCTTGATTTTAAAAATATCTTCTAAGTAAGAATTTATTGAGTGTAGGGGAAGCTTTCTTTGCTTTGGATACCATACCTAATTTTTTAAAATATAAAATTGTATACTGTATACTAGGTCTTAGACTTGGTAATAAAATAGAACATTTGATTGAAAAGAAGGGGGCATAAAAACCTCCCACAACTATGAAATATGCAGTACTAAATAAAAATTGTAAGGCATGTTTTCATAGTGAAGGACATCAGAAGCCTATTTTTATTTTAAATCTATTAAAGTTAAAATGAATAGTAACTTACCCTTTGCAAAGTCCTAGAGAAAAATACTAAAAGTGTTTTGAACATAGTTCTTATTTACTCCTGATCTTTCTCTAATGGAGGCTCTATTGGAATTTAATTTAATATCATTTAATATCTTTTCTTGGAAATAGCTTTTGCCTCCCTGGAACTTGTAACCAAAATCATTAGTATGATATTTTTCTTTGGAGTTCTATAAAATAATACTTTTTCCTCCTAGAGGTTTTTCTTTTTTAAAGGGGTGGTGGATATTCCATAAAATACAGAGAGGTGGATGGTTTTCAGGCTTACAGTTAAGTGTTCAAAGTAAATTTAATTTGTTTCACTGTACTCTGTTTTCCCGTTGTTTTCAATAGCATCTCCATCATCTTTAGCTTCCAGTTTTGCAACACTGAAGCCATTTTATGGGTTTTGCTTTTCCATCTGTCACCAAGATTTGCTCATGTGCTCTTTTATTCTC
This sequence comes from Balaenoptera ricei, assembly GCF_028023285.1. Lineage (NCBI taxonomy): Eukaryota > Metazoa > Chordata > Mammalia > Artiodactyla > Balaenopteridae > Balaenoptera > Balaenoptera ricei. The sequence continues at coordinate 57,287,121 of NC_082642.1, forward strand.
TTCTCAACGGCTTTATCCTAGTCTGGGTCTGCTTTACCCTACAAAAGAAGGGACCACAGTAGGCATTGCCTTCTTTTTAAAATACAAAAATTTTTTTCTTTTCTGGTTCAAAAGCATTTGGTGATTCCTGCTCCAATCCACGACTCACTGCGTAACCAAGGATAAATTACTTAACCTCTCTGAGTCTGTTTCCTCATCTGTGAAAACCAATAAGTGTTTTCGTGAGGGTGAAATAAGTGAACACATGTGAAGCATTCAGCACAGTGCTTGGCACATAGAAAGTGGTCAATCATTTTTCTATTTTTTTTATTTTAGAAAATTTGGAAAATGAAGAAAACCGCATAGAGAAAAAATATCACCCAAACTCTTACTAGTCTGACATAACTAATGATGCATATTAACATAATTCAACCATTTCCCCCTCATGTGTGTCGTAAACAAACTGCTTTGTAATCTGCTCTTCATTATGAACGTTTTCCTACATTATTAGTATTCTTTCATGACATGATTTTTAATAGCTGCATTGTATTCCATTTCTTGGCTATCCCATGATGTAATCAACCAATTTGTAGACAGACTTTCATTATCTTGAATAATACTTTGATAAACATGTTTGCTACACAAGTCTTTATGCTCATCTTTAACTTTTTCTTAAAATAACTTCCTGGAAAGACAATTACTAGGTTAAAAGTGTAAATTACTTTACGTTTTTGTTACTTTTTTTCATTTGCTGTCCCCAAAGTGTCCGATTTATATTCCAATCACAGTGTAGAAGGCCATTTTCCTTTCCTTCAGACTTTTTACTTGTCTCCCTGCTTTAATCTTTTTTTCTTTCAGTGCATTTTAAGCTCAACTCCAAGCACATTCTTACTCAGACAAGATTTGATAATTTATTCACTCTTTTTGATGTTTCAGTTGTTTCCTGTTACTGCTACAAATCAAAGCTCCCTGGTTTAACAGGGAGTTAAAACTTCTCCACCTGCCAGCTCTCTCAGACTCCTAGTTTCATCACCTTCTTTTATGATTTCTCCCCGTGAACTCACATTCACTACTTTCTAGATTGCTTTTCTTTCCTCCAGCAAGAACTTCTTACCTCGAAACTGATCCTTAAACTCTGCCGAAATGATGTCCTGATTCTTTTTCTTGTGCCCTCTTTAATTTCTCTCCCTAGAGGCCGCTCAGCACTCACAGTAGCTCATATGTTAAACAAAATTCACCTCAAGATTCATGTCTGTTTTTGTATTGGTTTGTAAAATGTGTTTTTCCAGTGTTTCACCTGTGTGTGCTGTTTGCATGCTAAAACTGCAGGTTGATGGCAGAGGTCTGTTCTCCCAACAGTGTCAAATCTAATGTGCTTCACTCAGCAGACGCTCAATAAATTAGAATTGGCTGGCTGACAGGTTTTCTTTTTAAGATGAACTGTGAAGCGTTTAGCAGCTTTTGAAATGCACTTTTTTTTTTTGCACTCTCCCTCCCTGTCCCCCATCACTCTTTCATATACATTGGTTATTTCTTAAAGAACATTCAACTGTTATAGTAAATAGCGTTTTAGCATAATGACCTACTAGGTCAGCATTCTATCCACTAGGTTCCCAGAATTTAGATCCTCAATCGTTCTGCTTCTTTTATCTTTTTCATCCATTGAGTCCTTTTACAGGGTTTATACTCTAGCCCTTTTCTGTCTTCCAGACTGCAGTTGGCATGGGTAATATGAATGTATGCACATTCTGTAAGAAGGTGCTTTGGGCACCTCTTGTGCTCTACCTCAAGCTTTTAGCTCATCTTTTTATTCTAGCTGTTCACCATCTTCCCAGGTGTAACCGGAAGAACTGACGAACCTGTGTCTTCCCCTTTCTGTCCTGAGGCTTCTCTGCCACCACCTGGGGTATGTTTGGGAACCTACTCAGCAGTTCAGACAAGCAAAACCTGAATGCCCAGGAGGAGTTGACACCCCTCAAGGCAACCCTTCCCTCGGACACAATTCTGAGGCATTCTGCATGACTGCTCAGAGAGTCCCTAGCAGAACTGAGTTCATTGCCAAATGACGAAATAAAGGCAAGAATGGAAAAGGTCAAACAATTATGGAGAGGAAGTCGTTAAATAAAGCTTCATATACAGCTTTGTATATGAAGTACATAATTTACCATGTTGGCATGTGAATGATGATTTGGGTTTCAGCCGTTTACTTCCTAAAATAATGGCTCCAATAATGATTGAAGACCAGGTGTAGTTCCATTTGCCAGTAGAAAACCAGATTTGTATGCTGTTTCTAGAATCATGAAAGGAAGTTCTGATTGCAGGCAAAGAATTATGAACTGTCCAAAGGTTTTCTCTAAAAGCTATCTCAAAGTCCCTGATTCTTGGATACAGTGAAGATATTAAGCTTCTATGGTAGAAACTACTGAACTGGGTGCTGGGAGAACACAAGATGTTTAAGATACAGTCTTACATCAGCCAGACTGGGGAGCTAAAATACCTGTACCTCTATAAATACTTGAAAGACTGTTGGTTGCTATTACGTGGGTTCACTAACAGAGTTTATAGCATTTGAGCCTACTTTGAAGGATGTGAAGGATTGGCCAAATCCATAATTTGCCTACTTTCACTCAAAGTTATTTTGAAGATACAGAATGATAACAGCATAAATTGCTCAGAAAAGTATAAAGTACCGCACAAGACAAGACACTGAAAATGGTAACAAAGTACTGTTTCTGGAATAGTTAGGTTATAAGAATATGCAATTTAGGACTTAAACTTCTAGTAGCACTTATCATTGATTAAAGAATAGATAAGTAATCCTATATTTTAATTTTGTTTTTCACTTCATTTTTAGAATTCTAGTGAAGTTTTAAAATTTAAATTGCTATTTGTATTATCTATCACTTGTGCAATAATTCCAATCTCAGTTAATAATATGACAGCCTGTTTTTTATTGAGCTATGATTGACATCTTAGTTTCAGGTGTACAGCATAATGATTCAATATTTGTATATGTTGCAAAATGATCACCACAGTAAGATCTAGTTAACCACACATAGTTATGCATTTTTTCCCTGTGATGAAAACATTTAAAATCTGTTCTCTTATAACTTTCAACTAAGCAATACAGCCTTATTAACTGTAGTCACCATGCTGTACATTATATCCCCAGGACTTATTATTTTTTTTATAAGTGGAAGTTTGATATCTTTTAACCACTTTCACCCATTTTGCTCACCTCTGGCACCCACCAGTCTATTCTCTGTATCTATGAGTTTGGTTTTTGTGTTTTGGTTTTGGTTTTATTTTCCACATGTAAGTGAGATCATAAGGTATTTGTATGACATCCTGTTTTTTGGCATAGGTTTATGCTTGAACATAAGGTTTTGACTGACATTTGAATACATTTAGAGAATCACCTCAGTATAAAGGTGATTTCTTGAAATATCTTGATAGAAGCTAGTATTTTGCTAGAGTTGTTTCTTTCTATTCCTCTTAAAAATCTTTCCCAGAGGAAAGACCTCTATACAGTAGTCCCTCAGTATCCACAGAGGATTGGTTCCAGGACCCTCTTGGATACCAAAATATGAGTCGCTCAAGTTGCATATTAAATGGTGTAATATTTACATATAACCTATGCATATACTTTAAATCATCTCTAGATCATTTATAATACCTAATACAATGTAAATGCTATGTAAATAGTGGTTAAATACAATGTAAATGCTATGTAAATAGTTGCTGGCATGACAAATTCACTTTTTGCTTTTGGGAACTCTGGTATTTTTTTGGAATTTAAAAAAATTGAAGTATAGTTGATGTACAGTATTATGTTAGTTTCAGGTGTACAACCTAGTTATTTGACAATCAAATACGTTACAAAATGATCACTACAGTAAGTCCAGTAACCGTCTGTCACCATACAAAATTATTACAGTATTATCGACTACAATCATACCTCCGAGATATTGTGGGTTTGGTTCCAGACCGCCGCAATAAAGCAAATATTTCAATAAAGTGAGTCACGAATTTTTTGGTTTCCGATTGCGTGTAAAAGTTATTTTTACATTGTAGTCTATTAAGTGTGCAATAGCATTATGTCTTAAAAAACCAATGTAATGTAACTCAATTTAAAAATACTTTATTTTTTTTCATCCGCTGAGTCCACTGAGTAAGATAGTTAGGGAGTTTGCCATTGACATGTACACACTGCTATATTTAAAATAGCTAACCAAATGATGCTTCTTTTATCTTTTTCATCCATTGAGTCCTTTTACAGGGTTTATAGCAAGGACCTACTGTATAGCACAGGGAACTCTGCTCAATATTATGTAAGAACCTAAATGAGAAAACAATTTGAAAAAGAATAGATACATGTATATGTATAACTGAATCACTTTGCTGTACACCTGAAACTAACACAATATTGTTAATCAACTATACTCCAATATGAAATTAAAAGTTAAAAAAAAAAGATTTGCAGAAACAATTTCATGGCTTAAAATGAAGACTTTCTGAAAAAAAATACTTTATTACTAAAAAATGCTAACCATTATCTTACAATGTGGGGTTGCCACAAACCTTCAATTCTTAAAAACAAACAAACAAAAACAAAAGCAATAAATTGAAGCACAATAAAATAAGGGATGCCTATATACTCCTTATGCTGTGTATTACATCTCCATGATTTATTTATTTTATAACTCGAAGTTCGCACCTCTTAATCCCCTTCACCTATTTCACCCAACCTCCCACTCCCTCTCCTCTGGCAACCACCAGTTTGTTCTCTATATCCATAAGTCTGTTTCTGTGTTCTTTGGTTTGTTCGTTTGTTTTTTAGATTCCACATATAAATGAGATCACATAGTGTTTGTCTTTCTCTGCCTAATTTATTTCACTTAGCATAATACCATTTTGTTGCAAATGGCAAGATTTCATTCTTTTTTATAGATGAGTTATATTCCTTTGTACATATATATACCATATCTTCTTTTATCCATTCATCTATTACTGGACTTTTAGGTTGCTTCCATATCTTGGCTATAGTAAATAGTGCTACAGTGAACATAGGGGTATATATATCTTTTTGAATTAGTGGGGTTTTTTTCCCTTGGGTAAATACTCAGAAGTGGAATTGCTAGATCGTTTGGTAGTTCTATTTTTAATTTTTTGAGGAAACTTCATACTGTTTTCCATAGTGGCAGAACCAATTTACATTCCCACCAACCGTGCACAAGGGTTCCCTTTTCTCCACATCCTTACCAACACTTGTTATTCGCGGTCTTTTTGATGACAGCCATTCTGACAGGTGTGAGGTGATAGCTCATTGTGATTTTGATTTGCATTTCCTTGATGATTAATGACGTTGAGCATCTTTTCATGTGTCTGTTGGCCATCTGTATGTCTTCTTTGGAGAAATGTCTATTCAGGTTCTCTGCCCATTTTTTAAATGGATTTTTAAAATTTAATTGTATGACTTCTTTATATACTTTGGATAGTAACCCCTTATCAGATACACCATTTGCAAATAGCTTCTCCTGTTCATTAGGTTGCCTTTTTGTTTTGTTGATGGTTTCCTTTGCTGTGCAAAAGCTTTTTAGTTTCATGTAGTTCCATTTGTTTATTTTTGCTTTTGTTTCCTTTGCCTGAGGGGACAGAACCAAAAAAAATATTGCTAAGATCAGTGTCAAAGAGCATACTAACTGTGTTTTCTTCTAGGAGTTTTATGGTTTCAGGCCTTAAAGTCTTTAATCCATTTTGAGTTTATTTTTGTATATGGTGTAAGAAAATGGTCCTCTTACTGAGGCCACACTGGTGTGCAGGGCTGGCCCCCAGTGCAGCTGGCTGTAAGGACTGGCTACAACTGTTGCAGGTGTTCTGGTGTGCAGGGCTGACCCCTGGGGCGGGAGCCGCTTTGGGGGGATGCCGGTGCCTGCCAAGGGTGCCCGATGGGATGGGCAAGGCTGAGGGCCACGTTGGAGAAGCTCTGGTTCTGGCTGAGGGCACCTACCTGGGCTGGTGGGGCAGGGTTTCTTTCCAAATATTTTCTGTCTGCAGCTGGTTGAATCCACAGATGTGGAACCCGCAGATACAGAGGGCTGACTATACATGAAGTTATACTGTTTTAGAAATGAAATGCCAAAATTTAACTCCACTGTAGTAAAAAATATAGGCCCGGTTCCAAGACCTCCACCATGATTTGAATTAAAAGAGTAAATCAGTGAACACAATAGGAAGGAAATGTGTGGTATGCTTTCAGTTATACTGAATACACCAATATTTGTTAAACGTGCATTATGGAATTATTTCCTGTACTGCATAGATATTTCCAAGGAAAAAAATTAAAGACACGTGTTACACTGAATAGCAAGGTAGTGTGAATTTTAAAATAGTTATTCTGCAGTATGTCTCTTCATTTTCCATTGTCAGGAGAAAATTGTTGTTAAGCTCTAGAATTAAATATGTTGTGCTAATGTGCTGAGTCCATTTACATTCTATGGAATAATTTTATTTGTTCTGCACTAGCTGGCTGGCAGAGAAAATGAACAGTGTTATTTCACTGTTGATATACTGGTGATATTTTAAAGTTGTAATTTCATCAGCAACCGACTTAGGGGATCCAAATATAAATCTGGAAATGAAGTGTTGTGTGCTATATTTGGCTACTCTGAAGACTGAAATATAACTTTTTCCACCACTTCCCAGTGAGTTTTTCCTGAGAAGTCAGTTGTCATTGTTCTGGCAAGTTTCTTTTCATCCTAAACTGTGCTAACATTTAGAAGGAAAACTACGAAGGTTCTTTACCAAAAGAACATATTTTAAAGATAATTTTTTTTAATTACAGGAATTTTAAAAAAAATATTAAACTATGTAGATGTGTCTTCACCTTATTCTGGGCCCATACCCCAGAGACAATCCTGTTTAACAGTTTCTTTTATTTTAGTTTTCTACTGATTGTGAGTATAACTTTAAACAATAGATGTATGCCTTCATTTATTTATCAACTTTAGACCCTATACATATGATGGAGGACCGCAGTGTAAGAAGATGCCAAAACTCTTGGCATTCTCAAGAGAGATGTTTTAAGAATTTCAATTCTCCTGAGTCATATATGCTGCCGTATTACTTAATTTCTCCCTTAAAGTTCTATTTAACTTTAACTGTGGTTCTTAACTGGAAGGGAAAAGAGTGTGCTGTGGCCCCAGTCCACCAGAAGAATGTATCAGAATCTTGGGGAAGGTCTTTTTCAAAGTACAGATGTCTTCCTTCCTACCTCCAAGGGAAGCTTGCTTACCTGGTTGAAAGTCACTGTGTAATTTCAGATGTTACTACTTGGGAGTAAACTGTGCAGATAATGTAGAAGCAGGGGAAAAAAAGTTAAGAATAATATATATAAAGGCCAAGATATTTAAGTGGTGAACAGTTCTTTTCAGGTTGAGGCATCTTTGTTTTAGGTCTCTTCGTTTTCTGTTTCTCCTATGATTCCGTTATCAGCCCTAGCAGAGGGCTTTCCTTTTTATTTACTTCACAAGAGTTCCTGCATAAGCATTAATGAGCAGAGAACAACAAAGCAAAGCAGAGGTTTGGATGCCACAGCATAGGAGGGCTTACTGCTGAGATGAGTTACTAGCTTATGCATTCTAGATTAGGGCGAGTCAGATTTATATCCAGTAAAATCACTATCAGAGGGCCCTCTGGGTTCAGTGGAATAGCTGAAACTCTGAGTTCAACTCCATGAATGCCAATCCATCATCTTTTGTACCTTTAAACCTGATAGAAAACTCTTAGAGGTCTGTAATTCTGTGTATTTGAAGATCAGCCTTACTTGGTACAGTGGAGTCTAAAAATGACAACAGTGACAAAGATGTGATTGTCTAAAGGGCTGGTTCCACAGTACTTTGAGTTCTCACTACAGCACCTGAGGGGAAGTGAAAAGCCTAAGATGAGAAATACTAATGGGGTTCTCTACTTGTTTTATCTGCAGACGGCAGCTGAATATGTAAAATCTCGACTCCCAGAGGCCCTTAAACAGCATCTTCAAGACTACGAGAAAGACAAAGAAAATAGTGTATTGTCTTACCAGACCATCCTCGAACAGCAGATTCTATCAATTGACCGAGAAATGCTAGAAAAATTGACTGTATCCTATGATGAAGCAGGTATGTTGGTCTTTAATAGACACACACACACACACACACACACACACACACAATGTTTTTTCCCTGAAAAAATTTCTTTTTAGATTTTGGTTAAATTAGGTCCTTTACTTTGATAGAAGATGAAGGGCAGACTGGATTCAAAGTTATATAACATGGATTAACAGTAAATTTCTTCTCTGCAGTTTTAGTATCCAAGATTTCATCAGGAGATTTCTAAAAATGGCTCTTAAATATCAAATCCCTTTAAAATTTTGGCTCTTTTTTAAATGGAATTGTTCTGCCCTTTTATCAACCATGTGCTCCTGTTGATTTAATCATTTAAAGTGTCACTTCAATTTTGGATACCAGCTGAAAACTTTTACATCCAGTAATCCAAGAACCGTTAGTTGCTTCAAGTGTTATTTTTTAATTTCAGAGATCTTCTTTTCTAAAGAGGTACCATTTTTTTCCTGAAGTTTCAAGCTGAACTTGACTTTCTTTTCCTTAAGCTCCTCAGATGAATCCTAGCCCCTAACACCACACTGGACACGTCGGTTCACTGCCTTCCATAAGTTCATATTATCCGAAGGAGCTTATTAACGAAGGCCTGGATAGACCTCCTTACAACACCATTTTATCTATTACATGGTTTGTCGGCTAAAACCTAATTTTAATGAAACCAGTACAGTATTACTTGGAATTATTAAAATCTTTAATAAAATTAAACTTATTCAGGAAAAATATCTTGATTAAAATTGTCATACCACCCCTGCCCCCCTCCCCCCAGAAATGGAGAAAAAAGTATGGGAAAATAGGTTTCTAATGGTCAAACATTGGTAGTATTAGTTTCCTTTTTAATACCAGGAGCTTCTGTTTTTATTTCTACAAGGAAGTTGTTATTTTACATCTTATTTTCTTTCACATGATCTAAACAGTCTCAATGCTGACATTCTTAACATTTGATTTCAAGCTTGAATAGCAAACAGAAGAGCAGATTTTTAAAAAAATGCTGCACATGCCTAACCACTGATGCAGTTTTTCTAGTTATTAAGCTGTCCACATTTTCATTCAACCTTTTAACCTCTTTACATCCACACGATAGATACCCATTTCTAGCCTCACCCAGGACATCTCTACTCTCTCTGATTCTCCTTTGCTTTATTATGTTTTCCAGACACAATGGCTCTCTTCTGCCTGTTGGGTATTTATTTATTTGGTCTCCGTATTTTTCTTGTGTTTAACAATCTTCTCTTTGGAATTCTCATTCATCTCCTCTCTCATCCCCAGTGGAGTAAAGTAAGGCTATGATCAGCCCAATCAAAATAATATTTAAATTTTCATAGCATCTCAGAGATCATAGAAGTCAAATAGTCCATCTACTTCCTGACCCCATAATCACTTTTTAAATTTTATTGAAGTATAGTTGATTTACAATGTTGTGTTAATATCTGCTGTACAGCAGTGATTCAGTTATATATATATATATATTCTTTTTCATATTCTTTTCCATTATGGTTTATCACAGGATATTGAATATAGTTCCCAGTGCTATACAGTAGGACCCTGTTGTTTATCCATCCTATGTATAATAGTTTGCATCTGCTAATCCCAAACTCCCAATCCTTCCCTCCCCCACCCCACTTCCCCCTTGGCATCCACAAGTCTGTTCTCTATGTCTGTGAGTCTGTTTCTGTTTTGTAGATATGTTCATTTGTGTTGTAGTTTAGATTCCACATATAAGTGATATCATATGGTATTTGTCTTTCTCTTTCTGACTTACTTCACTTAGTATGATAATCTCTAGGTCCATCCATGTTGCTGCAAATGGCATTATTTCGTTCTTTTTTATGGCTGAGTAATATTCCATTGTATCTATGTACCACATCTTCTTTATCCATTCATCTGTCAGTGGACATTTAGGTTGCTTCCATGTCTTGGCTATTGTAAACAGTGCTGCTATGAATGTAGGGGTGCATGTCTCTTTTCAAATTATAGTTTTGTCTGGGTATATGCCCAGGAGTGGGCTTGCTGGATCATATGACAACTCTATTTTTAGTTTTTTGAGGAACTTCCATACTGTTTTCCACAGTGACTGCACCAATTTACATTCCTACCAACACTGTAGGAGGGTTCCTCTTTCTTCACACCCTCTCCAGCATTTATTATTTGTAGATTTTTTAATAATAGCCATTCTTACTGGAGTAGGTGGTGATACCTCATCGTAGTTTTGATTTACATTTCTCTAATAATTAGTGATGATGAGCATCTTTTCATGTGCCTGTTAGCCATCTGTATGTCTTCTTTGGAGAAACCTCTATTTAGGTCTTCTGCCCATTTTTCGATTGGGTTGTTTTTGTTGTTATTGAATTGTGTGAGCTGTTTGTATAGTTTGGAAATTAATCCCTTATTGGTTGCATCATTTGCAAATATTTTCTTCCAGTCCGTAGGTTGTCTTTTCATTTTGTTTATGGTTTCCTTTACTGTGCAAAAGCTTATAAGTTTGATTAAGTTCCATTTGTTTATTTTTGCTTTTACTTCTATTGCCTTGGGAGACTGACCTAAGGAAACGTTGGTATGATTTATGTCAGAGAATATTTTGCCTTTGTTCTCTCCTAGGAGTTTTATGGTGTCATGTCTTATGTTTAAGTTTTTAAGCCATTTTGAGTTTATTTTTTGTGTAGGGTGTGAGGGAGTGTTCTAACTTCATTGATTTACATGTGGCTGTCCAACTTCCCCAATACCACTTGCTGAAGAGACTGTCTTTTCCCCATTGTATATTCTTGCCTCCTTTGTCAAAGATTGACTGTAGGTGTGTGGGTTTATTTCTGGGCTCTCTATTCTGTTCCATTGATCCATATGTCTGTTTTTGTGCCAATACCACAGTGTTTTGATTATTGTAGCTTTGTAGTATTGTCTGAAATCTGGGAGGGTTATGCCTCCTCCTTTGTTTTTCTTTCCCTCAGCATTGCTTTGGCAATTCTGGATCTTTTATGGGTCCATATAAATATTAGGATTACCCATAACCATTTTATAATGAGAAAACTGAGACCCACAGATTTGCCTGAAGTAACACAGTTACTTAGTTGTAGAGCTGGGACTCCAACCTCCTCATTGCTAATCAAGCTGGGCTTTCACCATATTAATGCAGGTTCTCATTCACTCAGTAGTCATTTGTTGAATGCATAGCAATATGCTAGGCAGTTGGAAGAAAGGGGTATGAGTATAGAAAAGGAAAACAGACCTTCCTTAATGAAGTCTGGGTGGGCGCTGAAACATAGATATATGACTTCTGAAGAAAAATTCCTGAGGATTTTGAAATAAGTATGCTCTGTAATATGCACAAGCTATTTAAGTTAAGCTGAGGGGATGTGGCATAAAGGAATAATGAAAGTGGCTCAAGTTTTCAATGGAATTCTTTAGGGGAGGCATTTGCCTAAACCCTGAGGGACAAACAATGAACATGGGTTTGTGAGGAGAAGAGAGATGCAGTCCATGTGATGAAGGGTCCCAAGGGGATGCCAAGATGGGAATCAACATCAGCTGCAACCTCCCACCACTCAACTTTTCCTTCCTCAGGAATAATTTTCCACTCATCTGCACTGTTGTTGAGCAATGATTAATCTAATCTGCAGAGGTACATTTGTACGTGACCCTTAGGAACAAATACTTTGCCATGGAATTAATCTATCAATAAACTCTACAGCATGAAATAGTGGAAATAACTACAGGATTGAGAGTTAGAGGATCTAAATTCCCAGCCTTTCCTCTAGCTTAATACTGGTATGATTAATGCCTAGAGCCTCTGTTTCTTCATGTATAAAGTTGGGCTAATAAAATCTCACAGGGTTATTATGATAGTAAAATATATTATATTTGAGGAAGTCCTTAGTCCTTCATATTGCAAATGCTACTAGTGCTGAATGAGAACAGATTTGGATCTTGTCTACCACTGAGACCAGTTTAAAGTGCTAGTTGAGTTTTTTCTTGACATGCAGTGTTTGGGGAGACAGAGGCAAATTCTTAAAAATATCTTCAGAAGCTCTGAGAAGTCAGGCAACAACTACCTTTAAATCACCCGCTCCAGGCTCCGTTTGCCCTTGGTCATTCCTGCATGAGGTGACACATGAATGTCACTGTGAGTTGTGAAATCAAAACACTGCCTTCTCCTCCACTACCCATATATGAACATATGAATGCTTTTATTCCAAAAAAGAGGAGAAAATATCAGAAGTTATTACTATCTAACAGAAAACAATTTCATCATGATACAAAGGAATCAGGACAGAAAATTGGTAATAATATCTAATAACTTCAGATACAAACATCTTACACTAAGCCACTCATTTGCTTTAAACTGCTTAGCTTCTTTCCATGTTTTCCCAGCTTTACTTCCTTGCATTCTTAATTCAGCTCTCCGAGTTTTAGGAAGTAGTTAATTGTTAATTAGACAATATCCTGGTCTCTTGAGAGGTTAATTTGTCTTTAATGCTCATCCACTGATAAATCAGCCTGAGTGACTTAATGACAGTTACCACCATCTGTGGCTTCTAAACTTCTAAAAACAGTTAGTGAAAAAAAAATCCCTAGATGCTTGTCTAAAAGCATTGGCTCACGACCTTTTCTCCCTCCTTTCTCTTTCTCTCTCAGTATCCTCTCGCCCCCTTTAAATACATATATATCTTAATGCTTCACTCATTCACAATTCAACTCTCCAGCAACCTGACATACTTGAAATCCAGCAAAAAATGGGAAGAAAGCTAAAGCCACATGCAACCATACCATGTCACAGAGGCTATAGATTCTTACCTAGGATTTATATATTATTATTTTATATAGTTCTGACCAGTTAGGTTATATTTTCCAATGTGACATTTTCTTTTTAAAAATTCTTTTTCTGAATTTGAGTGTTACACTTTTATTGCAGAAATAAATAGAAATAAGTAGAAGGGTATAATAAGAGACTAATAATTATCTGTAATCCTACCATTGTAAACATTTTGGGTATATTTCCCTCACTCTAATCATTTTTGAGATTTGAGATTTTGAGCATTTTTTCATGTCTTGCAGTTTTATATCCTGCTTTTTTCACTTAACATTATTAGCTAAGCACTTCATTTTATTAAAACCTCTTCATGTGAAGGTAATTTTAATGGCTGCATAATATCTGTTCTTTGAAAGTACTACTCACTAAACGTTTCTTATGTTGGACAATTATGGTTTTTGGTTTTGTTTTTGCTACTATGTGTAATGCTGCAATGAATATATACATTTGTCTGCATTTCATGTGACTCTAGGGAACAGACTTTAGAAAACGTGGGTTTAGAATTAGAATTAGAAGGTGAGGGAAGGGGATGATACTTAGAGCAGACAGAGCAGCAAGGTATAAGAGCAAAGAGCAAATCCATAGAAATCCATAAAAAGTAGTCATCGTATCCCCAGCATTGCACTACACTCTAAGTCAGATCAGCATTCACAGACCCTGTATTACAGACTTGACATCATTGATCTCCATAACGGTGGCCTTCATTCACAGAGAAACGGTTCAATAATGTTAATTATATTCTGTATATAAAAATAGGGATTGTATAAACCAGTTTATAAAGATTTTCATCCAAATGGTTTATTTTTAAGTTTGACTGTTAATAGGAGTAAAGATGTTTTGTAATATAATTGAAAGAGGTCTTGGAGCCAAAAGACCCAGATTCTATTCCTAGCTCTGCTGCCAACCAGATATATGACCTTGAATGAGTCACCAAACCTCCCTAAAGCCTATTTCCCTATAAATAGAACGTATGAACAGGATCTCATCGATGTCTTCCATTTCTAAAAGTATGATTCTGGTATCTTGACAGTGGAAAACTCAGGTAGCCTTAGTTTCTGCAAGGTTGCACTTAGCTTCTTCTTGAATCTTCTGCTTTCTCTGTTGCTTTTCTCCTCTCTCCCCAGACAGCCCATGTAATTTGTTTATAATATCTGACTAAAAGAAGACCACCGCTTAGCTATCCTGGAATCTGCACATGAATTTGCCCAGGCATGCTTTTGTTGGTGGGATGGGCAGTGAGACTGTATGAGTGAAGCAAAACTAGATTTTGGAAGGAAAGGTTCTGAGCCATCGTTCATGGATTCTTGTTAAGATTGCTTAGATATTTTTATTAGCACTTACTAATGCTAAGCAAAATCTAGCATGAGGAGATATGGTTTGCATTTGATCCATTAATGTTTTTATTTGAATGGGAGCACAAGTTCATACACAATTCAATAGACTGGGTTTAGCAGAGAGAAATTTCCAAGGAAAACAGTTGCGTGACTTGAAGAGATCAAAATAGCATTTCACACTGTCTCAGAGAGCATCATGAACCTAAATATTTATAATTTGTCATAGTGGGCAAAAGTTGAAGGGTTGAAATAGCCCGAGAGGGAATCTTTTCTCTCATTATTTATTTTTATGCTTGTACATTATTCATATTTCTCTAAGCAGTCTCAAATCGTTTATAATTTTTTCTTAAGTTTGGGCATAAATAATCTACACATTCCCTTGTTAAAGTAGTGTGATTTGTAATGCCTTGTGTTTGAGGGAATTGTGAGGAGAGTAGGCCCATTTATTTGACAGTGGTACTCTCTGTTGCACAATCCAGAACCCTAAGGCATGGGAAACGGAAGTAGAAAGCGCCTCCTTCTCCCTTTGGGAAGAGCTGGCTATGCCTGTAAGAGGGTGGACAGTCCAGCGGTGGTATCTTGCTTCGAGTCTCAGGATAGTTGCCTAAGTTGCTGCTTTGATCTCCTTCTCAGAGTTAAACCTAAGACCAGCAAAGGTTTTATTTGTTCTTACAGTTCACTAGAAACCCAGACAGCTTTCCAATGAGCACATGTTTCTACCACGTAGAAAGAACACTTACGAGTAGAAAGCAGACCAGACAGTGCAGATGAGGGAGAAAACTCAGCCAGCTGTTTATTGTGTTCATTTGGGCATCAGTTAAAGCTGGGTGCCTGCACATCCATTGACAGGTGTCAGGCAATCATGTAGGATTTTCCCAGAGGAGGTGAGGAAGGAGGAGTAGCATTAATTTGTTAGCCTTTGCTTGGTGATTGCCTGATGCAGCCTGACATTAGAAATGCATGAGAGCTGAGCCCAAGCAAAGCTACCTGTCATGAAGAGACACCAAGTACTGTACTGTACTTTTTGGAGAAATAGCTTTTTAAAAGGGTGGCAAATGTGCTGTAAGCAATTTAGGAAGTAGCTGGAGGGTTCCCTCCTACTGAGCTTATTTTATTCTTCTTAATATAGATGGTACCTAAAAGTTACACCTCTGATTTAATTGAGCCATTAGTGTCAGAGTAATCAGTGATCTCAAAAGGAAAACCATTTACTGTCATGGAGAAAAAAATTGAACACACATCGAGAAACCAAACCCAGGAAAGACACTGTAAATTATTTAGGGCCCTTTCAGGTTTTCTAAGAACATAAAAAATTCAGTAAAAGGCCTTTGCAGGACGTTCTTCACTCTAACAAACATAGTGAATTTCTCAGTCTGTTTCTCAAACAGGTCCTAAGGGAAGAGGTGGCTTTAGGTTTCCTTAATTTATATCTTCAATCAGGACCTTATTTCTGGGCTCAAAAGATGTGCTCACCAGAGGCTTTCTGTCAGGATTTGGAAGGAAGAGAAAAACAGGGAAACTTAAGAAAAACGTCATAAAGGGAAATTTAATATTGGTTGTGTAACCTCTGACAGCAACTTCTGAATTTCTGTAAAAAGTTAAATCTGTTTTATTTTTCCATTATGAGAGTAATTTAAATACGTTTTAGAACATTTTTAAAATATGGAAAAATAGAAAAGGGAAAGAGAATCTCTAATTCCACCACCAAAATATAACCACCATCTTTTAGTATATTTACTTCTAGTCATTTTCCTCTGCTGGGTTTTAATAATTTGTGCCCAATTTTATACCTTTTTTCTTTTCATTTAACACTGAAATATAATCATATTTCTCAATGCTCTTACAAGCTACTCAAAAGTAATTCGTAAGGACTGCACAGTATGTTACTGAATGGATATGCCACAGTTATTGTTCCCATAACCTTGTAACATTTTCAGCATGGCCCCTCTCGTTTATTCGTGTTTCATTTCTTGTCACCATATAGAATCCCTGAATTTGGAGGTCTGTTTCTTATCTGTGAAAAGATGAGAATGGTGGTATGATTAACAAAAACATAATGAAGACTTCCGTAATGCAGCCAATTATTAGTCATGTAGCAGTGGGAGCAGAGGACTAAAAGAGGTAGTGAAAATCCACTTATAAACTGATAACTTCTTTCTGGCCAGTAACACCAATCTTTTTAACCAAACTGATTTGAGTTTCAGTTATCATTCTTATATTTCCCCCTTTATATCATAGATTTAAAAAGTCAAAAGATAAAGGGGGGGGGGAGTAGCAACTAAACAGAGTGACTCTGCCATCTACAAACTAGAAAAGTATCCACCACGGCTGTTTGAAGGTACCCAAATATGTGATTCACCAGCCCTGGAGTTGGTTTCTATGTCTGTGGCGAGACATTACGCCTCTCTTTGCTTGGTTTCGTCGACTGTAAAAAACGACATTGGATTAGATATTTTCCGAAGTCTTTCCCAGCTTTAACAATGTGTGTGATTTTGTGCTCAGTTCATTTAACACTCATTGGTGCATTCAGTTATTTACTCTGTAAACACTGACCGAGTGCCTAGGAGCCAGGCACGGTGCCTGCCACTGGGAATGCCCAGATGCCCATGTGGCCCTTCATTCCAGGTGTGTGTACGCACATGCATACGTGCATGTGCAGGTCTGTGTGGGAGTGGGAGGACAGAGAGACAGTGGTAGAAACAGATAACTAGAGTGCAGTGGAATTAGTGCTACAGAGTGTGTGTTCAGAGGACAATGAATGGGTAGAGGAGGAATGAATTAGGTTTGGGATTGAGAAAGAGTTCTTAAATAAATCAGAAAATCATAAGAGAACCCGTAAATCTTTTGAACTGTTTGTCTTGAATGTCAGTTGCATGTTTAAAGGCAGGTTTATTGTGAGTGATGCTTTTTTTCTTCTTTGCTCAGTAACTGTGGTGATGTGCCAGCGCCTTATACAGACCTTTTTTTTTTTTTTTTAATTTTTTAAATTGAAGCATAGTTGATTTACAATGTTGTATTAATTTCTGCTGTATAGCAAAATGATTGTTTTATATATATATGTATATATATTCTTTTTCATGTTCCTTTCCACTATGGTTTATTATGAGATACTGAATATACTTCCCTGTGCTATACAGTAGGACCTTATTGTTTATCTATTTTATATATAGTACTTTGTATCCGCTAATCGCAAACTCCTAACTTATCCCTCTCCCATCCTTCTCCTTTGGTAACCATAAGTTTGTTTTCTATGTCTGTGAGGCTGCTTCTGTTTTGTAAATAAGTTCATTTGTATCATATTTTAGATTCCACATATAAGTGATATCATATTATATTTATATGTCTTTGTCTGATTTACTTCACTTAGTATGATCATCTGTAGATCCATCCAAGTTGCTGCAAATGGCATTATTTCATTCTTTTTTTATGGCTGAGTAGTATTCCATTGTATATATATACACCACATCTTCTTTATCCATTCATCTGTCAATGGACGTTTAGGTTGCTTCCGTGTCTTGGATATTATACATAGTGCTGCTATGAACGTTGGGGTGCATGCACCTTTTCAAATTAGCTTTCTCTGGATATATGCGCAGGAGTGGGATTGATGGATCATATGGCAACTCTATCTGTATTTTTTTGAGGAACCTCCATACTGTTTTCCATAGTGGCTGCACCAATTTACATTCCCAGCAACAGTGTAGGAGGGTTCCCTTTTCTCCATACCCTCTCCAGCATTTATTATTTGTAGACTTTCAGTGATGGCCATTCTGACTGATGTGAGGTGGTACCTCACTGTAGTTTTGATTTGCATTTCTCTGATAATTAGTGGTGTTGAGCATCTTTTCATGTGTCTGTTGGCCATCTATACAAACCTATTCTTTTTTTTTATAAATTTATTTTTATTTATTATTTTTGGCTGTGTTGGGTCTTCGTTTCTGCACGCGGGCTTTCTCTAGTTGCGGCGAGCAGGAGCTACTCTTCGTTGCGGTGCGCGGGCTTCTCATTGCGGTGGCTTCTCTTGTTGCGGAGCAGGGGCTCTAGGCGCGTGGGCTTCAGTAGGCGTGGCTCGCAGGCTCTAGAGCGCAGGCTCAGTAGTTATGGGTCACGGGCTTAGTTGCTCCGCGGCATGTGGGATCTTCCCGGACCAGGTATCGAACCCGTGTCCCCTGCATTGGCAGGCGGATTCTTAACCACTGTGCCACCAGGGAAGCCCTACAAACCTATTCTTAACCTCTGCTGTAACATCACCTTCCACATTCTAAGTGTCGCTGTCCAACTAATTTTAGTTTACATCAATTAGCTTATATTAATATGCTTATCAGCATCACCTGTTTTCTTATGAGATCTCTCCCGCCGCAGAAAAAGGAAATGATAATGCAGGCTAAATTTTGTAAAAGTGATATGATGGGGAGTTATTTTTTTAAAAATCACATTTTCCAACTTCAAGTTATCTTTTTAATAGAAGGCCTCATATGCACTCTGAGAATAAATTGATCCAAGTTTTGCAGTGTGCAAATAAAATTTTAAATTGTAAAGAACTTTTCTGAGAATACTGGAAACTGCTGGCTAACACTGAGGTTTAGAATAAGGAGTGCTGCCTCTGGTGATTAAAACATTTGACTGGAGCTGTGCTTATCTTTCTAATCAAGTTGTCATTGTTTGCCACAAGGGAAGTAATGTTACTACCTGCTCTAAAGTAGTATTTGATTACAAGGCCTGGAGAAAATGTGTACACTTCAAAGAAAATAATTGTACCAGGTGGTCACAATTTAGACTGCATCGGCCAGCCAGAGACAGGATGCCGCTGCCATCTGTATCTCTTCCTTTCTGTACGATGGGAATTTTGTAACCAAGTTTCCATAGATCTTGTTGGAATGCTTGTAATAAATCTTAATGAGATCCAAGTTAATGGTAAGACCTTCAGTCTGTAGGGAAAAATCGGATAGTTTTTGAAGTGCCAGAATTTCTAATGTACTGTGACTGTCCATTTGTAGTGGTGAGATGTAAGCAAAATGCAGCCTCTGGCTGACTTTCAGACTCGGAAGATCTGTAATCATAGGCAGCTGGACTGCTGTTTAATGTCATTTTGCAAGAAGGTGAAATTCAATCTTCCTCGAGCTACTAGGTATTCCAGTCTCATCTGGTAAATTGCCTCCTGAAAGGCATTGTTTTTAAGCCACCTTCTATTGCCCAGAGGAATTCTCTTTGTGTTTCTTTCTTTACTTAATGTCCTTGTCCCAAGGCTGTGTGGCTTAGGCTATTTCTGATGCTGTTTTGATGGAGTTTCTGCAGTATATACTCTAAAGAGGCACCTGAATGTGCTCTTGTAGTTCTGTAATCAGTCCAAGGGAACTGTAAATCAGCTACGTAGAAATCACTAGGACAAACACTGTTCATTCAACACAAACATTTACTGTGTGCCGGGTTCTGGCTAGGTGCTGAGAGTCTAAGAAATGGGGAAGGACAGTCAAGTCAGAGGTCTTTTCCCTTTGAATTTATTGCTAATCTTGACTACTGTCTCTATAAATCCGTTCTCTAAGAGGTGCTTCAAAATGACACCTTAGCTGGCTTCTTCCTTACCTGAGCCAGGGCCTTCCATTCCTCTGATCTCAGTTCTTCTCATTCAAGGAGGCAACACAAATTACACGTTTGTTATTTATATCCTACTTGCTTCCTGAAAGTTCGATTTGCTATACATACAGTAATAATGTTAAAATAGAAACAGAAAATCAAAGCCAAAACGGTGGAAGGAAACAAGTGCACTAACCATAAAGAACAGACAAAATGAAACAGTTATTCATTGGAGACAACTTCTAATACTAAAGTTGATGGAGACTTTTTCACAAGGTACCTTGTACTTTGGACATTGAGCAACATTATCTCAGCTTGAGTTTCCCAAAAGCAGAGGCTGAAACAAAAGGCTTGAGTGCAGGCAGTTAATCTAGGAATGCAGCTGAAGGAGTAGGAGTGAGGGGCCTTGGGAGTGAACCAGGAAGGAGGGAAAAGAGAAACAAGGGGAAGCTGCCATGAGGACACAGAATGGAGCTGGCCCCCCCTGAGGGTGACTGCTGCTTAACCCCACTAAGGGAGCTTGCGAGTAGCATCCCAGAACCGTCGCCAGGAGGTGAAGGGGGAAGCATTTAGCAGCTAGTCCCATCCCCTCGTTTGTCAACGGTAGCTCCACAGACATTAACTTCCCCGCACTTACGTATGCCTGAGTGCTGAGTGGGTTCTGGGGGCATTCCACACCTTGGCATCAGGGAAGCTCCAGGGAAGGGAGCAAGTGATAAAGGGTTCAGGCCAAGGTGTGCCCGGTGAATTGGAGGTGTTTGATGTCTTGTCGTGGAAAGAATTCAGTGAGAGACAAAGTGATAGGTAAGAAGTGGATTTATTTAGAGAGAAACGCACTGCACAGACAGAGCGTGGGCCATCTCAGAAGGCGAGAGGGCCCCGAAATATGACGTGGCTAGTTTTTTATGGGCTGGGTAATTTCATAGGTTAATGAGTGGGAGGATTATTCCAAGTATTTCAGGGAAGGGGTAGAGATTTCCAGAAAATGGGCCACCACCCACTTTTTGGCCTTTTATGGCTAGCCTCAGAACTGTCATGGCACTGGTGGTGTGTCATTTAGCTAATGTATTACATGAGTATATAATGAGGCTCAAGGTCTACTGGAAATTGAATCTTCTGCTATCTTGGATGTAGTTGGTTCTAACCAATTTTTGTAATGTCCTATGGCTGTGTCATTCTTTTAAAGGTTGTGCCCTGCCCCCTTCCCTCTTGTTTCAAAGGCTGCTTCTGGCTGAGCTGGTCCCCGTACCAGTGGCTGGGACTGAGAGAGTATGAAATGCTATGCAGGAGATTTGTCATACAAGCACAACAAATGAAATCTTAAAACAACTTTATAGGAAATACATGTGAGTTCATCTTATAGTCATTTCGTGTGTGACAACCATCTATAAAAGCATGATTATTCATGTTTTTCAAAGCTCCTGTATAGCATGTGGCAATGCAGAGTGTTCAAAAGCATTTAGAGAAAAATCTTACATGTAGTAGAAGATGTATGTAAGAAAAGGAGAGGGTGCTTTGTTTGATTTGACAGTTGGCAGCTTTCCAGCTCAAACCAAAATAATTAACTAATCCTCATTTTTATAACTAATGAATTCAAGTACCTAGGCCCTTCAACCTGAGTGGCACAGTAAAATTCAGCTTTTCATATGTGTAAAAAATAATTATCTTCCATAGATAACGTACAGCAGTCGTTAGTCTGGAGAGGAGAAGCTGGGAAAGGAGACTTGCTTTTTCGCTGAACCTTCATATTGTATTGTTTGAATTTTTAACTTTGTCCATGTATTGTCTAATTTTAAAAATTTATGAAAAATAAATAAAAATAAACAAAGCCTTCCTAGTACATTTCTTCTTATCTTCAGTACTGGAAATGGAATAGAATAAGGCACAAAGCCAGTCTTCTTGTTTTCAGTAAAGCTTTTTACCTCTAAGTTATGTATATCCAAGGAATAAGTCAAGAAAGGAACTCAGCGACAAGGCCAGCCATCATGGAACTGCAATGGCAAGGTCAGAGAAGGTCAGCTGTGAGACCAACTCAGTACTGTGCCAGTGAGCGCCTGGGTTCTTGGTAGTCTTCATGCCCTGAGACAGAACTGATCCCAGAGTCCAGGGAGGGGGCTGACCTTATTGCAGGGAAAAAAAAAGTTCATCTGAAAGAGAACAAGATTCATGGGCAGCAAGCTGTTGGGAATTCAGCAGATTCTGATCTCACTTCCTGTTAGTTGCCTCTGCTTCACCCTGAGCTTGGTCTTCCTGTGGCTGACAAGTTACCTGACTTGCTGCTTTAATTGGCCTTTTACTCAGATCCTCTTTTTCCTCAACTACAGCCAAACCTCTACTGATTTTTTTTTTTTTTTTTTTTGGCAGGGAAGTGTAGTACAGTGGAAAGAGCCCAGTCTTGAAGCCAGACTGGCTCCATGATAATTCCTTATGCTATACCTTATGGGGCTTTTTATGAGGATTAAAGATAACATATGGAAAATGATGGACATTTGGTGGACACTCTAACAACGATAGCCTCTCTCTTATTTGTTGTTACTTGGCGTATACTCAGCTTGGTAAATAGGTGTATTTTTCCAATTGCTTTCATGGTAGAGAGGATTAACTATCATGCACTTTGCATAGATCACCTTCTTTTTTACCCAGGACGTAACAGAAACCAGCAAAATTCTGACCCCATCAACCTCCTTTACATTTCTTGCCCTGACCTGGATAAAAAAGCAGTTCCTTGAGTTTAGTGTATTTGTAGTATGTTTTTATATGTTTATTTGTTTTTACTTTTTCTAATGCTGTATGTTAGTTATCTCTTGATACATAACCAATTAGTTAGTAGCTCAAAACAATAAATGTTTATTATCTCATACAGCTTCTGAGTGTCCAGAATGATGGTTGGTTTTCTCGTGAGGTTGCAGTCAAGTTGTCAGCTAGTCTTTAAAGACGGGCTGGAAGTGTGACGTCCAAGCTTACTCATGTGGCTTTTGGCCGGAGGCTTCAGTTCCTTTCCACATGGGCTTCTCCACAGCCTGTTTGCTACCTACCTGGCTTCCCTCGGTGTAAGTGACCTAAGAGAGAGAGCCCAGGAGAACCCAAGATGGAAGCTGCAGTCTTTTATAAACTGATACCGAAAGTGAGATACCATAATTTCTGCCATATACTGTATTTTTTTTCTTTTTTTTTTTTTTTTGGCTGCGTCGGGTCTTGGTTGCTGCTCGTAGGCTTTCTCTAGTTGTGGCGAGCGGGGGCTACTCTTCGTTGCAGTGCGCGGGCTTCTCACTGCGGTGGCTTCTCTTGTTGTGGAGCACGGGCTCTAGGCGCGTGGGCTTCAGTAATTGCAGCATGCGGGCTCAATAGCTGCGGCATGCGGGCCCTAGAGCATGTGGGCTTCAGTAGTTGGGGCACGTGGGCTCAGTAGTTGAGGCGCGTGGGCTCTAGGGTGCAGGCCGAGTAGTTGTGGTGCACAGGCCTAGTTGCTCCATGACAGGTGGGGTCTTCCCGGACCAGGGATCGACCTGTGTCCCCTGCATTGGCAGGTGAATTCTTAACCACTGCACCACCAGGGAAGTCCCTCTGCCATATACTATTGGTTACACAGACCAACACTAATTCATTGTGGGAGGGGTCTACACAAAAGTATGAACGCCAGGAGGTGGTGATCTTGGGGACATCTTGGAGGCTCGCTACCACAGTCTGCATTGTAAACATACCTACTTTGACTCTGCCAGCTCCTCTATCTCCTCTCTCTAGTATCATCATCTTTTCCTCTGATTTCCTAATCACTACCTACGTCCTGCTTCCCTAAATCCAAAGCTGGAATGTTGAGTCCTGCACTCAGTACCAAGTAGCCTTAGGGTATTTACACCCAGCATCCTTTCCCACACCTGCAGCTTCATTTCATTTGACCAGAGGCAGTGCCCTCAATGTATCAGTTATTAAATGTTTTGAATATCATTTCTGACTTCTCTAACTCATGAGAATATTTCCTTCTAGAGCATCTTAACACAGTGTCCAGTGTTATAGTCTGTTCAGGCTGCTATAACATAATATAGACAGTCCCCAACTTACGATGGTTCGGCCTACGATTTTTCGACTTTATGATCGTGCAAAAGTGATACATATTCAGAAGAAACTGTACTTTGAATTTTGAGTTTTGCTCGTTTCCCAGGCTAGAGGTACGCAGTAGGATTCTCTCTCATGATGCTGGGCAGGGGCAGCGAGCCACGCCGCCCGGTCAGCCACACGATCACGAGGGTGAACAACCGATTCTGACAACCATTATGTTTTTCACTTTCAGTACAGTAGTCAATCAATTACATAAGAGATTCAGCACTTTATTATAAAATAGGCTTTGTGTTAGATGATTTTGCCAACTGTAGGTAATGCAAGTGTTCTGAGCACATTTAGGGTAGGCTAGGCTAAGCTATGATGTTCAGGAGATGTATTCAATGCATTTTCGATTTTTCAATTTACGAGGGTGATTTATCAGGATGTAACTCCATCGTAAGTCAAGGAATATCTGTACCATAAACTAGGTGGTTTATAAACAACAGAAATTTATTTCACATGGTTTTCAAAGGCTGAAAGGCCAAGATCAGGGTGCCTTCATGGTCGGGTGAGGGCCCTCTTCTGACTTCCTGTGTGCTCACGTGGTGGAAGGGCTCTGGAGCTTTCTCAGGCCTCTTTTATAAGAGTACTAATCCATTTATGAGGGCTCTGCCCTCATGACCTTATCACCCCCCTCAAAGCCCCATCTCTTAATACCATCATATGGGGCATTAGGATTTCAACATGAGAATTTGTGGGTGGCACAGACATTCAGACCATAGCACTCAGTACCTCAACAGTTGTGAAACTGCAGTTTAGTTTTCACAGCAGTATCCTGAATACTTCAAAATTCAGGTGTTTCCCTCTAGATGGTAATAGTTTCTCTCTCCATCTCTGTCTCCTTCTCTCTCTCATCCTTCTACAATCCCTCACTCCCCACCCCTCATCTTATTTTTCTCTTTGTTTCTTTCATTTAACTGGCTATGTTCTAAAATTTATTACATTTTTAATTTTTATATTTATTAAAAATTTTGATGACTTGTTCTGTTAGTTTTTAAAATGGATGGGTAGAATAACTGGATAAATTGTTTTTATATTTAACTCAGCTGTTATCTTCAGTAAAAAAAAGTTTCCTGTTCTTTCTTTATTGCTTCTTGGTTGTCTCTTCTATTGTGTAGGAAAAAAGTAAAGAAGTGAAAATGAAGAAGTCACTAAAGATCTTGTCCGTCTCTTCCACTTTTTTTTTTTTTTTTAATTAATTAATTAATTTATTTTTTTGGCTGTCTTGGGTCTTCGTTTCTGTGCGAGGGCTTTCTCCAGTTGTGGCAAGTGGGGGCCACTCCTCATCGCGGTGCTCGGGCCTCTCACTATCGCGGCCTCTCTTGTTGCAGAGCACAGGCTCCAGACGCGCAGGCCCAGCAGTTGTGGCCCACGGGCCCAGTTGCTCCGCGGCATGTGGGATCTTCCCAGACCAGGGCTCGAACCCGTGTCTCCTGTATTGGCAGGCAGATTCTCAACCACTGCACCACCAGGGAAGCCCCTCTTCCACTTTTTACAATGCCATAATTTCCCTTATTTGTGGTCTTCTGCTTTTCTACCAAATCCCATCTCAAATTCTTTGTTCTTAAAGAAAACAGCAGTGAACAAGTGAGTCTCTCATTGTGTCAGCATTTGTGGAAGAAAAAAGTGGATAGAACTAACAAGTAACTATCCCCTCATTTCCTAGGGACTGTTTCTTTGTGGCTAGATTTGTTAAAAATGTTTTGAGAAAAACATTATTGTTGAGAAAACTCATATGTTTTTAACCTACCAGTCTTCAGATAGCTTTCTGATCTACAGGAAAATCAATCTGAGATTAAGGAACTAGGAAAAATGAAAATGCCGTTACGGAATTAGAGATGCATTTGATTTTTGCACTCAAGGTTCAGCTTTTGAAAAGTATTGGCCCATATAAATAGAAAGAAATAAACAGCCAAATTTGCCTACTAGTCTGAAGACCTGCATGTGTTTTAAAATCATACCTGAAAGTGTTATGGGCCTGGTGTAATTGCATTTGCAAATAAAATGTAGGAAGCTCAGAGTACAATTAGGTGGGTTAATTTTCCCTTTCTGTTGTAATGTTAGTAACTTCAAACCTCTTTGGTTGACTGTTCTTCCTTGTAAACCTTCCCCTGTAGGGGAAATTAGTATTTCAGAGCCACCAAAGAAAATGAGCTTGTCTAAAAATAGTTGCCTGTTGACAAGACTTTAGCAGATTTGTTTTTTTCTGGTAATACGAAAGCTTTACAAAATGGAATGAGGTCAAATACGACAGATGTAGTCAAATCCACTTCTAATCTGTAAATCCCTGCAGTTGTGCTAATTTTTAAATGGATATTTTGAAGTTTTACTGAATTTATGACATTCTCAGCATTTCCCCATATCTCTAAGCATTTGGGGGTGCTCGGTTGCATTCTGTGCTTTGTCGATCAGTGCCCTGTTTGCTGGTACCCACCGGGTCCTGCTTACTAAAGCCTCAAACGAGGTTCTTTTTTTTGATATCTTCTTTTTTATTTCTTATAAGCAGGTTCTTATTAGTTATCCATTTTATACATACTAGTGTATACATGTCAATCCCAATCTCCCAATTCATCACATCACCACCACCCCCCTCGCCGCTTTTCCCCCTTGGTGAGGTTCTCTTTTGCTCTGCTTTTATTTGTCAGGAATTGTTTTCTACCAGCCCCAGATAATCAAATCAGTTTACTATAATACTCTTTACAGCTGTGGTTCTCAACTGGGGGCGATTTCCAACCTGCCTCTACCTCTTCCCCCCAACGTTTGGCAATGTCTAGCGGCCTTTTTTTGTTGTCCCAACTGAGGAAGGGGAGTGGGAGTGAGGGCTAGGCTAGTGTTATCTAGTAGGTAGAAGTCTAGGATGCTGCTAAACATGCTCACAGGCCAGCCCCTTGCAGTGAAGAATTATCTGGCCCAAAATGTTGATAGTGCTGAGGTGGAGAAACTTAGAGCAATAGTTCTCAATTTTTGTAGCATATAGAATCACCTTGGGGGGCTTCTGTCCAGACTCACCCAGACCAATTAAATCAGAGTATCTGAGCAGTAAGGCCCAAGCCTCGGTGTCTTTTAAATCTTCCCGGGTGATCCAAGTACACAGCCAAGGTTGAGAACCGCTACCTTAGAGCAAACATTTTTAGAGGGCGAGACTAGCTTAGGCATCAACCCAGATGCTTTCCTTACTAAAGTACCTGAAAGGGCATCATTGAAATGTGCTTTGACGTATTGGGCAATGTCCCATTATAGTATGATAGTGAGGTTCAAATGAATTTTTAACAACGTTTTATATTCTCTAAACCCAGTACTTATAACTTGAGGGACTGCTATTCTCATTATCATATTGGAAGTTTGTTTCCCTTGGCTCTTTCTATCCTTCTAGTAAGTGGAGATTGCAAGTATTTACTGGTAGCTTTAATGGATAAAGTTCTCTCAGATAACATTTGGGGCATGTTTGGAACATTGTTGATTTGTTTCCCTTGAAGTTTTCGCATGTATCTTTTTTTACTGGATGAACAAGTTTCATCATTTGTATCTACCCGAGTGGATGTGCTGTGCAAAGTATAGGATATGAAGTATCCTCTCTAAGAATATTTTATATGAATTTTTGCCCTTGCCTTCCATTCTTCACCATTTTCTCCCACCAAAAACTAAATCTTAAAATGCATGGACAGCCACCCTAAATAAATAAATATTCTCCAAATATTATTAACGTAGAGCTTTTTATTTTATTTCAGATGCCTGTGTTGATGATGCAGGTTTTCAGGAAACCCCCAAAACCGTAAATGCCTTTCAAGGCTTTTGACAGTCAGGGTAAATTGAACAATTCTCAGTGATGTATTATATAGTAAAAACCATTCCATTTATAAAAACCAGCACACACCTGCCTAGTAAACAGTAAAACTGTCCTCTTCCACATTTGTCTCAAAACCTTAGTGGAAATCAGGTTGTGGAACTCTGGAAAACACCCAGCTTCTTTGAAGAAACAGAGTGTGGTGTTACTCATGGAGAGCCTTCTGATATTTGGGTCACTAACCCGCTCTGCCGCCTGTGCTCCCAGCGTCTGTCGGTGGATGCTGGGGGGTAATCAGAAGGAATGGGAGGGAGGAAGGGGGTGGTGGTGACTGCAGAGCCCAGAGGTTGCTCGTGTTCTAGAGGTCAGTCATGTATCTCAGGCAGGACGGGGACAAGCCCAGGGTTTCTGGGGACTGAGGTTTACACAATTTGCGGAATCGTCTTTAGGAAAAAAAGAATAAACATTAGGTGTAAAATGAAGATTTATTTAGCATGAGAAAAGAAACCACAACAAATTATAAATTTAAAGAGCTAACAAATACCCAAATATCAGAGAACCTAGAAAAATAACAAAATATAAAATGGGGCCAATAAACAATGGTACCTACAGTATAGGATTGCTGTTAAGATTAAATGACATAATACGTGTGTAATGCAGCGTGCAGGGGTTACATGCATGGGATTTTAAAAAATTTATTATTATTATTTTACTTTTGGCTAAGGGACGGAGAAGTGGATCTTTTTTTTTTTTAATGGCTTCCTAATATATGGGATGGATGTGCACCTGAGGACAAAGGAGAGGTGGTGATACTGTCATGCCAGGGATGCTGTCTCAGTTACCACCTAGCATGTACCAGAATTTAAGACAAGTTTCTCAGTATCACAAAGCATGGAGTAATAGCGAGGCTTCACTAGGGAAGGCAAGAACTTCTAAGGCCAATATTAGCAGCAAGAGACGGTCTAGGTTCGCCATACTCCAGCACTCCACAGAGAGGTATGCCCGTGGCCAGGGCTCTCTACTGGACACATCATGGTGTCTATATAATGTAGAGAAACCATATCTTCACACCCTACATTACTTTCCTTTTTCTATAAGCAAGTGTGAGAGCATTCTTCTCAGTGATGGAACACATTAACTTCTCAGACTATATAGATTTAGATGCCAGCTTTTTACAGTTGTTAGCTGGGAATACCCGCTTCCCAGACCCTGAAGCCCTTGGGCCACAGGAAGTTGTAGCCCCTCAGTCTAGAGGAGGAAATTCCAGATACCATGGAAAGCTGAGTTTGGGTCATCCCTCCCGCTGGGAGATTCCTTAGTCCTTAATTAGCTCATCATCCAAGCAGTTAAAGTCAGCCCTCAGTGTCACTTTTGGACAGTGCTGTTCCTTCAATCACAGATATTGTCTGTTCTCTGCTTAACTCCTAGTCTAGATCTGAGCCCTAGATCCTAGCCCTAGTCTAGATCTGAAATTAATGGGAACAGGGATTAATCTGAAATTAATGGGAACAGGGATTTGGGTAAGAAATTTAAAGGAATTTAAAGTCCCCATTGTGGGAGACTCTGGGCATACTTAGTGCTGCTGTAGGACCGAGGGGTCAAGGTGCAGTAGAGGACCAATTTCACACCACTGCTTGGGAACGCCCTGACACCCATTAGGTTCCTCGAGAATGGGCGGCTTTGGTTGCATCGGGAGATGGCACCTTTGTCGTGGACAATTTGTGATGGACATACCCTTACAGCATGTTGGATTATAAGGAAGAAATCTGTTTAAATTATCTCAAGAAAAAAGGTTTATTAGAAGAACAGAATCTTTTGGAATTTAAGGAAGAGCTGAATAGTCATACAACCAGGGCAGCTCTAGAAACCCTCATAGGATTGTATGGATCTTCATTCTGGGGCACTGTCATTCACGTGATTAGTTGTTTCAGTTACTACTGCTTTGTAATATACCACCCCAAACTCTCTGGCAAAAAAAGAACAAGCATATTCTTATGCTCATGGATTCTAGGGGTCAAGGTATAAGGGGAATGGCCTATTTTTGCCACCTGATGTGTGGGCCTCAGCTGGGAGACTCAAATGGCTGGGGCTGGGGAAGCCACTTGCAACGTAGCTTCTTCACGCATACTTTTGGCACCTTGGTAACAACTGCTAAAAGGTTGGGCTTCCCTTGGGACTGTTGGCCTGAGTGCCTACACATGGACTCATTAATACGGGGGCCAAAAGATAGACTTTTTATTAGGCAGTGCAGCGTTTTGAGAGGGAGTGTCCTAGGAGGGAAGGTCCAAGAAATAATCATTCCAAAAGATCCGGGTAGAAGTTGCATGCCTTTTTTGTTTGTTTGTTTGTTTTAAGGGGAAATCATTTTATTTGAATGAACAAGATAAGTCAAAATGCATATTGAGTATTGTGTACATATTTAATAATGTGTACCAAAATAGATAATTCTTAATAAATTATAGCAATTTATGCTTATGCAAAATTGAAAAATATATTTCTATTTTCTTAATGAAGGACATTGTGATAAGTAATATTTCCTCCTCTATGTCTCAACCATCTTGTTTTTTTTTTTTTTTTTCAACATCCTTACTGGAGTATGATTGCTTTACGGTGGTGCGTGCCTTACTTACCTAGCCTGGGAGTCACTTCTGCCAAATTCTCTTGGTCGAAGCAGTCAAAGTCCTGCCCAGGCTCCCGTGGAAGGAACAGAGACTCCATCTCTTTGGGGGGAGGAGTATCAAAGCATTTGTGGCCATTTTAAAAAATTGTTACACTGGACCACCATCTTGACTTTGTTTCTTGGTTTAGATTCTTGACCTAGGGAAACTGATTGGCTCAGCTCATTATATAGATCAATTCCTCTGGTCCTGTCAGCTGTGGCAAACGGTGCAGGCTTTCATATTTAGTAGAACTTCTCTTCCTTGGCTCTGGAATAGGCAAGTTATCTAAAAAGAGCTTGTGGTTGAGGAAGAAATAATGGGATCTCTAATGTAGACACTGCCAAGAATGGCAACCATATTACCGCCTTCCATAAGCACTCTGGTGAATAGGGGGAACCTGGGCAAGAGAGAAGAAATAGGGAAAACACTGTAGGGTGAATGAAGCCCATGGAACACACAGGTTCTATCAAGAGCATGGCATTTGAGTTATTTATGTTTATATGACATCACAAGAAAGTGAGGTCTGGAAGCATTTAGGTTAAGCGGTAAGTGAAAGATAGGAGGAGATCAACCTTGTTCTTGAAATGAGAACAGATTCTACCTTGAGCAAAATCAAAAACAATAGAACCACTTCACAGCTGCTGTAGATTTCCGACTTTTAGAAGCAGATGTTAAATATCAGATTTTCTTGGCTTTTATCAATAATTAGCAACACTGAATGAAATATCTTTCCTCTGAGATTCTCAAGCTGCTTAAACTGATCAGTTAAGTTTAGCTGAGCATCCTGGGGTAGTAAGCAAAGGGAAACATGGTTCTTATTTTGGTGTGTATGCTATAAGAGCAGGCGCTAAAAAAGAAAAGAATGTTTTCTAATCTTCCTTTCTGCGTGGGAGAACAAACTTGGGAGGTTAAGTAACTTTTTTCAGGATCTCAGAACAATTGAGTAGAATAGAATAGCCAGTGTTTAACTACCAAAACTTTACTGGGAGCCAACATTTAAGCACTACTAACCTGCTTCATATAGAATTTATAGTGGTAGTGCAGTTAGCCAAAGATGTCTGTACGATTCTTTATGCTTGAGAAGAGGCTAGGGAATGTCTGTGACTTTGTAAACTAGTTCTGTGGATCTCATGAGCAGCAGATTTTAAGGGTAATCAGACCTTTACTAGAAAAAGATATTTGCTATGGAAAGGGAGAAGGCATGATTCTTTTGTAGAATGTATTGATTGAAGTGAATGTTGTATTCACTGGTTTTTTTTTTTTTGAGGGTTAACTGATTTACTTTCTGAAGAGTTTGAAAAAGTATATTTTATTTTTTTTTAGTACAGCAGGTTTTTATTAGTTATCTATTTTGTACATATTAGTGAATATATGTCAATCCCAATCTGTACTCACTTCTTATGTCAAGGGAAAGAAAGGAGAAAATAGACTGAAACAAAATGAACAATTCCTTAGGAAAATCTGACATCTGAAGAGTATAAGGACTTCAGTGTCTCATGTTGAAGTCAGCTTTTCCTAACAATATTTCTTAATCTGTTTACTTACCTGTCCAGTTTTCCTTTTTTTTCTTTAATATTTATTACACCAAGTCCTGTAAAATCAACATGATGATTACTCTGTAATAAGTTCCTCTGCAGTGGGAAGTCTTAGAGAGAAACAATTTGAGTATTTCTTTCCACTCTGTTAATACCTAAAACAGTAATTCTTACCCTTACAAACCAGCACTTTCTTTTTATAACAAATACTTTTTAGCACTCTATTTACCATCCTGAAATGAAATCCATAGATAATATAATCTACCTACATGCATAATGTTTTAAAAGTTCAGTGAAATGCCCTAATACAAAGGGAAAAACAAAGGAAAAGTAATGTATAGTAAAATTGCATGTATTTCAATATATAAATATTCAGGCCACAATACATTAAAAGTCATAATGGAGTTGTCAGATGCCTGCGCTTAATGCTGGCGATACCTCCATAAGTACAGCAGCTACAGATGCAGGCTGACAGTTGAATTATTTTGACAACTCAAATACAGTGAATGGTGCTGTTGTTGGTGAAGTGATTTTCCAAGATGGGACTAACTCGTCATAAAGTTTGAAGCAAAACAGAGTGCAAGTTCCTCTTAATTTGCACAGTAGTTGCATTCCTGGAAAATTCAGTGTATAATAAAGCCACTCCAAAGACACTTTTTGTTTATACATAAAACAGAAGGTCTAGGCTCATGTGATTATAAACAGGTTTTTCACCTCTGTTATTGGAAAGCGTGGGATGTGGGAAAGTGTTTTGCAGGACTGTGTATCATGTTGCAGAAGCTCTAGTGTCCCTGACCGTTGCATCTGTGTGTGTGTGTGTGTGTGTGTGTGTGTGTGTGTGTGTAACCCACAGTCATTGTGACAACCAAAAATGCTCCCCTAAATATTCAAAATGCCCCCATTCAGAGCCAGTGCTGTAGATAATCTGGAACAAAGGTGAAGAATTAAGTTTAGGTGAGAGATGAGTCTTCCTGAGTACATTTTGAATGTTTCTGATTCATTTTCTTTGGTTTTGAGATGTTGAGAGCCACTGTTCCATTTTCAAATATTGGAACCTTCAGACCATAAGATCTTCTCAGGAAAAAAGAAAGGTGGTGTGATGGTTTAGATACAGTGCATTAAATTTATAGCTTTCACAAAACCATTTGAGTTTCATTAGAATCCCTAGGATTTGGTTAGGCAAAGAAGACGCCCAATTGCAGATACTGGTTCAAGCCTAATCACCATTTTAAGGAACCCAGAAAATGGGGTCAGTTATATCTTGGGCAATTGTGTAACTATTTTATGAAATTAAGTATATATATAATATATATACATTTTACATACATTTTATTTACATTTTATATTACATTATATATATATATATATATATATATATATATATATATATATATATATATATATATATATATATATCTTTCTAGGAGTTATCGAGATCCGCTGTGTGTCTATTAGAATCTCCTGAAGGTCACACTGTCTCATTTTCTGTGGAATTCTTGGAACCTGGGCATTAACTGTAGTCCCAAGAGCTATGGCCTATGGGAAAGACCCACAAGAGGAACCTGAAACCATTTATGTACTAATGAGAACCCAAATTGCTTAACTAGAAAGTGACCAGTCTAATTTCTAAAATGTATACCATTCATCTCATTATGTTGCAGTCAGTATAAACATTTATACGTATGTATATGTACATGCATTTATAGTAAATTTATGAAGAGAGTGCCATCTCTGGGTTCCCCTGGGTAATATAATAACCAATAATGACAACAATTATTGACCACTTCTATGTGCTAGACACTGTTCCAAGCACTTCACATGTTCAATTCTCTCAACAGCCCTAAGAGATAAGTATTATTATTTTACATGGGGAATTTTTACATAGGGAAACTGAGGCAAAAAGTGGTTAAGTAACTTGCCTAAGGTTCTGTAACTAGTAAGTAGCAAAGCCAGAATTTGAATCCAGGCAGTCTGTGTTTCTGGAACCCAAGTTCTTAACCATTATACTATGCATGTTTAAGAAATAACAAGACTGAAGATATGGGTTGGGTTGGCAATTCATAATACACAAAGAGGCACCTCTTTTTTATTATTATTTATTTGTTGTTTTTTAATTTTTGGCCGCGCCGTGTGGCATGAGAGATCTTAGTTCCCCGACCAGGGATTGAACCCGTGCCCCCTGCATTGGGAACACAGAGTCTTAACCACTGGATCACCAGAGAAATCCCAAAGAGGCACCTCTTAACTACATCTTGCTCCCAAGTCTGATCAAGCTAAATGTTTGGAGGTGATAATGGTTGAGAAAACTGTTACAGCTTTATTCCTTAAGTGTCTACAGGGAACTCCCAGTGTTAATTTCAGTGTAACCAGAAGCACATGAACAGCACTGTCTGTAAAACTGGGAAAATGGCAAATGTCACCTTCATTCAATTCATCAAAACTGGGGCCCAGGACTCTCCAACCTACAGAAATTCAATTCTGACTCATTTAAGCAAAGAAAAAAAAAAAATAGAATGTGGAATTTATTGGTTCCATAAGTGAAAAAGTCCAGGGGATACACTTGATTTATAAATGGTTTGATTGAAGTCTCAAATGATATCAAAGCTCTTATCTCTCCCTCTCTGAGCTCTGCTTCTCTTTGCATGTTAACCTTATTCTTGTCCCTTGCAAATAGTTTCCTCCTTGGAGCCACAAAGAATACTCACAGCTTGTGATTCCAGAGTTAGAAGGAGCCTCTCTTTTCTGTTATCCGCGGGGGAGACTTTGGCCATTGTGGGTCACATGCTCATCTTTGAAACCAAGAGCTGTGCCAAGGAGAAAGAACTCTGATTGGCCAGCCTGAGTCATGTGCTCATCTACCTCAGCCCTCCGTGGGAAGGTAGGCAGACATCGTGGACCTCATGGCTTAGAAGACAGGTGGCGCCCCAGGGGAAAGCAGCGCTGCACAGGTTAAAACCACAGGTGACTGCTTCCAGGACATAAGCTAAGCCAGAACCTGACTGCTACTACTTCTGTATTTCCAGGCCGTTTCGTCTCCAACTTGTAACTGAATTGTTGACCCAGGTACAGTGTTCACTTTTGTCATGACGAGGTTTTTTTTTTTCCTTTGTTTTGTTTTATACATGAGGATATAGAATTATAAACAGTGCCTGGCATAGGGTAGTTGTTAGCTGATATTATTCTATGCTAAAAGTAAAAATGATATTTCTGATATTGCCTCAATAATGAATGTCAAGCAAAAAACTTATTATAGAGTATTCCGGTCTCAGGTGATGCCTAGCAACAATATCCCAAGGCTTGTCAGCAATTAGATGAATTAGGGAGCAGGATTTCCTAATCTCTGTTACTTTAGAGTTTGATAAATTATCTGATTCGCTACAGCAGAGTTGGGTATGGGAAAAGGAAGTCGGATAAGAAAATATGGGAGCTGAACTACAACCTTTCATACTAAAGAGGGTTAGAATAGTGGAGAAAAAGTTGCCTCTTGCCTGCCGCAGGTCTGCCAGTTGGAAAGTATTGTTCTGGTAATGATTCTAAAGCATCATTGGCAGTGCCTGCCTTGGGTGGCTGGGGGAGCTTTGTAAAACTATAGCTCACGGACCTCAACCCTGGAGACCTATTTGGTAAATGGGGAGGGGCCCAGATTCCCAGGATAAGTGATGTGCAGCTAGACATGAGAACTACAATAATCAACCTCTGTGATTTATAGAGGAGCAGATGCCATAGTAAGAACACAGAGCAGCAGTTCAGGCACACCCAAGCCATAAAAACAACCTTCAGATGGTATCTCCAGACATAGAGGATTCACACCTGTCCCTCGTTTCGAAGACAGAGCCATTTTGGACTCTTTTATTAGCTCATTTTTCTCCCATCAGGGACTGACATGCAAAGACTGCTTTTTTCTGCCCCATACCAATCCCCCCTGCATTTCCCCCTTTTTCTTTCATAGTTCAGTTAATTTCACTTTGAACATTTTCTTTCTCATGCATATGAGCAAATTCATCCTGACACCTTTTCTGGTCTCTTTTGCAAATCTTACTCATGATTGGTTTTGGAGGGAAAATATTCTGTTTATTCATGAATAAAAGTAACCTTAAATATATTGATAAATTTTATTCATTCATTCAAAAAATAGTTATCTGGCACTTAGTATGTGCCAGGCATAGTTCTAGGTTCTAGAAATTCAACAGTGAGCAAGCCAGACAAGTTCCCTACCCTCATGGAGCTTACAGTGTAGTGAAGGAGACAACATGATGATGAACTGATAGCACACAGAATGTAGGTAGGTGCTGTGTAGAAAAATAAAGCGGGACAGAGCACCAGAGCTTGGTGGGTGGGACCCAGGAGAGGCCGAGGGGAGCAGGCAAGGAAAGCTCCTGAACATAGGCCTGATGCGCTGAAGTGAAGCCCTTCTCAGACCTGCAGGAAGAGCACTCCAAGCCCAGTGACCAGCAAATGCAAGGACCCTGAAGCAAGAGTAAGTTTGGTCTGTTCAAGAAATGACAGAATGAGCAAGGCAGAGGATGGTAGGATGTAAGTTTGCAGGGATGAGGAAAGTCGTGAGGCTTATTTCAGATACTATTTAGTGGTGGTATAAGGTGAAAAACAAAGGTTGACAGTTGGGTTGGGGCAGATACAGTTTGTCATTTCCTCCATAGGACCAGTTTTGGTGAGAACAAAAACCTCTTTGAAGTGGTTTAAGGGGAAATTGTGGAAGGTGAGAAAGTAGAAATTTTAAGTAAAGATGAGTTTTTCTTTCAATGTGCCATAGGGATGAGCAAAGAGATGTGCCAGTAGCTAGAGGGTTAGGTATTTAGGTAGAGATTTTTTTTGAAGATGATAGAAATAACAACATACTGATATGCTAATGAATGACCCTCTAGAACGGGAGAAATTGGCGATGCAGGAGAGAGAATAA
This sequence comes from Balaenoptera ricei, assembly GCF_028023285.1. NCBI lineage: Eukaryota > Metazoa > Chordata > Mammalia > Artiodactyla > Balaenopteridae > Balaenoptera > Balaenoptera ricei. The sequence goes on from NC_082642.1 coordinate 57,323,963, forward strand.
TAATTGCAAGATGAGAACGCTTGAGTAGGTGAGAGAGATGGGAACAGGGAGGAAGGCAGACAAGGGTTTTTTGGTTCTGTGGGTTAATAAATTGATTGTGGGAGAATATCTTCATTTTCTCTGATTGCATCTCTTTTAGTAAAATAGGTGAGGTCATGAGTTGAGAGTGAGAATAAGGAAAGTGGTTTTGGAAATTTAAGAAAAGAGGGAAATATATGAAATAGTCCACTCAGAGACTGAGACTGAATTAACTAGGAGAATATAGTAAAAATTCAGCGATGAGTGTCCTGAGATTTATGATCATAAATTCAAGGTGAGACAGCCAGGAAGATTGCATTTATACAGTATACACATGAAGTCAAAAGAGGGTTGGATTTTACCAGATTTGGAGATTTTCCAGGCAAGGCAACAGAGGGAAGAACAAGGGAAGAATTTCTATGTTGGGCAGGGTAAGAGGGATATGAGGACTTAAGCGGGAGTGAGGGACACTGAAAAAGTGATGGAGTTAATGGATCAGAACTTTGGTGGGCTGAAGAAATTTTGGGAGTCCAAGTGCCAGTGAGAATGATCTAGAAAGTTAGGAGGTGGTGGTTGGAGAAAAAGATGCTTCAAGTCAAGATTTCTGAAGTGGTTCGAGGTTCACTACGTGGCAGGGCTTCAAATGGATGCTCTATGTGGATGGTGACAATGGCAGTGGCAGAGAAGGTGATAGAAGGAGAAGTGCTCATCCTCATGTCCACCAGGAGGACAGTAGTAAATGATCGCAACATACAGCAGGGGGTCGGATAGTCTACCTGCAGGTGCTTCCAAGGAGCTGGATGTTTGCAGCAAGGGAAATGGTGTGGAAGCAGCACTGAGGGAAGAGAAAAAGAAGAGCTCGGCCCTGCCCTTTGATCCTTTGGTGTTAGGGGTGTGAGAGAAGACGTAGCCAGGCTTCAGCTGGAACAAGGAGATGAAGGGAATGGTCAAAAAAGAGTTCTGACACTCTATGACATACATCACAGCAAGATTCTTTTTGACCCAGCTCCCAGAGAAATGGAAATAAGAACACAAATAAACAAATGGGACCTAATGAAACTTAAAAGCTTTTGCACAGCAAAGGAAACCATAAACAAGACCAAAAGACAACCATCAGAATGGGAGAAAATATTTGCAAATGAAGCAACTGACAAAGGATTAATCTCCAAGATTTACAAGCAGCTCATGCAGCTCAATAACAAAAAAACGAACAACCCAATCCAAAAATGGGCAGAAGACCTAAATAGACATTTCTCCAAAGAAGATATACAGATTGCCAACAGACACATGAAAAAATGCTCAACATCATTAATCATTAGAGAAATGCAAATCAAAACTACAATGAGATATCATCTCACACCGGTCAGAATGGCCATCATCAAAAAATCTAGAAACAATAAATGCTGGAGAGGGTGTGGAGGAAAGGGAACACTCTTGCACTGTTGGTGGGAATGTAAATTGATACAGCCACTATGGAGAACAGTATGGAGGTTCCTTAAAAAACTACAAATAGAACTACCATACGACCCAGCAATCCCACTACTGGGCATATACCCTGAGAAAACCATAATTCAAAAAGAGTCATGTACCAAAATGTTCATTGCAGCTTTATTTACAATAGCCAGGACATGGAAGCAACCTAAATGTCCATCGACAGATGAATGGATAAAGAAGATGTGGCACATATATACAATGGAATATTACTCAGCCATAAAAAGAAATGAAATGGAGGTATTTGTAATGAGGTGGATGGAGTTAGAGTCTGTCATACAGAGTGAAGTAAGTCAGAAAGAGAAAAACAAATACAGTATGCTAACACATATATATGGAATCTAAGGAAAAAAAAAAAAAGGTCATGAAGAACCTAGTGGCAAGACGGGAATAAAGACACAGACCTACTAGAGAACAGACTTGAGGATATGGGGAGGGGGTGGGGTGAGATGTGACAGGGTAAGAGAGTGTCATGGACATATATACACTACCAAATGTAAAATAGATAGCTAGTGGGAAGCAGCTGCATAGCACAGGGAGATCAGCTCGGTGCTTTGTGACCACCTAGAGTGGTGGGATGGGGAGGGTGGGAGGGAGGGAGATGCAAGAGGGAAGAGATATGGGAACATATTGTATATGTATAACTGATTCACTTTGTTATAAAGCAGAAGCTAACACACCATTGTAAGGCAATTATACTTCAATAAAGATGTTTAAAAATAAATAAATAAATAAACAAAGAAAATGCAAAAAAAAAAAAAAAGAGTTCTGAGCATCAGGAGATTTTGCTGGTGAGAAGTTCCAGTGGACATAGTAGAAAGGTTAGAAAGGGGATAGCAAAGGGGAGAAATAGGAGATGGGGGGCAGCTTAGGGGATGTCTAGAGGCAAATTGGGATGAGTCCTGACAGTGAGGCTTAGACTTTTCATGATGACAGGGAAAACAGGACGTACAAAATGGTGAATGATGATTTTTTTCTTTTTTTTTTGAATTGAAGTATAGTTGATTTACAATGTTGTGTTAATTTCTGCTGTACAGAAAAGTGATTCAGTTATACATATATGTATATGTGTGTGTTTATATAGATAGATATATATTCTTTTTCATGTTCTTTCCCATTATGGTTTATCTCAGGATATTGAATATAGTTCTCTGTGCTATACAGTAGGACCTTGCTGTTTATCCATTCTATATGCAATAGTTTGCATCTGCGAACCGCAAACTCCCACTCCATCCCTCCCTCACCCCCAGCAACCACAAGTCTGTTTTCTATGAGTCTGTTTGTGTTTCGTAGATAGTCATTTGTAAATGAGGAGGGGCCCAGATTCCCGGGATAAGTGATGTGCAGCTAGACATGAGAACTACAATAATCAACCTCTGTGATTTATAGAGGAGCAGATGCCATAGTAAGAACACAGAGCAGCAGTTCAGGCACACCCAAGGCATAAAAACAACCTTCAAATGGTATCTCCAGACATAGAGGGGTTCACACCTGTCCCTTGTTTCGAAGACAGAGCCATTCCGGACTCTTTTATTAGCTCATTTTTCTCCCATCAGGGACTGACATGCAAAGACTGCTTTTTTCTGCCCCATGCCAATCCCCCCTCCATTTCCCCCTTTTTCTTTCACAGTTCAGTTAATTTCACTTTGAACATTTTCTTTCTCATGCATATGAGCAAATTCATTTGTGTCATATTTTATTTTTATTTTATTATTTTATTATTGATAATTTTATTCATAATTTTATTACTTTATAATTTTTATTTTATATTGGAGTATAGTTGATTTACAATACTGTGTTAGTTTCAGGTGTACAGCAAAGTGATTCAGTTATACATACACGTATATCCATTCTTTTTCGTATTCTTTTCCTGTATAGGTTATTACAGAATATTGAATAGAGTTCCCTGTGCTACAGAGTAGGTCCTTGTTGATTATGTATTTTATATATAGTAGTGTGTGTATGTTAATCCTAAACTCCTAATTTATCCCCGCCTCACCTTTCCCCTTTGGTAACCATAAATTTGTTTTCGAAGTCTGTGAGTCTGTTTCTTTTTTGTAAATAAGCTCATTTGTATCTTTTTTTAGATTCTATGTGTAAGTGATAACATATGTTTGTCTTTCTTTGTCTGACTTACTTCGCTTAGTATGATAATCTCTAGGTCTGTCCATGTTGCTGCAAATGTCATTATTTTGTTCTTTTTTATGTCTGAGTAGTACTCCATTGTATATATGTTCCATATCTTCTTTATCCATTCATCTGTCAGGTTGTTTCCATGTCTTGGCTATTGTAAACAACACTGCGATGAACGTTGGGGTGCATGTATCTTTTTGAATTATAGTTTTCTCTGGATATATGCCCAGGAGTGGGATTGCTTTATCATACAGTAATTCTATTTTTAGTTTTTTGAGGAACCTCCACAGTTTTCCATAGTGGCTACACCAACTTACATTCCCACCAATGGTGTAATAGGGTTCCCTTTTCTCTACACCCTCTCCAGCATTTGTTATTTGTAGACCTTCTAATGATGGCCCTTCTGACTCGTGTGAAGTGGTACCTCATTGTGGTTTTGATTTGCATTTCTCTAATGATTAGCGATGTTGGGCATCTTTTCATATGCCTATTGGCTGTCTGTATGACTTCTTTGGAGAAATGTCTATTTAGATCTTCTGCCCAGTTTTCGATTGGGTTGTGTGTTTTTTTGTTGTTGAGTTGTATGAGCTGTTTATGTATTTTGGAAATTAAGCCCTTGTTTGTCGCATTGTTGGCAAATATTTTCTCCCATTCCATAGATTGCCTTTTCGTTTTGTTTATGGTTTCCTTTACTGTGCAAAAGCTTATAAGTTTGATTAGGTTCCATTTGTTTGTTTTTGTTTTTATATTTCTATTCCTTTGGGAGACTGACCTAAGAAAACATTGGTATGATTTATGTAAGAGAATGTTTTGCTTATGTTCTCTTCTAGGAGTTTTATGATGTCATGTCTTATATTTAAGTCTTTAAGCCATTTTGAGTTTATTTTTGTGTATGGTATGAGAGTGTGTTCTAACTTCATTGATTTACATGCAGTTGTCCAACTTTCCCAACACACTTGCTGAAGAGACTGTCTTTTCTCCATTGTATATTCATGCCTCCTTTGTTGAAGATTAATTGACCGTAGGTGTGTGGGTTTATTTCTGGGCTTGCTGTTCTGTTACATTGATCCATATGTCTGTTTTTGTGCCAATACCACACTGTTTTGATTACTGTAGCTTTGTAGTATTGTCTGAAGTCTGGGAGGGTTATGCCTCCTGCTTTGTTCTTTTTCCTCAGGATTGCTTTGGCAATTCTGGGTCTTTTATGGGTCCATATAAATTTTAGGATTATTTGTTCTAGTTCTTTAAAAAATGTCATGGGTAATTTGATAGGGATCACATTAAATCTGTAGATTGCTTTGGGTAGTATGGCCATTTTAACAATATTAATTCTTCCAATCCAAGAGCATGGGGTATCTTTTCATTTCTTTGAATCAGCTTCAACTTTCTTTATCAATGTCTTATAGTTCTCAGTATATAAGTCTTTCACCTCCTTGGTCAGGTTTATTCCTAAGTTTTTTTCTTTTTTGATGCAATTTTTAAAGGGATTTTTTTAGAACTTTCCCTTTCTGATATTTCATTGTTGGTATAAAGAAATGCAACACATTTCTGTATGGTAATTTTGTATCCTGCTACCATACTGAGTTTATCAGTTCTAGTAGTTTTTGTGTGGAGTCTTTAGGGTTTTCTATATATGGTATCATGTCATCTATGTATAATGACAATTTTACCTCTTCCTTCCCAATTTGGATACCTTTTGTGTCTTTTTCTTGTCTGATGGATGTGGCTAGGACTTCCAATACTATGTTTAATAGAAGTGGTGAGAGTGGGCATCCTTGTCTTCTTCCAGATTTTAGTGAGAAGGCTTTTAGCTTTTCACTGTTGAGTATTATGTTGGCTGTGGGTTTGTCATAAATTGCTTTTATTATGTTGAGATATGTTCCCTCTGTACCCACTTATTTTTTTTTTTTAATTTATTTATTTTTATTTTATTTTTGGGCGTGTTGGGTCTCCGTTTCTGTGCGAGGGCTTTCTCTAGTTGCGGCAAGCGGAGGCCACTCTTCATCGCGGTGCGCAGGCCTCTCACTGTCGCGGCCTCTCTTGTTGCGGAGCACAGGCTCCAGACGTGCAGGCTCAGTAGTTGTGGCTCACAGGCCTAGTTGCTCTGCGGCATGTGGGATCCTCCCAGGCCAGGGCTCGAACCCGTGTCCCCTGCATTGGCAGGCAGATTCTCAACCACTGCGCCACCAGGGAAGCCCTGTACCCACTTTGGTAAGAGTTTTTATCATGAATGGATGTTGAATTTTGTCAAATGCTTTTTCTGCATCTATTGAGATGATTATGTGACTTTTGTCTTTTCTTTTGTTCATGTGGTGCATTGCACTGATTGATTCGCATATGTTGAACCATCCTTGGGAACTTGGGATGAATCCCACTTAGTCATGGTGTATGATCTTTTTTTAATGTGTTATTGGATTTGGTTTTGCTAATATTTTGTTGAGAATTTTTGCATCTATATTCATCAAAGATACTGGCCTGTAATTTTCTTTTTTGGTGGTGTCTTTATCTGGTTTTGGTATCTGGTTTTGGTGGCTTCATAGAATGTCTTTGGGAGTGTTCCATCCTCTTCAGTCTTTTGGAAGAGTTTGAGAAGTATCGGTAAAAGTTCTTCTTGGTATGTTTGGTAGAATTTGCCTGTGAATCCATCTGGTCCTGGACTTTTGTTTGTGGGGAGTTTTTTTTGTTTTTTTGTATTTTTACAGATTCTATTTCACTTCTAGTGATTGGTCTGTTCAAATTATTTATTTCTTCTTGATTCACTTTTGGTGGGCTGTACGTTTTTAGAAACGTGTCCATTTCTTCTAGGTTGTCGAATTTGTTGGCATATAATTGTTCATAGTATTCCCTTATGGTTTTTTGTGTTTCTGTGGTATTGGTTGATATTTCTCCTTTTTCATTTCTTATTTTGTTTATTAGGGTTCTCTCTCCTCTTGGTGAGCCTGGCCAGAGGTTTGTCAATTTTGTTTACCCTTTCAAAGAACCAGCTCTTAGTATTATTGATTTTTAATCTCTATTTATTTTCTCTCTGATCTTTATTATTTCCTTCCTTCTGATGACTTTAGATTTTGTTTGTTCTTCTTTTTCTTTTAGGTGGTAGGTTAGGTTGTTTGAGATTTTTCTAAGGCCTGTATTGTTATGAACTTCCCTCTAAGAACTGCATCCCCCAGATTTTGTATGGCTGTGTTTTCATTGTCATTTATCTCAAGGTATCTTTTAATTTTCTTTTTGATTTCCTTGTTGACCCATTGGTTTTTTGGTAGCATGTTGTTTAGTCTCCATGTAATCATTTCTCTTTTTTTTTTCCTGTGGTTGATTTCTACTTTCATGCTGTGAATGATGATCATCTTTTAGGGGAACTTGAGTGTAACCTCCTTTTAGGGATTGTTTTCTGGGCTAGGGATTGCTGGCTGCCCACCCTCATATCTTAGAACCTCTGATTTTTATTTGGGCACAATGCTGTCTAGAATAAAAACTATATTTGCCAGCCTTCCTTGCAGCCACATGGGGCCTTGTGGGACTTTGTATGACTGCTTGGGATTCAGAGTCTAGAGCAGGTTTGCCTGATTTCCTGGCTTGGACCATGTGCTGGTTGCAGCTGTCAAGGAAGGCTGAGAAAGGGAGTATCTGGGCTGCATGCATTAGCATCAAGTCAAACAATCTATATGCCCAACAGTAGGGAAGAATTGTAGTAAGCTAAAGGTTCAAAATAACCTGTAATAACCTAAAAACCCACCCACTGATGATTAGTCAGAACAACTTCAGTGCTTCAAATTAAAGGATTAGAAGGAAAAATGAAAAAAAATTTGTCTAAAAATCAGAATGAGCTAAATGTACTTCGGCCTTATACATAAAAATTGAAAATTGAACAAATAAGGGCAAGAAAACATAATTGCCTTAAAATGAATTAGAACACTTAAAATAGAAAACATACCACAAATCCCCTATAAGCTCAGATTTGGCAGAGGGGGTGTGGTTTATTTTTTAATGTTTATCTTATGTATATAAAAGCAATAGAGGTTTGTTCTAGTGAAATCAGAAAGTACAGACAACCGAAAGTAGATTTAAAAATCCATAATTCTGTTTAGAGACAAATACTGCTTCTACCATCATATATATTTTTTGCCAGAATCCTTTTGGTATACATACGTAATCATATATTATTATTTTCTATAGAATTGGAATTATTCTGTACATGCTGTTTTATAACTTTACTATCATTTATTTAAGCCACCCACTAATTTGGGGTATTTCGGTTATTCCAACAAGTCCCTGTAATGGCCTTTAATTTGTTATGACTAGTCATTCATTTACTATTAGACATTCAGGTTGTTTTTACTTTTCGCTGTTGACAGCAGTAGGAATAATTGGTCAAACATGAATTAGGAATTATATGAGAGATCAGAAATAAATAAGCCAATATTTAAAAAATTAAGTTTATTTAGGAGGTTCTTCTAACCAACCTGCACTTAATTGACTTGTGAGGTTAACTAAGTGTTCCTGGCCCCCATGTAAAACATGCCGATGGACATCCATGGGAAGCTGGACCCCCACGAAGACAGCTGCTCTCTGGAACATACTTTGCTGGAATGCCAGTTCCACTGGGGCTAGGAGTTGTATTTTTTTCTTTTACATTCTTTTTTAAAATATTCTTTTCCATTATGGATTATCACATCATACTGAATATAGTTCCCTGTGCTATATTAGGACCTTGTTGTTTGTCCATTCTAAATGTAATAGTTTGCACCTACCAACCCCAAATTCCCTGTCCATCCCTCTCCCTCCCCCCCTTCCCCTTCAACCACAAGTCTGTTCTCTATGTCTGTGAGTCTGTTTCTGTTTTGTAGATAGGTTCATTGGTGCCATATTTTAGATTCCACATATAAGCGATATCATTTGATATTTGTCTTTGTCTGACTTACTTCACTCAGTATGATAATCTCTAGGTCCATCTATGTTGCTGCAAATGGCATTATTTCATTCTTTTTGTGGCTAAGTAATATTCTATTGTGTATACGTACCACATCTTCTTGATCCATTCATCTGTTGATGGACGTTTAGGTTGTTTCCATTTCTTGGCTATTGTGAACAGTGCTGCTATGAACATAGGAGTGCATGTATCTTTTTGAATTATGGTTTTGTCTGGATATATTCCCAGCAGTGGGATTGCTGGATCATATGGCAATTCTATTATTTGTAGTTTTCTAAGGAACCTCCACACTGTTCTCATAGTGGTTGTATCAACTTACTTACATTCCCACCAACAGTGCGGGAGGGTTCCCTTTTCTCCACACCTTCTGCTAGGAGTTTTCTGTGTCTAATTTAACTTAAATACTGAGTGCTTTAGAACATGCGTGGCATTTATTGAATGACTGACTGAATGAATAAATAGGGAGAAATATATAAAAAATCAAGAAGTATTCTGCGCGCAGATTGTTTTCTGCACTTGTCTTTAAATGGATGACATTTTACTCTGCTTAGAGAACCTGAAACTGGATCGTCAAGATCAGTGGTTCTCAAACTTCAGTCAGGATCATCTGGAGAACTAGGCACCACCTTGGGGTTTGATTCAGTGAGTCTGGAGTGGGCCCTGAAAATTTGTATTTCTGTTAAGTTCCCAGGTGTTACTGACTCTGCTGGTCCAGGGAACACATTTTGAAAAGAACTGTTCCAGATAATACCTGATGGATGTGGTTTATGTGAAAAGACAATCTGGAACTTGGATATCAGGCAACCACCAGTCTCAAATGTGCTGGCTAATGGAGTTTTTATTGTCCTTAGAGACCCGGGAAAACTGAGTCACAATGGCTGAAGCCTTCACCTTAGATACCATCTTCAGCTAAAGACAAAAGAGGATGTTGGGGTAGTGGTTTGGAACCTCAAAGTGGAGGAAGGCAATTCACATGGGGATGGAAAAGCAAATGTTTGGTAAACAAATGTTTGTTGGGTCATACAGAGACAAGGGGACACAAAATGGATTCTATTTCTCAGCCTTGCTGTTTCCCCCACCATACCTGGCCCATGTGCTTTGCAGATATCTCTGGTGATGGCTCTATTCCAGGAACAGGCCCTCTATCTAAATTCTTTCAGGCAGTTAGGGAGAAGGTCGAAGTTTCTTCCTCAGTCTTTTGGGTCTTGATTGTTTTCAGCTCCAAATAATTTGCATGTCAAAGAGATATTTTGGGGTGGCAAATTTTGTTCCCTGACATTTTGTTCCCTGTCAAGGGAGGCTGTGAAACTGAGTGTCTGGGCTTTTCAGTGTCTGTAGCAGGAGGTAGACTCTGCCTCCGACCCATTATTAAAGTGATGAAGATATCTCTGTATCTGTTAAGTATCCGCTGAAGATGACTTTTGAGTTTTTGACCTTGAGTGAAAGGGAGAATGATAATGCTGTTGGCAGAAGTTAGGATGCTGTCAGGGGAAACCAGTTTGGGAAACTATTTGTTGTATTCTTTTACGTGTGTCATTTATGGCTATTTAAGAATGGCATAGGATAATCTGGGCAGTTCCAAGCAGTCACATTGTCAGATGCGAAGTGGTCTGGTTTAATGACTAACTTGTCATCTTAAGGAAAACCTTAGATCAGTCTGGAACAAGACTGAGTAATTCCAGGTCTTGGTAGCTGGTTTTATTCTGGCTCTAAAATTCTCTTGATGGGATTAAAGGGGGGAAAAAAAGAATCAGTTGGACAAGTAGGAAGCAAACAAGCAGATATATTTTGCAGTTTTGCTTTTCTAGTATTATAAATTACTTCTTCTCTTCTAGATTAAATAATAAAAACCTATTACTAACAATCTCAAAATAAAATTATTCATGTCCTGAAGAACCTACCAGGACTTAGAATGGCTCAGGACCACAGGAAGCAGGATCCCAGTCTCATACACAAGGAAACAGTTTTGATGAAAAAATTCAGAAGAGAATATCATAGAGCCTATTTGGAAAATATAATAGAAGGCTATAATAGAAAATATAATAGAAGGAAAGTGATATGTAACTAAAGGCTCTTATTTTAGAAATTACTTTGAATATGTAAGTAAGTAGCTTTTGCATTCAAGACAAATAACACTACTGAAAAAATTTCTATGTGTTGGAAGACATTTCTACAATCCAGTTTCCACATTAAAAACAATGTAATGAAAGTGCCTCACATTGTATTTGAAATGACCACAAATGCCATACTTATGCACGACAGGATTGATTTTCACCTGGGACTCACTGTTCTAGTTGTTTACAGCCAGCATCTGTTCTAATTGTTCAGCATCTGTGCCTTGCTGGTTGTTAATGTTTTTATTATCATCCCTGCTAGAGCATGTATTTATTTGCCAAATAGCAAAAAGTATGTACAAATTAATATAACAGGAACAAAACACATAAAATATTATTTAATCTGATGTAGTTCTTACTGTTATTCTTGTACTTCACTCTCTCTTCCCTCCCCTTTTTTTTCTTTCACAGCAAATCATAAAGGTGACTTTGTTGTCACCTTCATTAGAGTCACAGAATTCAAAAGGACTTTTTCGAGGGAGATTTTTGACAGGCATCTTTGAAGAGATGTCTGGGGAGACTTGGAGCATCTAGGTGACACTTTAGGAAATTGAGCAAGAATGAATAAACTCATTGGCAGTGTTAGCAAGACTATTAGAAACCTTTTCTTTAGTGTACATTTTTATGAAGAATAAATATTGACCATTAATTTATATCACTGTAATACAGGGATAATTCGTAAAGCATTGTGGGTAGAAAGTGATATGATCCCAGTAAGCCCAGAACTGATGGGGTTGACCTGAAAGTTATTTCATACTTGCACTTATTAATAATGAGTTACAAAGGTACATGGCTTTTAATAAAGACCTTGCCCTATAAGAGAATTGATTTTAGTTTTTATGACTCTATTGAAATTTTAAAAAGCTGCTTGTGAACGGAGCCACACTTTCTCAGTAAATGCCACTCAAAATATGACATGATTGCTACCTCTTGGCAAAACAAACTCAATTATGGTGCAATGAGGGGTACAATGCAAATATACTAATAATAGTTTAGATTTTTTAGTACATTCTATGTGCCTGCACTCTTTTATGCATTCTAGATGTAGTAATTCATTTAATCTTCACAAACACCCTATGAGGAAGGAATAATTAATATGTTCATTTTTATAGATGAAAAGACGGCAGCACAGAAAGGTAGAGTAACTTGCTCTAGACCACACACATGTAAGTGGCCACACTGGGCTTCTACTGCTAATAGTCTGGTTCCAGAGCCTATAGTCTAGTAAAGCTCTGTGTCGTATTGTGTTACACTTAGTAAGCCATATTTCAGTGCCCTAATCTGCTTATGACTCATAATATTCATTTTGAATCCAGATTATTGTACCAACAAGACAGAGGGAAATAAGAATCTCTCAAAACCCAGCTATTGCTTCCTAGGGTATCACTTCACATGTGCTCAGAGTTTTCTTTCCAGCCTTCTCACCTTGCCGCTGTGATTTCTGTATAGGGAGCAAAATTTGCTACCCCAAAATATGTCTCTTTGGCATAAAGATTAATTTAAGTTGATTATTTTTGAAAAAACAAAAGACTCAGGAAGTTCTTGTTACCTGTCCCTTAGCTGCCTAAAAGAATTTAGTTGAGGGGCTGTTCTTGGAATAGAGCCATCACCAGAGATATCTGCAAAGAACATAGGTCAGGTGTAGTGGGGGAAACTCGTCAGGGTCCATTTTGTGTCCCATTGTCTCTGCAGGCCAGCAAACATGTGTTTACCAAACATTTGCTTTCCATCTCCATGTGAATTGCCTTCCTGCCCTTTGAAGTCCCCAGCCACTACCCCAACATCTTCTTTTGTTTTTAGCTTGAAGATGGCATTTAAGGTAGGGGTTTCAGCCATTGTTACTCAGTTTTCCTGGCTCTCTTCCATGCACACATGTTATTAAACTTTTGTTTGATTTTCTCTTGTTGATCTGTCACATGTCAATTTAATTCTTTGACCAGCCAGAAGCACTTAGAAGGTAGCGGAAAATTTCTTCCTCCCTCACATCTGCTGTACTCTTAGGAGGTTGCCGCTATGCCAGGCATCATTATGTATTGGATGCAGCCACCTTAATCCCCCAACTTGGACCTCAGGAGGGACATAGCTTCCTGTAGTTCCTCAGAGTTCACCTAGTAACTTTCAGAGTTCTGTTCACCTGCCCAGTTTATGATACCAGTGTCTTGACCCGAAGCTTCTATAATTTGGGTCATTTTGCTTGCTCAGGACTTCACCAAAAACAAAGCTCAGGTTCTTACATTTGTCTTACCAAAAATCTCCTTCCCAGAATCAAGAGAGGATGTACAGCCGAAGTCTAATTGTAACCCTTAAAATGGCAGTTTTATGGATTCAACATCTTTTGTGTATTTGTATTCTAAGTACTAATTTAGGTGTTTTTCCTTCCCAAGACTGAGGTACTCCAGGGAGGGATCTTGGTGCTCACCTTGGCAGCCACATAATCTAGCACACAGTAGACATTTAGTAAATGTTTGTTATATGAACAGATGATTAAATAAACAGGTCATGGAAAGGAACAGCTCCTTGATACAGCAAGTTGATAATGAAAGAAAACACGTGTTCTTTAAGTAATTAGAGGTTAGAGGTCAGAAATTAGATAAGAGGTCAGAACTACACATACAGACACATTTCTAATAAAGAGTTTGAAGTTGAAGCTGTAATTCAAAATATGTCTTAAAGAGAAAAGCAGTGAAGGATGGGGAAGCAAAGAGTGAACCTTGAAGAAAACACACGAAGTATAGGAGAAGGTGGTGTAGCAAAGGAGCTAGTGAAGCAGCATTCAGAGAGGTTAGAAGCAGTTCAAGAACATGCATCTATCAGAAGCTAGGAAAGAAATGAGTTTCAAAAAGTGAGCAATACAGTCTCCCAAGGCAACAGAAGTAAGAACAAAAATAAACAAATGGGACCTAATCAAACTTACATGCTTTTGCACAGCAAAGGAAACCATAAACAACATGAAAAGACAACCTACAGGATGGGAGAAAATACTTGTAAATGATGTGACCGACAAGGGCTTAGTTTCCAAAATATACAAACAACACGTACAACTCAACAACGAAAAAACAAACAACCCTATCCAAAAATGGGCAGAAGACCTAAGTAGACATTGCTCCAAAGAAGACATACAGATGGCCAATAGGCACATGAAAAGATGCTCAACATCGCTAGTTATTAGAGAAATGTAAATCAAAACTACAGTGAGGTACTACCTCACACAAATCAGAAGAGCCATCATTAAAAAGTCTACAAATAACAAATGCAGGAGAGGGTGTGAAGAAAACGGACCCTCCTACACTGTTGGTGGGAATGTAAGTTGGTGCAGCCACTGTGGAAAACAGTATGGAAGTTCCTCAGAAAACTAAAAATAGAATTACCATATGATCCAGCAATCCCACTCCTGGGCATATATACAGAGAAAACTGTAATTCAAAAAGATACATGCACTCCTATGTTCATAGCAGCACTGTTCACAATAGCCAAGAAATGGAAACAACCTAAATGTCCATTGACAGATGAATGGATAAAGAAGATGTGGTACATATATAATACAATACTACTCAGCCATAAGAAAGAATGAAATAATGTCATTTGCAGCAACATGGATGGACCTAGAGATTATCATACTAAGTGAAGTCAGAAAGAGAAAGACAAATACCATATAATATCACTTATATGTGCAATCTAAAATGTGACAGAAATGAACCTATCTATGAAACAGAAACAGAATCACGGACATAGAGAACAGACTTCTGGTTGCCAAGGGGGAGGGGGTTGAGGGAGGGATGGAATAGGAGAGTGAGGTTAGCAGATGTAAGCTTTTATATATAGAATGGATAAACAACAAGGTTCTACTGTATAGCACAGAGAACTATATTCAATATCCTATGATATAAACCATAATGGAAAAGAATATTTTTTAAAAAGAATATATATCTATGTATAATGGAATTACTTTGCTGTACAATAGAAATTAACACATTGTAAATCAACTATACTTCAATTTTAAAAAAAATTATTAAAAAAATCACACAAAAAAAGTGACCAGGAAAAACCCACAAACACATGACCAGTAAGTAGGGTCAGATATATGAGGCAAATCAAGAAAAATGAGGGCAAGAAGGCCAGTGAATTTGGCAACAGCAACAACAAAATGTTATTAGAAGCCTTTAAAAGTACACTTCCAGTGGAGTAGTTTGTTTTTCACATTTCTCATTTATTTACATTGATTGCATTGATTTCTAACAAAAACTATTTCCCAGTATGTCGTCTTTTGCCATTTTTATAAGAGTTGCTAGAGGAATTTACCAGTTAGAAATAATCATTTTAGGAATTTCTCCTCAGTAGCACTGTGTGGAATACATTCTTAAACAAATCATTTGATTTTTTTTTTTTCTTTCTGTCAACACTTTACGCAGCTCAAAGATACATCTGACTTTAATCCATCAATGACCATGTTAAAGGCTATGCTGGGTGCTTTCTTTCAGGGAATGATAAGAATACCACATCATTTCTCACTTATATGAGGAATCAAAAAAAACCCCAAAACCAAAAACAAGCTTATAGAAACAGAAAACAGATTGGTGGCTGTAGAGGTAGGGGTATGTACAGCATGACAACTATAGTTAATAATACTGTATTGCATACCTGAAAGTTGCTAAGAGAGAAAATCTTAAAAATCGTCACAAGAAAAAAAAATCTGTAACTGTGTGGCAATGGACTTATTGTGGTGATCATTTTGCAATATATTCAAATACTGAATCATTATGTTCTACACCTGAAACTAATACAGTGCTGTATGTCAATTATACCTCAATTGAAAAAAAATTCCAGATCATTGAAGAATTAATTTTACTTCCTAAAAGCCAGGTGTATTATAAACTCTTCCTAAGAATTTAATTTCAGTAACATGGCTTGAGTCTACTTCAAACTATTAAGATTTACGATCTTCTATAAATAATTGTAATTTCTGATTGTCTAATAACAATAATTGTTTCTTCCTTTCACTTGTTATTCTTCTAAGAATCACAGGCTAATTATTGTTTGGCCAATTCTCTGAGTATGCTATAGACTAGATTGCAGAAAACACCCTAGGAACTAAAACCCTGTAGTTTTAAAGCAAATAAAACCAGCTATTCCCAATGATAGGAAAAATATATAAAACTCTATACTATATATTTGTATATCAGGCCCAGCTATAAAACTATCTCTCTAGCTAGCTAGCTAGCTAGCTATATATACTAAAAATAATTAAAGATGCCTCCAGGCCTTCTTTTTTCCTCCTATCAAAACATCACTAGCTATCAGTGCCCTCAAGCTCCCTTTCTTCTCCTATTTAGTATTGGAAAGGATCTCTTATCAACCATTCATAACTTAATGTGAATTTAATATGAATCCTCCTAAGGTATTTACATTTTAGGCATTTTTCTAATTTATGTATTTATTCACCCAATAAATACGTATTGAGCCTTCTGCATAATACTAGTTTCTGTGAGAAATATCAGGTGAACTAGATATGAAAGCTACTACTTTTTAAAGTGGCATTAAACATATGCAACTAACCATGAGCTAAGATTTTAAAAAGTGAGGAGTACAGATTTTCTAGAGTTTAGGGAAAGGAGAGGTCCATCTCAAGCTCGGTGTGGGAAAGTGTTATGGAAAGAGTGGTAGTTGAGAGGTTAGCACAGCATAATGATTAAAAATCTGATCTTCAACCAGCCTTACCTGGGTTTAAATCCTAACTGTCACTTACTGAATGACTTTGGGCAAGTTACTCAGTAAGCTGTCTGTGACTCAGTTTCCTTATCTATGAAATGAAAATAGTAGTGTTTACCTTATGGATCTCTTCTGAGTATTAAATGTGTTATGACATGTAAAGTACTTAGAACATAATATAAGTCCTCCACAAAGGATTAACTATTATTCTTTAGACTGGGCCTGAAAGATAGGATAGATAGGATTTAGACAAGCAAAAATGAGACAGGCTGAAATAAATTTCAGAAGGAGCAAAGATTATAAAGTATAAAAACTTAAACCTTAGAAGAAATCTGAATAAGTTTTATAATCTCAGGGTAGGAAAGGCCTTCCTAGGTATGACCTCAGATCCAGAAGCTGTAAATGAAAGGGTTGATGAATTTACCATTAAAAAAACCCAAAAAACTGCATTAAAAATACCGTAAGTAGGCATACTCCTGGAGGGCTCATGCCAAGGAGTACTTCCCAGAACTTCTGCTGCTGGTGTCCTTGTCCCCACAGTGAGCCACAGCCACCCCCCCCTCCCCTGCCTCTGCAGGAGACCCTCCAACACTAGCAGATGAAGTAAAAGAGTACATTGAACAGCTCATAAAGTCAATATCAAAAACAAACCAACAACCCAATCATAAATGGGCAGAAGACTTGAATAGATATTTCTCCAAAGACAACATGCAGCTGGCCAACAGGCACATGAAAAGATGCTCAGCATCTCTAATTATTAGAGAAATGCAAATCAAAACCACAATGAGATATCATCTCACACCTGTCAGAGTGACTATCATCAAAAAGTCTACAAGTAACAAATGTTGCTCATAGGGAAACATTCTGACCCTGCCCACCTGTGAATGGCTGCAAGAAAGAAGAAATTAACACACCCCCTCCCCGAGGCTGGCCAAATCAGGAGATGTTTTGCAAGACTTATGGCCTTTTTACTTTACTTCCTCACCTCCTCCCCCTCTCTGTTCTATAAAAGAAACTAGCATACAGAGCCCAATAAGATGGTACTCTAGGACATTAGTCCACCATCTTCTCGGACACCCGGCTTTCTGAATAAAGTCACTATTCCTTGCCTCAAAAAAACAAAACAAAACAAAAAAAACCCATAAGTAACACTAAAAATTTGCAGAATTTAATAAAGATCAAAAAAAGATGAACTTAATAATTAACTGTCTGCTTATGTGATTATTTTTAAAAAGTAAACTTTGAGCATAAAACAATAAAACTCCTAGAAGAAAACATAGGGGAAAAGCTTCATGACATTGTGTTTTGTAATTGTATTTTGTAAACAATCATATTTTGGCAATAATTTGGATATGACACCAAAAGCACAGGCAGCAAACACAAAAATAGACAAATGGGACGACATCAAACTTTAAAACTTCTGGGGCTTCCCTGGTGGTGCAGTGGTTGAGAATCTGCCTGTCAATGCAGGGGACACGGGTTCGAGCCTGGTCTGGGAAGATCCCACATGCCGCGGAGCAACTAGGCCCGTGAGCCACACTACTGAGCCTGCGCGTCTGGAGCCTGTGCTCCGCAACAAGAGAGGCCGCAATAGTGAGAGGCCCGCACACTGCGATTAAGAGTGGCCCCCACTTGCCGCAATTAGAGAATGCCCTCGCACAGAAACGAAGACCCAACACAGCCAAAAATAAAAATAAATAAATAAATAAATAATTTTTAAAAATTTAAAAAAACTTTAAAACTTCTGCACATCAAAGGAAACAATCAACAGAATGGAAAGGCAACCTATACAATGGGAGAAAACAATTGCAAATCATACATCTATTAAGGGATTAATACCCACAATTTACAAAGGACTTTTTCAACTCAACAACAATAAAACCTATTTAAAAATGTGCAAAAGACCTTAATAGACACTTCTCCAAAGAAGATTATATAAATGGTCAACATGTATATGAAAAGATGCAACATTACTACTCATTAGAGAAGTACAGATCAAAACCATAGTGAGATATCACCTCATACCCATTAGGATGGCCACTATCAAAAAATAAAACAAAGAAAGAAAACAGTAAATAACAAGTGTTGGTGAGGATATGGAAAAATTGGGATCCTGTACACTGCTGGTGGGAATGTAAAATTGTGTAGCCACTGGGGAAAACGGTATGGAGGTTCCACAAAAACCTAAAATTAGAATTACCATATGATCCAGCAATTCCTCTTCTGGTAATATATCCAAAATGATTCAAAGCAGGATCTTGAATAGGTATTGGCAAAACCATGTTCATTGCAGCTTTATTCACAATAGCCAGGTAGTAGAAATAGCTCAGGTGTTCATCAACAGATGAATGGATAAAAAAGATGTGGTATGTACATACAGTGGAATATTATTCAACCTTTAAACAGAAGGAAATCTTATCACATGCTACAATATAGATCAACCTGAGGACATTATGCTGAGTGAAATAAGCTAAATAGTGGATGATGACACTTATGAGATATCCAGAGTAGTTAAATCTATGGAAACACAAAGTAGAATGGTGCTTGCTAGGGGCGGGGGAAATGGGAACTTGTTCGATTGGTGTAGAGTTTCCATTTTACAAGATGAAAAAGTTCTACTTATACAACAATGTTAATATAGTTAATACAACTGAAAAGTATACCTAAAAATAGTTAAGGGCAGTGTGGGGGGTGACTGATCAAGATGGTGAAGTAAGAGGACATGGAGCTCACCTTTCCCCAGAAAGATATCAAAAATACATCTATATGTGGAGCAATTCTCACAGCAAACCAACTGGAAACTGGCAGAAGATCTCTTATACAACTAAACCTGCAAGAAAGATCCTCACATAATTGGGTGGGACGGGGAAAAAAAGGCATCATGGGAGGGACCTGTGAAGGAGGGAGTGTCTGCACAGGCACACCCTTACTCTGGGAAGCCCCTCACATTCTGGGAGGTCCACTGGCACAGAAAGAGGGGCTGGAGGAGCCTGGATTTTGATGCCAAGGAGTGCACACATGCTGGCTTGCTAGCAATCAGTGCCAAAAGAGACCAGTGTGCTGCCACCTGCCACCTCACTGCACTTCCCAGCTCAACATGTGTGCCAAGCAGAGGTGCCAGTATGCACAGCAGCTAGGTGCTGAAACTTGGGCAGACAGGCCCTGAGAGAGGACTCAGTCTAGCTGCCCAGAGAAACCCAGAGTGCCTGGGGTGTGATCCAAGCTGAACCTTGGAGCCCATTGTCTGCTTTCACATGGCAGGGAATAGGGTTGGGGGGGGTGGGTCTGGCAATGGCAGACTTTGTTGACACATACACCAGGTGGCATCACAGAATTGTGTGTCTTCAGCAGACAGCCTCTGGGGAGGAATACTCAGCAGCTCCTTTCCTGGCGGGAGCTGTCCACTTCCACCCACCTCACACCACAACTTGGAGCTGGATCTGGTGGGAGGCAGGGGGGTTAGGTCCTAGAATAGCCCTCTCAGAGGCAGCCCAGGTCCCAGGCGGCAGCACAATCACCTCAATTCCTGCAGCCACAATGCCCCAGTCCCCAGCACCAGCCTAACACTAGGTGTGGGACAAACACAACATAGAAAGGGATGCGACCTTGGACTCCTTCTGGGTAGAACTTCAGACACCTACACAAGCAACACATAGATTCGCTGTGACTGCAGGGGCCTCACATGCTTCAGCACTCCTTTGAGACAAAGCATTGCTCCTTTGGGCAATGGAGGCTTATAAAATCTGGCCCCAGGGTTTCTACTGCAACAACTGGGGAGCAGACCCCACCCTGATGGGGCTGTGGCAGCCACAGAGCAAAGAGGAGGTCCTGCCCAAAATCCAGTTCAGGCTCTGGATACCACAATACCAATCACACCCATTATTAAGGGGATAATGGCCAGCACACTCTGAGGAAAGACATGGCTGGCATTCATACCAAAAACAGCCCTTGCACCAAAAATATTGGACTCACACAATCTATACAGGGATGGTCCCACTTAAAAATACCCCTTTGAGACCACAGTAGATAACTGTTTCTCCTAGATTCATAGAGACAGAGAAAGTTAAGTTAAATAAAAAAGCAGAGGAACTACTCCCAATTAAAAAAACAAGAGAAATCCCCTGAAAGAATAAATAATGAAACAGACCTCACTAGTCTACTACACCCCAAGTCAAAAAGGAGGTAATAAAAATCCTAAAAGAACTAAGAAAGATTATTGTTAGAAAGGCATATCACCATAACAAGGAAGTAGAAACTGTAAAGAGGAACCAATCAAAATTAAACAACTCAATTGCTGAGATAAAAACCAATCTAGAAGCAATGAATAGCAGAATAAATAATGAAAAAGAACAAATAAGTGATCTGGCAGATAGAATAATGGAATTTATCCAATCAGAACAGCAGACAGAAAGGCAAATGAAAAAAAAAAATGAAGGCAACACACAAGATCTGTAAGATAATATAAAGCATGCCAACCTATTCATAATAGGAGTTCCAGAAGGAGAAGAGAGGGGGGGTGGGATCGAAAATATATTTGAAGAAATTATGGCTGAAAACTTCCCAGACCTAAAGAAGAAAATAGATATCCAGGTGTAGGAAGTACAGAGGGTCCCAAACAAGATGAACTCAAACAGACCCACACCAGGACATTTCATAGTTACACTGACAAAAGTTGAAGATAAAGAGGATTCTAAAGGCAGCAAGAGAAAAACAAAGAGTCAGTTAAAAGGGAATCCCCATAAGGCTGTCAGCTGAGTTCTCTGCAGAAACTTTGCAGACCAAAAGGGAGTAGCATAATATATTCAAAGTCCTAAAAAGAAAGAACCTGCAACCTAGGATACTCTACCCAGCAAGATTATCATTTAAAATAGGAGAAATAAAGAACTTCTCAGACAAAAACAAACAAACAACAACAAAGAAAAACTACAAGACTACAACAACACTAAACCTAACCTAAAAGAAATATTGAAAGGTCTTCTCTGAATAGAAGAGAAGCAAGAATCTATAGGAAAGGGAAAAATCACAATAGGAAAGGCAAATATATGAAAGGATTGAAGATCACTTAAACAAGTAAGTACATAGGTTAAAAACA
This sequence comes from Balaenoptera ricei, assembly GCF_028023285.1. Classification (NCBI taxonomy): domain Eukaryota; kingdom Metazoa; phylum Chordata; class Mammalia; order Artiodactyla; family Balaenopteridae; genus Balaenoptera; species Balaenoptera ricei. The sequence goes on from NC_082642.1 coordinate 57,345,444, forward strand.
AAAAAAATTTTGTAATAATGATTATAACTGCAAAGAACAACAAAGGGATAAACATGAGGATGTAAAATAGGATATCAAAAATCACAAAATATGGGGGAAGGGAGTAAAAAAATGTAGATCTTTTGAATGTGTTTGAACTTATGACTATCAGTGTAAAGTAAGTAGATATAGTTATGGGTCAACATACTTAAAAACTAGGGTAACCACAAATCGAAAACATACAGTAAATTCAGAAAAACCAAAAAGAAAGGGACTCAAGCATAATACAAAAGAAAACCACCAAACCACAAAAGGAAAAAAAAAGAGAGAGAGAAATGAACAAAGAACAACTACAAAATCAACTGGAAAACAAGGTTTAAAATGTCAGTAAGTACATACCTATCAATAATTACTTTAAATGTCAATGGCCTGAATACACTGATCAAACAGTGGCAGATTGGATAAAAAACAAGAACCTACAATATGCTGCTTACAAGGAACTCACTTTAGGGCAAAAGACACATATGGATTGAAAGCGAGAGGATGTAAAAAGATATTTCATACAAGTGGAAACGACAAGAAAGCAGGGGAAGCAATACTTCTATTGGACAAAATAGACTTTAAAACAAAGACCATAAAGAAAGACAAAGAAGGACACTATATAATGATAAAGGAATCAATACCAGAAAAGGATATTATACTCATTAACATATATCACCCAATATAGGAGCACCTAAATGTATAAACAAATACTAACAGACATAAAGGGAGAAATTTACAGAAATGCAATCATAGAAGACTTTAACACCCCACTGACATCAATGGACAGATCTTCCAGGCAGAAAATCAACAAGGCAACAGAGGTCCTAAATGACACAATAGACCAGGTGGACTTAATTGATATCTACAGGCCACTACCTCAAAAACAAAACAAAACAAAAAACAAACAGAATACACATTCAAGTGTGCATGGAACATTCTCTAGGATGGACCATGTACTAGGTCACAAAGTAAGCCTCAACAAATTTGAGAGGATAGAAATTATTTCAAGCATTTTTTTCTGACCACAATGGTATGAAACTAGAAATCAACCACAGGGGGAAAAAAAAGATCACATGGAGACTAAACCAAATGCTATTGAAAAGCCAATGCATCAAGGATGAAATCAAAGGGGAAATCAAAAAATAGTTCAAGACAAACGAAAATGAAAACACAACCTTACAAAATCAATTGGATGCAGCAAAAGCAGTTCTAAGAGGGAGGTTCATAGTGATACAGGCCTTCTTCAAGAAACGAAAAATTAACAACCTAACCTACCACCTAAAAAAAATTAGAAAAACAATAAACAAAACCCAAAGTCAGCAGAAGGAAGGAAATAATAAAGATCAGAGGAAATATATAGAGATCAATAAAACAATAGAAAAGATCAATAGAACCAAGAGCTGCTTTTTGAAAGGATAAACAGTATTGACAAACCTCCAGCCAGGCTCACCTAGAAGAAAAGAGAGAGGCCCCAAGTAAACAAAATAAGAAATGAAAGAGGAGAAATAACAAACAATACTGCAGAAATACAAAAAATCATAGGAGAATACTATGAATATGAATATGCCAACAATTTGTACAACCTAGAAGACATGAACAAGTTTCTAGAAACATACAGCCTGCCAAAGCTTAGTCAAGAAGAAACAGATAATTTGAACAGACCAATCACTGGAAGTGAAATAGAATCTATAAAAGAAAAAAAAAGTAATAATAATAATAATAATCTCCCTGCAAGCAAAAGTCCAGGACTGGGCAGCTTCACTAGGGAATTCTACCAAACACACAAGGAAGAACTTACACCTATCCTTCTCAAACTATTCCCAAAGACTGAAGAGGAGTGAACACTCCCAAATTCATTCTATGAAACCACCATCACCCTGGTACCAAAACCAGACAAGGACACTACAAAAAGGGAAAATCACAGGCCAGTGTCTTTGATGAATATAGATGCAAAAATCTTCAAAGTATTAGCAAACCAAATCCAACAATACATAAAAAGGATCACACACCATAATCAAGTTGGATTCATTCCAGGGTCCCAAGGATGGTTCAACATATGCAAATCAATCAGTGTGATTATACCACATTAACAAAAGACAAGACAAAAAACACATGATTGTCTCAATAGACACAAAAAAGCACTTGACAGAATTCAACATCCATTCATGATAAAAACTCTAACCAAAGTGGGCATAGAGGGAACATATTTCAACATAATAAAAGCCATTTATGACAAACCCACTGCCAACATAATACTCAATGGTGAAAAGCTGAAAGCCTTCCCTCTGAATTTTGGAACAAGATAAGGATGCCCACTCTCACCACTTCCATTCAACATAGTATTAGAAGTCCTAGACACAGCAATCAGAAGAAAAAGAAATAAAATGTATCCAAATTGGAAGGGAAGAGGTAAAATTGTAACTATTTGCACATGACATGATACTCTATATAGAGAACCCTAAAGACTCTGTACAAAAACTATTAGAATAAATGAGTTCAGCAAGGTAGCAGGATACAAGATTAATATACAGAAATCTGTTGCATTTCTTTATACTAACAATGAAATAGCAGAAAGAGAAAGTTTAAAAAAAAATCCCATTTAAAATCGTGTAAAAAAAATAAAATACCTAGGCATAAACTTAACCAAGGAGATGAAAGACCTATATGCTGAAAAGTATAAGATATTGATAAAGGAAACTGAAAATGATTCAAAGAAATGGAAAGATATCCCATGCTCTTGGATTGGAAGAATTAATATTGTTAAAATGGCCAGACTACCCCATGCAATCTACAGATTTAATGCCTTCCCTATCAAAATACCCATGACATTTTTCACAGAACTAGAACAAACAATCTTAAAATTTTTGTAGAACCACAAAAGACCCAGAATTGTCAAAGAAATCCTGAGGCAAAAGAACAAAGCTGGAGGCATAACCCTTCCACACTTCAGTCAATACTACAAAGCTACAATAACCAAAACAGCATGGTATTATATTGACACAAAACCAGACATATAGGTCAACGGAACAGAATAGAAAGCCCAGAAACAAACCCATTAACCTATGATCAGTTAATCTAAGACAAGGGAGGTAAGAATATACAATGGAGAAAAGAGCCTCTTTAGCAAGTGGTGTTGAGAAAGCTAGACAGCTACATGTAAAAAATTGTGATTAGAACACTCCATCACACCATATACAAAAATAAACTCAAAATGGTTAGAGACCTAAATATAAGACATGACATCATAAAACTCCTAGAAAGGAACGTAGAGAAAACTCTTGGCCATAAATTGCATCAATATTTTCTTAGGTCAGTCTCCCAATGCAAAAGAAATAAAAACAAAAATAAACAAATGGGACCTAATCAAACTTACAAGCTTTTGCACAGCAAAGGAAACCATCAACAGAACAAAAAGCTAACCTATGGAATGGGAGAAAAGATTAACAAACAATGCGACCAAGAATGGGTTAACATCCAAAATATACAAACAGCTCATGCAACTCAATATCAGAAAAACAAACAAACCCAAGCAAAAAATGGGCAGAAGACCTAAATAGACATCTCTCCAAAAAAGACTTACAGATGGCCAACAGGCACATGAAAAAATGCTCAACATTGCTAATTATTAGAGAAGTGCAAATCAAAACCACAGTGAGGTATCACCTCAAACCTGTCAGAATGGCTGTCATCAAAAAGTCTACAAATAATTAATGCTGGAGAGGGTGTGGAGAAAAGGGAACCCTCTTGCACTGTTGGTGGGAATATAAGTTGGTGCAGCCACTATGGAGAACAGTAGGGAGGTTCCTTAAAAAACTAAAAATAGAGCTACCATATGATCCATCAATCCCACTCCTGGATATATATTCGAAAAACCTGTAGTTTGAAAATATACATGCACCTCAGTGTTCATAGCAGCACTATTTATAAGCTGGGGGCAGAGCATTCATGGGCCGTTATATGGACCTTGTTTTCACTGTGATCAGACGGGAGCCATTGGAGAATGCTGAGCAAGATGGTCTCTCTGGCAGCAGATAATAGACTGTAGGAGGGAGAAGAGGGAAGCAGGGAGGCAAGTCAGGAGCGAAATGAAGGTGGCTGAGACCAAATGGTAGCAAGGAGGTGTGAGATCTGGGTACCTTGTGAAGGTGGAGCCGGTGGGGATTCTAATGGATTGGATGTGAGGTGAGAGAGAAGAGTGTAGGATGACTCCAAGTGTTTTGGCCCAAGCTGCTATCGGGATGGAGTTACTGTACTGAGGCAGGAAATACTGCAAGAGGAACACACTTGCTGGGATTATATCAGGATATTAGTTTTGGACATGTTAAGTCTGAGATGCTGAGTTAGGTCAAGCAGGTAATTGGATATATGAGTCTGAAGCTCAGTGGAAAGATCAGGGCTGGAAATAAAAGTTTGGAAATCATCTGCAGATAGATGATATTTAAAACCATTAGACTGGATGAGACCAGCTAGGGAGTAAGTGTAATTGAGGAAGAGTTCTGTGAACTTGAGCCCTAGGGTGCCCACATCGACATGGGGAAATAAGCAACTGAAGGGCCTGAGGAGCAGCCAGTGAAGGGGGAGAAATGTCTCAAAAAATATCCCTTTGCAAGTGACGTTTTGATTAGTCAATGCTAATAGGAATTTCTGCAGTGTTTTATCAGTTGGCGGGTACTTGGGTGGTGTTGATGAATTGTAAAACGAAGTGTGTGGTTAGTTTGCCCACAGTGTTGTCCCCATAGGTGGTTTCAATTTTTCCCCTCTTTTTAGAATGAAACATTTATTATTATGTAAGCTTACATATGGAAAGCTAAGATAAATTTACTCAGAAATTAAAAAAACATGTGACCACATAGTACCCATAACAATTAGAGATGCAGTGTTTGTTTTTTTTTTTAAATCAGATGCAGATCGACCTTCTACATCATCTCAATGAAAATGTTTTGACATCTCAGTCTGACCAGATTTGTTACCTAACCCCTCTTCTCATTCATCTCTCACCCTCTGAAGTCAATACCGCCTTTCTGCAGCCTCTTAAAAAGCAGTGTAAGAACCTATTGATTTCACTCATTGCACCTTCCTCCCTTGCCTCTGACCACAAATTAGTCTGAGTCAGAAAAGGTGGTGAGATAAAAAGACTATATAGACTGTACTTTCCTATTCTTTCCCAAAGCTTTTTTTTTTTTTAAACTAGAAAGTCACAAGAGCAAAGCTCAAAACCAGCTGCAAGCTATATGTCCTACTGAATCCGTTGTACTTTAAAAGCAAACATTTTGGCTTGCTACACCCTCTTAGTTACACGCAGGAAGAAATGCTTGCCAGGATTTATCTTTCCCTAAAATTCTATTACACAGGATATTCACATTCAATGTGTCACTTAACAGAATTGTTTCTCACATCAACCCCCAAATGTTAAATATCCATGTTGTTTTTATGCTCCAGATTCTCAAATTTAGGGAATTGATGCCATTGGCTCACAAAGCCAAACAATAACACTTCCTTTTTCCAAGTCAAGATTTTTAATAGTAGTAGAAAGTAGATTAGTAGGATAAACACTAACTTTTCAGATTATCTCTGTCTTTGCCTTCATCTTCTGGCTGGGGATGTGTGGGGAGGTGTAATATACCACCTCCAAGCAATCGAATTCAACCAGGCTTGGAGCAAAATAAGTACGCCTGAGTTTCCCCTGTGCTGTGTGCTGGCAACGCCACTTCCATATATAAGGAGCTGGCATAGGAGAGAGTTGCTCCCTGGGGAGAGGTCACAGTTGTAAATTAAGGAGCAATAAGTCTAGGTGTGTGTGGTGTGTGGAAGGTAGTTGGTAGAGAGAAGAGCAAAGGGGGAGTGAATGGGGAAAATCGTTAGTGGATTCTCTACCCCCCCCCCATACACATACACACCAAAAGCATTATAATGTAATCATGCACTATATTGAGTCTACTTTCCAGGTTTTAGCAGTTTGAGCCTAGAATCCCACTGCAGAGCCGGTCTCATTTTCGAGATAATGCTGGTGATCCTTCTTTCAGTTCAGTGCTTCCAGACTCACTGGAAAACTAAGTAGGTATTTACAGGGTACCTCAGTGAAGTCAGCAGTGGACTGAAATATGGTTGTGCTACTGATATGTGCAAGTTCTTCATAAAACCTCTGTGCCAGGGCCTGGAGATAGCGCAGTTGTAGTAAAAGCAATTTGTTAAATGTGATCTGAAACCCTAAAGGGGATTTCCCAGCAGATGTGTTCTATTAATGCTGGCGCTGACTGATCAGAAGACGCCAGCCACATAGCTAAACTGGTCATTATTTATATCCTTCAACTGCATTCACTAATTAAATCTTCTGAGTTAGCTCCAACACCTACCACCTGGGACCTGTCTTCAGAAGAAGGCTTTCTTGTGACATGCAGCTGAGCCCGGTCTGGGCCCTTCTGTTTCATGTCAGAGTAAATATTTTAGCTCTAATTCTTTTTGTCCAACTGGATTCAGTGATTCTCTTATTGGTTTGCTGTATTTCTTCAGCAAGAGTCAGTTTACCAAGCTAGCTGTTATTTGGAGTGGCTAATTAAAACCTGCTCAATTTTGCCTTTAGAAAGAAAGCAAAGCGGGACTTCCCTGGCAGTCCAGTGGTTAAGACTCTGCGCTTCCACTGCAGGGGGCGCGGGTTTGATCCCTGGTTGGGGAACTAAGATCCCACATGCTGCGCCACAAGGCCAAAAAAAAAGAAAAGAAGGCAAAGCAACAAATAATCAGTTAATTAACAAAGTATTTAGAAGATGGTGATCTCTGCCTAGATATCACTTCTCTCTACTACTCAGGTATGGAGTGATGCCCCTGTGCATAAAAAGTTCCCTTTACAACATATATCTTAGCTCTTAACACACTGCATCTTAATTAGCTGCCCTCCCCACTACACACATACCTCAGTATGAAATCTGTGACAAGCTATGTTAGCCTATCTTATTAAAATCATAGACTGTGACAAAGTATATGATTTATCTTAAGTAATAAACATTTGCTGAATGAAAAAAAAAAAAAAAACCTGCTCTGTGTGTGTGCAGGCAGCCTCCAAGCCAAATACTGCCCTTCACACAACTTGAGTACCCTTTTTATTCATTAGAACGGGTGGGTATTGTGAGTTACCCCCAGCCAATCTGAATGCAGTGTATGCCTTTTATTGCATGCCCTTGTGAAAGTATATCCCCACTTGGAAAAAGGAGGGCCCAGAATTTCCAGTCTTGGAATCTTATGGAAAGGATTGTCCTGGTTTTAACTTCATGGTTGGCCAGGTCAACAAGAAATACATCTGGCTTCCCGAGATGCTTTGGAATTAGCCGTTTATACTCATTTATCAAAGTTTCATGCAAAATGGATACCCAGTTATGGAAGCTTTCCCAACTCTGTAATTCCTTTGGGAGCATTCTAGCAGCTAATTAAAAAAAAAATTATATATATATATATATATATATATATATATATATATATATATATATGCAGTTAACTGCGTTTGACTATGATCTCTATCAACATCAAACATGTATTAGGCAGTATTGTGTGGTGCTGTATTCTGGGAGAGACTCATCATATTCCCCTAAAGAACTAACGGTCTTTTCATCTTTTCCGGAAAACTCTAATTTGAAAAGATACACGCACCCCAGTGTTCCTAGCAGCACTATTTACAGTAGCCAAGACATGGAAGCAACCTAAGTGTCCACTGACAGATGAATGGATAAAGAAGAAGTGGTGTATATATATACGATGGCAGCAACAGGGATGGACCTAGAGATTATCATATTAAGTGAAGTAAGTCAGACAGAAAAAGGCAAATATTACATGATATCGCTTATATATGGAATCTAAAAAATAGCAGAAATGAACTTATTTACAAAAACAGAAACAGACTCACAGACATAGAAAACAAACTTACGGTTACCAAAGGGGAAGTGGGGTAGAGGGATAAATTGGGAGTATGGGATTAACAGATGCATACTACTATATATAAAATAAACAGCAAGGGTTTACTGTATAGCATAGGGAACTATATTCAATATCTTGTAATAAACTATAATGGAAAAGAATTGAAAAAAAGAATATATATATATAAAAGCAAATCACTTTGCTGTGCACCTGAAACTAACACAATGTTGTAAATCAACTATACTTCAATAAAAAGAATGATAAATATGTATAGTTTACCACAATAAAAAAAACTAACAGTCTTGTGGATGAAACAACTATGCAAACAAATAATTCTACTACAATGTGATAAATTGTCTCTCAGATTTCTAAATGAGGCAAATGAGTGAATGATGATGCCCTAACCAAGATATAGAACGCTGAAGTAGCAACAGGTTGCAGGAAGGGGAGAGAGGGAGAAAGATGTTAATTTGGGTTTCAGGTGCTCACAGGGCATCCAGGTTGTACTGTCTAGTGGGCAATTCTAAATAGGGCTTAGAAAACACATGAGGAACTGCTTTTTTGCAGGAAACTATTATTTCATCATGTCCCTGTCAGAGAAGTAAGGCATAGTACAAATAGGTTTTGGTAGGAGAGAAAAAGGGTTGAGCATGAAGGACACAGTGATAGGACACCAGACTAGGGAACGGGAAGCTTGTCAAGAGCAGCTTTACTAATTCTCAATTTTCTTTAGACTGGGCCCTGATTAGAATGATATGTCCATGATTTGGAAACTTTCTGAAGGGTTAACCGGTGAATGAATCTTTAAGAGTATAGCATATGCCCGTGGATTAAGTATTCATTTGGAGGAGAAGAGTCTATCTCCCAGTTTCTTAGAAGATGATGTTTGGAATGTTGTCTGAACCAAACACAATTCACTTTCTTCTTTTTATGCTTATCTTGCCAGATCATGAAAGAACTAGTTTAAAATATTTCAGCTGGTATTTCTATCTGGAAATGAATAGATTTATGGGATATGTCATTATTTTTAAAGTAGAACTATGAATAGAGGTGATTCATAGCTTTCGTTTTTGCATGTGACGCCTTAGAAAGAGGGAGTTGAGAGTGTGTCTCCAGCTAGCTCAGGGAACATGGTAAAACTCTCGCCCAAATGAGTTCAAGTTAAAGAACATTTGAATCAATGCCATGGTGAAAATTAAAGAGAAAAGGGAATGTCACAGAAGACAGTAAACAGCAAATTGTTGGAACGCTAAGGAGTTTGAGGGAGATTAGATATAGAGCAGGGTTACAATTTTCTTTTCAGCCCAATTACGGAGTCTGAGCATCTTGACGCAACTTATTACGCTGATTGGCTCTTCAGCAGCATTTTCATTTCTTCACCAATTTTCCTATTCGCCAAAAACCCTCAAGGTTCTAGCACATAGCGTAATGAACTGCCTACATTTGAGTGTTTTATTGAAAGTCCACTGGGTTCCATCTTCATAAGTATATGCCATCCTCAGATGTAAAGTGCCCATTATGCCTACTGTGTTATAATTTTACTAAGCTCAGAATTGTCATGGGAAGTTGAAAACATTTCAGTGGTCAAAGAGAGAGGGTAATTAGCTCGTTTAAATCCTCTGCCGTGTCCCATTTTGTCCTTGGTGCAAAGGTGCCAGCCTGTCTTTATAAGAATGAATGGGGTCTATATCCTGGCATTATTTAACTCAGGTATCAATCTTAAAAGAAACTGAGCAGATAATAAACCAAATTAAATTTGCATGTAGACTGTGTGTGAATGTGTTTGCTTCCTCATAGATTAAATGCTGGCAAGCCTGTTCTCTGCAGCAGGAAGGACCGTCTTTATAGAAGAATGCTCCATGGCAAATCACAAATACAGGATTTGCCTTTACACGTAAAAGACCGTGATGAGTCAATTTTAAAAAGCACTCTTTTCATTTTACAAGTAAATTGGCTCTAAACAGGAATTTTTCAAGTAGAAATTTTCAAATGTATTTTGTTTCTTCAACAGTAATAATATCAAGTGGCTTTCATAGTTTGTCATTTTTCTATTAACATGAAAGATGGCATAGATATTTTTATAAATGAAATTCCAATGTTATTGCTTTGGGTATTTTTTTATTATTTGGATTTAAGATACCATATTATGTAAAATGTCAAACTACACTTGATGACAAAGAATAATTAGTTTAGGATTAGATTTAAGTAGCATTTTAATGAACTTGAATCATACCTTTTTAAAAAAGAAGTGTGTAGAATTTCAGGAATGTGATTATTTTTCTTGTAGTGTAAATATTTATTACACACTGCCTATTATAAAACTGATACAAAATTTAAATCCAAGAATAATATTTCTTAAAAAATACAACTTAATGGTTAGAAAAAAATTTAACAAAGAATCTTATTATAGGAAGCTGATGACAAGAGAATCAAAGCAGAGCTGCACATTTTTCAATGTATGTACCTTGGGACCCAGGTATTCTAGAAAAACATTTGGGGTATGTTGTATAACCATGTTTCTACTTGGGATCCACCATTTGACAGTACATTAAAGGCTCTATAAAGACTGAGAGTTTAACTGTTTTAACTTGATAACCTGGTTTTCCCAAACTTACTAAAGCCTGAACCCTTTTAGTGAATAACCTCTATTTATGTAAAGCTGAATTGGTACTGCATGGAAACCACTTTGGAAAACACTGGAGTGTAGGATAAGGCTATTTGCTGAATTTAGTTGATTATCAACTTTAGATAATACTATATATGATGCTGAAAATCTCAATCCAAATTCAGACATTTTTGGTAATTCTGAGTTTTTTTTAAAACTAGGAGGATAATTTCTGGATACTTTTTGGTGAGGTCAGTAGCTGATTTTTAAATATTACAAACCTGGAAATTCATTCAGAAGTAAAACAGAATCAAAGCACTATTTATTAGAAAGAGTTTCGTATATAGAATGAATTCACAAATAAATTTGAGTAGTTTGTATTATTTGCCATACTGTATCATCAGTCAATCTGCTCATATTTGCTGAGCGTCTATTGCATGATGTATGTCCACTAGGATCACAATAACACATTAATGAGACAATATGTCATAAGGCAAGTTGGCCTTAACTTCTAAAATCTTAAGGCAAGCTAACTGTAAAATGTGGTCAACCTAGAAAAGACAAGATACTGCATAACTCAAGTTTATACTCTGAAGTATTCTAGTGCTTCAAACTATTTGAACATGTACTTAAGTCCTGAAATCTTATGTAGTCAAATTTGTTCATTATTCTTTTTATTCAAACAGAAATTCAAAAAATTATAATCATCCTCATCAGTTCACTCAGTCCCATGTAACTAATTTTTTTTTCATCTTGATCTTTTGTTAGCACTTTTATGAATTAATCAGTTTTCCATTAGAGTTCTGAAAATGCTTATTCATTCAGTTCAGCAGTATAGTCAGTTACCAGAAACCTGTACTTGTCATAGTCTTTTCCATGAATTCCTTGAAGATGAAACCCTTTTATAGGAACATATTTGCAAAAGCATCAGAGTACACCCAGAACTGTCTGTAAATGACAAAAGACTTAAAAATGACCATGGTTAAAGATTTGATGAAAGTTCATAATAATGCAATTGACAAGGAAATTTAGTTATTTCTGAGATATACATTTTAAAGTAATAACTAGAATTATGACTTATAACATTACACCTGAACATATAAGATTTTTAGAAATTTCATGTAATGTCTGAAACATATATATTAACATATTTCCATACAAATAACCCAATGAAAGTTTAGTATTAGTTGTTTTGTTTGTTTGTTTGTTTGTTTATACTGCAGGTTCCTATTAGTCATCAGTTTTATACACAACAGTGTATAAATGTCAATCCCAATCGCCCAATTCAGCACACCACCATCCCCACCCCACTGCGGTTTTCCCCCACTTGGTGTCCATATGTTTGTTCTCTACATCTGTGTCTCAACTTCTGCCCTGCAAACCAGTTCATCTGTACCATTTTTCTAGGTTCCACATACATGCATTAATATATTTGTTTTTCTCTTTCTGACTTAACTTCACTCTGTATGACAGTCTCTAGATCCATCCACGTCTCAACAAATGACCCCATTTTGTTCCTTTTTATGGCTGAGTAATATTCCATTGTATATATGTACCACAACTTCTTTATCCATTCATCTGTTGATGGGCATTTAGGTTGCTTCCATGACCTGGCTATTGTAAACAGTGCTGCAGTGAACATTGGGGTGCATGTGTCTTTTTGAATTATGGTTTTCTCTGGGTATATGCCCAGTAGTGGGATTCCTGGATCATATAGTAATTCTATTTTTAGTTTTTTAAGGGACCTCCCTACTGTTCTCCATAGTGCCTGTATCAATTTACATTCCCACCAACAGTGCAAGAGGGTTCCCTTTTCTCCACACCTTGTCCAGCATTTGTTGTTTGTAGATTTTCTGATGATGCCTATTCTGACTGGTGTGAGGTGATACCTCATTGTAGTATTGATTTGCATTTCCCTAATAATTAGTGACGTTGAGCAGCTTTTCATGTGCTTCTTGGCCATCTGTATGTCTTCTTTGGAGAAATGTCTATTTAGGTCTTCTGCCCATTTTTGGATTGGGTTGTTTCTTTCTTTAATATTGAGCTGCATGAGCTGTTTATATATTTTGGAGATTAATCCTTTGTCCGTTATTCATTTGCAAATATTTTCTCCCATTCTGAGGGTTGTCTTTTCGTCTTGTTTATGGTTTCCTTTGCTGTGCAAAAGCTTTGAAGTTTCATTAGGTCCCATTTGTTTATTTTTATTTATATTTCCATTACTCTAGGAGGTGGATCAAAAAAGATCTTGCTGTGATTTATGTCAAAGAGTGTTCTTCCTATGTTTTCCTCTAAGAGTTTTATAGTGTCCGGTCTTACATTTAGGTTTTGAATCCATTTTGAGTTTATTTTTGTGTATGGTGTTAGGGAGTGTTCTAATTTCATTCTTTTACATGTAGCTGTCCAGTTTTCCCAGCACCACTTATTGAAGAGACTGTCTTTCCTCCATTATATATCCTTGTCTCCTTTGTCATAGATTAGTTGACCCTAGGTGTGTGGGTTTATCTCTGGGCTTTCTATCTTGTTCCATTGATCTATGTTTCTGTTTTTGTGCCAGTACCATATTGTCTTGATTACTATAGCTTTGTAGTATAGCCTGAAGTCAGGGAGTCTGATTCCTCCAGCTCCGTTTTTTTCCCTCAAGACTGCTTTGGCTATTCGGGGTCTTTTGTGTCTCCATACAGATTTTAAGATGATTTGTTCTAGTTCCGTAAAAAATGCCATTGGTAATTTGATAGGGATTGCATTGAATCTGTAGATTGCTTTGGGTAGTATAGTCATTTTCACAATATTGATTCTTCCAATCCAAGAACATGGTATATCTCTCCATCTGTTGGTATCATCTTTAATTTCTTTCATCAGTGTCTTATAGTTTTCTGCATACGGGTCTTTTGTCTCCCTAGGTAGGTTTATTCCTAGGTATTTTATTCTTTTTGTTGCAATGGTAAGTGGGAGTGTTTCCATAATTTCTCTTTCAGATATTTCATCATTAGTGTATAGGAATGCAAGAGATTTCTGTGCATTACTTTTGTATCCTGCTACTTTTCCAAATTCATTGATTAGCTCTAGTAGTTTTCTGGTGGCATTTTTAGGATTCTCTATGTATAGTATCATGCCATCTGCAAACAGTGACAGTTTTACTTCTTCTTTTCCAATTTGTATTCCTTTTATTTCTTTTTCTTCTCTGATTGCTGTGGCTAGGACTTCCAAAACTATGTTGAATAATAGTGGTGAGAGTGGACATCCTTGTCTTGTTCCTGATCTTAGAGGAAATGCTTTCAGTTTTTCACCGTTGAGAAGGATGTTTGCTGTGGGTTTGTCATATATGGCCTTTATTATGTTGAGGTAGGTTCCCTCTATGCCCACTTTCTGGAGAGTTTTTGTCATAAATGGGTGTTGAATTTTGTCAAAAGCTTTTTCTGCATCTATTGAGATGATCATATGGTTTTTCTTCTTCAGTTTGTTAATATGGTGTATCACATTGATTGATTTGCATATATTGAAGAATCCTTGCATCCCTGGGATAAATCCCACTTGATCATGGTGTATAATCCTTTTAATGTGTTGTTGGATTCTGTTTGCTAGTGTTTTGTTGAGGATTTTTGCATCTATATTCATCAGTGATATTGGTCTGTAATTTTCTTTTTGTGTAGTATCTTTGTCTGGTTTTGGTATCAGGGTGATGGTGGCCTCATAGAATGAGTTTGGGAGTGTTCCTTCCTCTGCAATTTTTTGGAAGAGTTTGAGAAGGATGGGTGTTGGCTCTTCTCTAAATGTTTGATAGAATTCACCTGTGAAGCCATCTGGTCCTAGATTTTTGTTTGTTGGAAGATTTTAAATCACAGTTTCAATTTCATTACTTGTGATTGGTCTGTTCATATTTTCTATTTCTTCCTGGTTCAGTCTTGGAAGGTTATACCTTTCTAAGAATTTGTCCATTTCTTCCAGGTTGTCCATTTTATTGGCACAGATTTGCTTGTAGTAGTCTCTTAGGATGCTTTGTATTTCTGCAGTGTCTGTTGTAACTTCTCCTTTTTCATTTCTAGTTTTATTGATTTGAGTCCTCTCCCTCTTTTTCTTGATGAGTCTGGCTAATGGTTTATCAATTTTGTTTATCTTCTCAAAGAACCAGCTTTTAGTTTTATTGATCTTTGCTATTGTTTTCTTTGTTTCTATTTCATTTATTTCTGCTCTGATCTTTATGATTTCTTTCCTTCTGCTAACTTTGGGTTTTGTTTGTTCTTCTTTCTCTAGTTCCTTTAGGTGTAAGGTTAGATTGTTTGAGATTTTTCTTGTTTCTTGAGGTAGGCTTATATAGCTATAAACTTCCCTCTTAGAACTGCTTTTGCTGTATCCCATAGGTTTTGGATCATCGTGTTTTCATTGTCATTTGTCTCTAGGTATTTTTTGATTTCCTCTTTGATTTCTTCAGTGATCTCTTGGTTATTTAGTAACGTATTGTTTAGCCTCCATGTGTTTGTGTTTTTTACATTTTTTTCCCTGTAATTCATTTCTAATCTCATAGCATTGTGGTCAGAAAAGATGCTTGATATGATTTCAATTTTCTTAAATTTACTGAGGCTTGATTTGTGACCCAAGATGTGATCTATCCTGGAGAATGTTCCGTGCCCACTTGAGAAGAAAGTGTAATCTGCTGTTTTTGGATGGAATGTCTTATAAATATCAATTAAATCTATCTGGTCTATTGTGTCATTTAAAGCTTGTGTTTCCTTATTTATTTTCATTTTGGATGATCTGTCCATTGATTTAAGTGAGGTGTTAAAGTCCCCCACTATTATTGTGTTACTCTCGATTTCCTCTTTTAGAGCTGTTAGCAGTTGCCTTATGTATTGAGGTGCTCCTATGTTGGGTGCATATATATTTATAATTGTTATATCTTCTTCTTGGATTGATCCCTTGATCATTATGTAGTGTCCTTCCTTGTCTCTTGTAACATTCTTTATTTTAAAGTCTATTTTATCTGATATGAGTATAGCTACTCCAGCTTTGTTTTGATTTCCATTTGCATGGAATGTCTTTTTCCATCCCCTCACTTTCAGTCTGTATGTGTCCCTAGGTCTGAAGTGGGTCTCTTGTAGACAGCATATATATGGATCTTGTTTTTGTATCCATTCAGCAAGCCTGTGTCTTTTGGTTGGAGCATTTAATCCATTCACATTTAAGGTATTTATCGATATGTATGTTCCTATGACCATTTTCTTAATTGTTTTGGGTTTGTTTTTGTAGGTCCTTTTCTTCTCTTGTGTTTCCCACTTAGAGAAGTTCCTTTAGCATTTGTTGTAGAGCTGGTTTGGTGGTGCTGAATTCTCTTAGCTTTTGCTTGTCTGTAAAGCTCTTGATTTCTCCATTGAATCTGAATGAGATCCTTGCCAGGTAAAGTAATCTTGGTTGTAGGTTCTTCCCTTTCATCTCTTTAAGTATATCATGCCACTCCCTTCTGGCTTGTAGAGTTTCTGCTGAGAAATCAGCTGTTAACCTTATGGGAGTTCCCTTGTATGTTATTTGTCGTTTTTCCCTTGCTGCTTTCATTAATTTTTCTTTGTCTTTAATTTTTGCCAATTTGATTACTATGTGTCTCAGTCTGTTTCTCCTTGGGTTTATCCTGTATGGGACTCACTGCACTTCCTAGACTTGGGTGGCTATTTCTTTCCCATGTTAGGGAAATTTTTGACTGTAATCTCTTCAAATATTTTCTCAGGTCCTTTCTCTCTCTCTTCTCCTTCTGGGACCCCTATAATGTGAATGTTGTTGCGTTTAATGTTGTCCCAGAGGTCTCTTAGGCTGTCTTCATTTCTTTGCATTCTTTTTTCTTTATTCTGTTCCGCAGCAGTGAATTCCACCATTCTGTCTTCCAGGTCACTTATCCGTTCTTCTTCCTCAGTTATTCTGCCATTGATTCCTTCTAGTGTAGCTTTCATTTCAGTTATTGTATTGTTCATCTCTGTTTGTTTGTTCGTTAATTCTTCTAGGTCTTTGTTAAACATTTCTTGCATCTTCTCTATCTTTGCCTCCATTCTTTTTTCGAGGTCCTGGATTGTCTTCACTATCATTATTCTGAATTCTTTTTCTGGAAGGTTGCCTATCTCCACTTCATTTAGTTGTTTTTCTGGGGTTTTATCTTGTTCCTTTATCTGGTACATAGCCCTCTGCCTTTTCATCTTGTCTTTCTTTCTGTGAATGTGGTTTTTGTTCCACAGGCTGCAGGATTGTAGTTCTTCTTGCTTCTGCTGTCTGCCCTCTGGTGGATGAGGCTGTCTAAGAGGCTTGTGTAAGTTTCCTGATGGGAGGGACTGGTGGTGGGTAGAGCTGACTGTTGCTGTGGTGGGCAGAGCTCAGTAAAACTTTAATCCACTTGACTGCTGATGGGGCTGGGTTCCCTCCCTGTTGGTTGTTTGGCCTGAGGCACCCCAACACTGGAGACTACCTGGGCTCTTTGGTGGGGCTAATGACAGACTCTGGGAGGGCTCACACCAAGGAGTACTTCCCAGAACTTCTGCTGCCAGTGTACTTGTCTGCAAGGTGAGCCACAGCCACCCCCCGCCTCTGCAGGAGACCCTCCAACACTAGCAGGTAGGTCTGGTTCAGTCTCCCCTGGGGTCACTGCTCCTTCCCCTAGGTCCCGATGCGCACAATACTTTGTGTGTGCCCTCCAAGAATGGAGTCTCTATTTCCCCCAGTCCTGTCAAAGTTCTTCAGTCAAATCCCACTAGGCTTCAAAGTCTGATTCTCTAGGAATTCCTCTTCCCGTTGCCGGACCCCCAGGTTGGGAAGCCTGACGTGGGGCTGAGAACCTTCACTCCAGTGGGTGGACTTCTGTGGTATAAGTGTTCTTCAGTCTGTGAGTCACCCACCCAGCAGTTATGGGATTTGATTTTTCTGTGATTGCGCCCTTCCTACCGTCTCATTGTGGCTTCTCCTTTGTCTTTGGATGTGGGGTATCTTTTTTGGTGAGTTCCAGTGTCTTCCTGTCGATGATTGTCCAGCAGCTAGTTGTGATTCTGGTGTTCTCACAAGAGGGAGTGAGAGCATGTCCTTCTACTCCGCCATCTTGGTTCCTGGTCCTGTTCATTATTTAATTTCTTCAGTGGGACACAATACTTTTTTCCTTCTTAACTTTATAAGCAATTGAGAAATAAAACAAAGGAGACAATCAAGTAGCAATCAAAATAACAGCTTCATTTTGATAAAGCTGATTGAGGAACCTGATTTTAACATGACCAGGCATTTCAGGGAAGGGGAAATAGAAATATCTCTTTAAAAGCTGCTCAACCTCATTACTGATCAAGCAAATGCAAATTAAAACCACCATGAGACACCATTTTATCCATATCAGATTAGCAAAAATTAAAAAGCTGGCAATATAAAGTGTTGCTAAAGATGTGGAGCAACAAGAGTTCTGCAGTTGAGCATGTGATTTGGTAGAAGCACTTTGAAAAATAATTTGGCACTGTTTAGCAAAGTTGAAAATGTGCACATGCCATGACCCAACAGACCCATCTTCTGGGTTTTTTTCTTAGAGAAATGTGTATATTTGTATCAGAAGACATGTGCAAGAATATTTGTAGTCACTTGCTAATAATTAGAAAAGAAAAACTGGAAGCAAAAATACTTATCACCAGGAAAATGGATAAATAAATATGGTATGTACAATTAAAGGAATACAATAAATCAGTGAAAATGAACGGATTACAGCTACATATGTCAACATAGGTAAATCTCAAGAATATAATATTAGATGAAAAAAGCAAGTTGAAGAAGAATATATAAAGAAGGGTTCTATTTTTGAAAAGTTAAAACATGACTAAACTAAACAATATATTCCTTAGAGAGCCATCCTTATGTGATTAAACTGTAATGAAAAGCAAGGGAATTGGAAAGACCAACTTCAGGGTGGGAGGGAACAGGAGGAGGTCAGGGAAGGGCATGCTAAAGTCTTCCCAGTCACTCTGGCGGTGCAGCCTTAGCGCACTGCACTGGTTTTGTAGGATATTTAGATTGCCTTTGGCTGTTGTGGTGCCTAATTGACGTTTTTGTTAGGTCTGAGTATCCTTGATAAGAAAAAGAAAAGGATCTTCTTTTGTTGGTGTGGAGAGAGGAGTTTCAAGCTCCACAACCTCCAGGCAACTGCCCAGACTCCCATCACTCTGGTATCTCATTTACCTATAATTCTTCCATAAATAAGTTTGTGGATTCCTGGCCCACAATAAGGGAAATATCTTTTAATGACTAACAAACAATAAAAATCTGAAACACAAGGGAAAAAGTCTATACCTTTTTCTATTAAGTGATGAATGAGTTGGCCCTCCTTTGGCACTTGTCAGAACCTCCTGTGGTAGTCAGAACTGTAAGATGGTCCCAAGATTCCAGCACCCTGGTGTACACACCCTGTATAATTCCCTCCCCTTGAGTGTGGGAGGGACGTGCAAATATGCTGGGCTAGTGGCTCCCTTTTGGGCTATTTCATATGAGCAAGGTGATGGGGCAGTCATCGCCTACTACTCCTGCTGGCTTTGAAGCTACCACGTTGTAAGAGGCCCGTGTGACCAGGAACTAAGGGTGACCTCTAGGAGTTGACAGGGACCCCACCCCCACCCCACCAACAGCCAACAATAAAATGAGAACCTCAGTCCTATAACTTCAAGGAACTGAATTCTGCCATCAGCTTGAATGAGCTTGGAGAGGACACCAAGGTCCAGATGAGAACCACAGTTCTGTTGATACCTTGGCTGCACCCTTGGGAGACTCTTGAGCAGAGGACCCAGTAGAGCTATGCCCAGACTTCTGGGACCCAAATAAATTGTGCAGTAATAAATGTGTGTTGTTTTAAGCTGCTGAATTTGCAATAAATTGTTACACAGCAAGGGAAAATGACTACACCCCCTATTATTGTGTCTAACTGCTGCAAAGCCTAGGCTGCCAACCTGTTTTGGCCCTCCTTTCTTTCCTTTTCTCACATTTCCATAAAGTTATCAGTTTCTCGGTCCAAGCCAGAATTGATATCCTCTTTGATCATGAAAAAGAAAAAAGAATGCCACAGTTTAAAGCCTGTACTCCAGACATCCTGCCTCCGCCTCTCCCCAAGAAACACCCTCATCATGTGCCAGAGACAGGCTGCCGACACTAGCACTGCTCACTAGGCAAGACAAGTCAAATGTCCTTCCTTTTCTCCTACCTTTCCCTTTCTTCCCTTCCTTCAGGAACATTTTTTGAGCAGAAGCTCTGCTATGTCCCATGCTTGCAGAGATAAAGACAATGCAGTCTTTTTAAGGAGCTCACTATTTAATGGTGGAGACAAATTACCACATGGTAATTTCTGTGCTCTTCGACTAGCAGCTCAAGAGTGGGAGAGAGAAGAAGGTAATTATGCTGGAATCTCTTCCTTTCCCTGTGGTCACACACCCACTCTCTCCATTTTCTCATACACACTCATTAGCATCCTATAAAAATAAAATCTTTGGGTTCAGTAGAGGTTGATTCTCTGTTTGAATCACTAAGTTGCTGTTCAGAAGTGACGAGTTTCTTTTAAACTGATTTATGAATCATTGCGTAGAAGGAGAGCAGGTTGTGGAGGAAGCAGATTTGGTGTTTAGGCCTGCATTTCCCTGTAAGTTTGAGCCAGGCCATTGATGATATCTTTTGTGCTTTCCAAGGGTGGAGTTTGTTTATCCTAAGTCAGTTGAATGTGATTTCGGAAACACCATCCTGAAACATTAAAAGTGGCAGGAGTACAAAACAATCATTTGTCACTAATGCCTGCAGCTGCTACCGTGGCTGATGCTTCTAGTTTTATAATTAGAGTTTTTTACGCTCGCAGCGCGTCTTAAATACAGAAATGCCGCGTTCAACAGGACGTCACTCATCAGCTCTTCTGACAATTACGTATTCTAGATTGCAGCAGCATATCTGGGCAATTTCAACCAAAGTTAGATGAATGTGAGGAAAATAAGTTGCTGCCATCCGAAGGAATTTGTTTACAAGTACTTAGAATTTCAAGTTAAAATGGGGTCCTTTCAAAGTCCCTGGATCACAGTTAAGGAAAAGCAAGCACAGAACTAAGCAAACCCAAACATTTCTTCTACTCTTTTAAACCTTAAACCTATGTCAAGTTACTTAGAGGTGGCATTTCTAAAAAAAAAAAAAAAAAAAACCCAAAAAACAAAAACAATATAAAAACAGTGATAGAAAAGAGCTTAATGTTGGCCTTTGGCTCAAGGACTGGTTTCATTGCTGTCCTCTTAGCAATGTTCTGAAATAAATTGCTTGATGCCTCTGTGGAGGGAACATTCAGAAGGTGAAGAGGCCCCCAGAGGCATTCTGTTGTTTAGGATTGAGCTTTCCTGACTGTGCTCCGTAAGATATCACATAAAAGTCCACTTAGGTCGATCCTTTCATTTCGCTTCACAGTGATCATTTTGCTCTCCAAGCTTCAACTACAGACACCATTACTGATGTTGCAACCGTCTGCATCTCCGTCTGCATTTGACTTCAGTTGGATAAATGTGGCCATGTGCTACCATACATGCAGAAACTAGAATGAAGGGGGAAGAGAGAGGCAGCCTCTGCACAACACATACAGTCCAGATTGAGGGGGACCATGTAAACAGCTGCAGAAAGGGCGAGACAATGAAAGGAAACATCACAGACTCCCAGCTGGGGTGCTTAGCTTCTAGCTGACAATTACATTACTTCTACCAGATTTAGTTTTCTAGAGGAACAGATTTGGTGTCTGACACCACATTTTGCTTCTTAGCAAAGATTATTCAGGATCTCAGGAGATGCCAGAGTAACTTGAAGTATACGTGCTTGTTTTCTTTTTATTTATCTGTAAAACAGCTTCATTGATACATAATTCAAAGACCATAAAATATATGCTTTTGATGTGTCCAAGTCAGTGGTTCACTCTTCAATTTTAGAATATTTTCATCACCCTCAAAAGAAACCCTGTACCCTTTAGTAGCCATTCCCTGTTCTTCCACCTCCGTACCCTCCAGCCCTAGGCAACCACTAAACTACTTTCTATCTTTGTAAGTTTGCCTGTTTTGGACATTTCATATACATGGAGTCAATTTGAGATCTCTTGTGGCTGGTTTCTCTCATTTAGCACAATGATGTTTTCAAAGTTCATCTGTGTTATAGCATCTAACAGTCCTCCATTCCTTCTTATAGCTTAATAATATTCCATTGTATGGATATCCACATCTTGTTTATCCATTCATCAATTGATGGACAATTAGGTTGTTTCCACTGTTGAGATATTATGAATATCCAGTATGTAAACTACGTACAAGTTTTTGTGTGGACATATTTTCATTTCTCTTAGGTGTATACCTAGGAGTGCAGTTGCTGGGTCTCATGATAACTCCATGTTTAACTTTTTCAGAAACTACTAAACTGTTTTCCAAAGTGGTTGCATCATTTCACATTCCTACCAGAAATGTATGAGGGTTCCAATTTCTCCACATCCTTGCCAACAGATGTTATTGTCTATTTAATTTTACCTGTCATAGTAGGTATGAAGAGGTATCTTACTGTGGATTTCCATTTCCCTAATGTTGAGCATCTTTCTATGTGTCTATTGGCCATTTGTACATCTTCTTTGGAGAAAAGTTTGCCCACTTTAAAATTGGATTGTCTTTTTATTGTTGAGTTGTAAACGTTTTTTATGTATTCTAGATACAAATTCCTTGTCAGATATACGCTTTGCAAATATTTTCTCCCATTCTGTGGGTTGTCTTTCCCTTATTTGTTGATGTCCTTTGAAGCCAAAGGTTTTTAATTTTGAAGTCCAATTTATCTAGCACTTGTGTTTTGCTGTTATATCTAAGAAACCATTGCCTAATACAAGGTTACAAAGGTTTACCCCTATGTTTTCTTCTGAGAGTTTCATTGTTTTAATTCTTAGATCTATGACCCATTTTAAGTTAATTTTTGTATATAGTGTGAGGTAAGGATCCACATGGATCCATCTTATTTGTAGCACATGTGGTTATCCAGTTGTCCCACCACTTGAAGAAACTACTTTTCCCCCATTGAATTATCTTGGCGCTCTTGTCAAAAATCAATTGACCATAAGAATAAGGGTTTATTTTTGACACTCAATTCTATTCCATTGATTCGTATGTCCATCTTTATGTCAATATCACACTTTTTTTTTTAAACGTTTCTTTAATTAATTTATTTTATTTATATTTATTTTTTGGCTGTGTTGGGTCTTCATTTCTGTGCGAGGGCTTTCTCCAGTTGCGGAGAGCGGGGGCCACTCTTCATCGCGGTGCGCGGGCCTCTCACTGTCGCAGCCTCTCTTGTTGCGGAGCACAGGCTCCAGACGCGCAGGCTCAGTAGTTGTGGCTCACGGGCTTAGTTGCTCCGCGGCATGTGGGATCTTCCCAGACCAGGGCTCGAACCCGTGTCCCCTGCATTGGCAGGCAGACTCTCAACCACTGCGCCACCAGGGAAGCCCAATATCGCACTTTGATTACTGTAGCTTTGTAGTAACTTGTGAAGTTGAGAAGTCTGAGTCCTCCAACTTGTTCATTTTTTAACATGGCTATTCTGGGTCCTTTGTACTACCATATCAATTTTAGAAGCAGCTTGCCAATTTCTGGCCCCCCAAAAACAGCTGTATGTAAATCAGTGAAATTATTACGCTCCCTCACACCATACACAAAGATAAACTCAAAATGGCTTGAAGACCTAAATATAAGACATGACACCATAGAACTCCTAGAAGAGAACATAGGCAAAACATTCTCAGACATAAATCGTAGCAATATTTTCTTAGGTCAGTCTCCCTAGGCAAAAGAAATAAAAGCAAAAATTAACAAGTAGGACCTAATCGATCTTAAAAGCTTTTGCACAGCAAAGGAAACCATCAACAAAAAGACAACCTACTGAATGAGAGAAATTATTTGCAAATGGTGACTGACAAGGGCTTAATATCCAAAATACAACTCATACAACTCAATACCAAAAAAAAAAAAAACCCAATCAAAAAATGGGCAGAAGACCTAAGCAGACACCTCTCCAAACAAGACATACAGATGACCAACAGGCACATGAAAAGATGCTCAACGTTGCTAATTATTAGAAAAATGCAAATCAAAACTATAATGAGGTATCACCTCACACCGGTCAGAATGGCCATCATTAAAAAGTCTACAAATAATAAATGCTGGGAAGGGTTTGGAGAAAAGGCAACCCTCCTACACTGTTAGTGAGAATGTAAATTGGTGTAGCCACTATGGAAAACAGTATGGAGGTTCCTTAAAAATCTAAAATAGAGCTACCATATGATCCAGCAATCCCACTCCTGGGCATATATCCAGAAAAGAGGCAAATTAATATGAAAAGATACATGCACCCCAGTGTTCATAGCAGCACTGTTTACAATAGCCAGGACATGGAAACAACCCAAGTCCCAGCAACAGACAATTGGTTAAGAAGATGTGGTGTACACACACACACAAAAAATGGAATATTAGCCATAAAAAAGAAGGAAATATTGTTATTTGGAGCAACATGGATAGACCTAGAGAATATCATATTAAGTGAAGTAAGTCAGAGAAAGGCAAATATAATATCACTTGTATGTGGAATCTAAAAAATAATACAAATGAATCTATATACAAAACAGGAACAGACTCACAGACATAGAAAACCAACTTATGATTACCGAAAGGGATGGGGGAGGGACAATTTAGGTGTGTGGGACTAACAAACTACTATACATAAAATAGATAAGCAACAAGTATTTACTGTATAGCACAGAGAAGTATATTCAGTATCTTGTAATAAATCTATAATGGAAATTAATCTGAAAAATATATAACTGAATCACTTTGCTGTATACCTGAAACTAACACAATATTGTTAATCTACTATATTTCAATTAAAAAAAACCAAACAAATGCTGCATAGTAGGTATATGGATATTTGTTACATTTTATGTTTTATCCTTGAGGGAAATACTCAACAATAAACATAAATAAAATCTTTTTTAAAGAAATGTCATCAAGACTGGTTTTCACACAAGCCTGAAGGAGCCCAAAGAAGGAACTCACTGAGGAATTAAGAGAAGAGAGCCTGAAAGTGCCATTGGATGTAATTTACATTCACTCATTAACAGATGATATTTAACTGCCTTCTAGGTGCACTGACAAGAGTCTGCCCTGCCCTGAACTGGGTGCTCACTCTTTGGTGAAGGGTCCAACAAGTAAGCAGGTGTGTGTGGAATAGCTTCAAGAGAGCTAAGTGCTAAGTGCTAGGGGAACTTTCACAAAAGAAGGGCTTTTAATCCACAGTTGGTGGGGAAGAGCTGGGAAGACTTCTCAAAGAAGGTACTATCTTAGCTGAGCTTTATAAAGAATGAATAGGAGTTGGTAGGGAGGTGTTTCATGCGGGGTAAAGTGTACTTGACAAACCAGTTTGTAACCAGTCTAGAGGTCAGGGAACAATGTAGTGAGTGGTGCAAAAGGACACTTGGAGGTCACATAGGCCATGCAAAGGGATGGATTTAAATCCCATAGACTGTTGTTTTTTGGAGGATCTTAAGATGAGGAAATGACAGGGCAGAAAGGCAGTGATTATAACGTTTAAGATTCTGGCCTCTGGAGCCAAGGGCTGGAGTCTGGTATCAAATTCTGTCTCTGAAACTTACTACCTGTGTCACCTTAGACATGTTCCTTAAGTTCTCTGTGCTTCGGTTTCCTCATCTGTAGAATGGAGATATGTATCTCACAAGCTGTTCTCAGCTTTAAATAAGTTCATTCATGTCAAGCACTTACTTAGAAGTATGTCTGACCACAGAAAAAGTGCTTAGCAATTGCTAGGAAGTTCAAGCAATTTTTATGTAAAGATGAGATAATGTTTTAAAAAGATGGCTGTGTATGGGGTGGAGATGGGCCTGGGAGTGGGAAGGTTGCAGGCCAAGAGGCCTTTCTTTAGTCAAGGTGTGGGCCTAGGAGCAGCGGTGTCAGCGTCGCCTGGGAACTTGTTAGGAATGCAGATTTTCTGGAATAGGGCCTAGCAATGTAGGGTTCAGCAAGCCCTCCAGGTGAATCTTATGTGCACCCAAGTCAAAGCACTGGTGTAACTGAGATGAGAAACTGATTAAAACATAACTATGTGGAGGGCTCCTTGTGGCCTACATACCAAACACTTAATCGTTTAAGCAACGAATCAGATGTTATCCGTATTTTACAGATGAAGAAACCAAGGCTCAGAAAGGCTAAGGTCCTTACTCATAACCACACAGCTATTTAGTAGAAACCCTAGGAATCAGACCCCAAACTGATGCTTTTAGCCACTATGTTCTTCTTCTCCTAATCAGAGAGTGCCAAGAGGAAAGGGGGAATTTCAAAGATAGTAAAGTGATAGAATTAACAAGACTTGCTGGGTAATTAGCTCTGGGCACAGAGGGAGGTGTCAATGTTGACTCCTAGGTCTCTGAATTTGGATTAATGTTGATGCCATTCTCTGATTCAGGCTAAATCAATAGGGAGCAAGGGTAAAGCAAAGACATTTTAAAATTAATTTTTAAATGTTTAAAATAAACTTCTGAGGTCTCTGTAGGAAAACAGAGTGCAGAGTCCTGATAGGTTGGATATTCGAGCTGGAAATACAGATTTGGCAGACAGAAGGATACCGGCGGGTGTGGCTGCAGGTGGGGATGTGGCTGGGACCATCCTAGGCAAGTACAGAAGAAGACAGGAAAGGGGACCAAGGACAGGATGCTGGGAAACCAGTGGAGGAAGAAACTTCTGCAAAGTAGACTGTAAAAGGACGCTGAGCAGAGATAAAGGAGGAAAGGAAAAGAGGAGGGGCCCAGAAATCTAGGAGAAAATCAGCTCCAGGTTGGCAGATTAAGAGGGGCTAGATTAGCATCAGCTGTTACTAAGAATCCCGGCCATACTGCAAAGCAGAATCTGATAACCATCCCTTTTCCTACCGTCCTTCCCCTGTGAGTAAACTAGGGTACATGACACCAAAGACAGAAAGGCTCCCCCAGATGGCAGAATGTTAGGAGAGGGTGCCCTAAGCCTGAGGCGGTCATTAATAAAAAATTATCAGCGTGCTGACAGAATGTCAGTGCGCATGCCCTACAAAATTTTAACTGGGGGGATTGTACGCCTTAACATGCGACTCCATGTAATAGCAGTAATCTTGATGGACTCTGGTCAGTGTGGATTCAGGGAGGTCATCTGTACTAATAGAAGTCTAATTCATCACATTGAATGGACTTGTGGTTTTATATTACACTCACAGTGCCATTAAGCATTTATAGTGATCATTTGCTTATTGTTTACTCATCTCAATTCTAGCCTCAGAGCCACCACACAGAAAACAAAACACCTAATTATACAGTCTAACAGCAGTTCACATGTGAAAGGGCGGATATGGATTTGAAGTCTCACACAAAGGGAAATAACACTTATTGAGTGTTCCTCATGGCCAACATTTTACAGAGGTTATCTCATTGTGTCCTGTGAAGCACCCTCTCAGGCAGTTATGCGAAAGAGCCAGATTTAGTGAGCAAATGAGGAAGTTGAGTTTCAGAGGGCTAATAGCTTGCCAAGGCCAGGGTCATACAACTAGTAAATAAGGAGCTAAGATTTGAAACTCCTGCCCATCTCACGCCAAAGCTTAATTATTTCCACTAATGATGCCAAAATGGAATCATATGAAATCAACCTGCACGCCTTAGAATGATGTCATAACATTCAAATAAATAAGGTACGTGAAAGCACTTAGACAAGAAAGCTATATGCAAGCAGGATATTTTTAATTTCCACTATTAACATCAAAAGTAGTATCTGAAAGCATAAAAGACACTTCACAATAATCTCTAAAAGTACATTCTTGATGGCCCCCCAAGAAAAGAATTTTAATATATTACCATTTTCTCTTGACTTTGCTGTTTATCACTACCCCTAGAGCTCATTTTTATACATACCATTTTGTGGAAACCATCTCCCCACTCTACTATCAGACATACACCCCATAGCATTTCTCCCTTCCTGGCTATTCTGCTAGGATAGAGGGCAGTACTGGTGAAGAGAAACCAGAAGAGAGTGAGCCTTTAACCTCTCTGCCTCAGCAACTATTTAATAAAAGGATGTGACTTGATTATATTCCTGGTATCAGTACCCCACGCCACCTCCCACCTGTGGCCTCCCTGGGGTCCTGGGAAACCATGGAGAAAAGACTGGGCCCAACCTGGCCCGTGGAAGCTTGGGAAGCTTTCCTGAGCCCCTGCCCGCTGATACCATGAGAGCACACCATGAGCTGTTTCATGCCTATCTCAGACGAAACCTTCCAAACTCTCTCCTGTTTTGCATTTTAAGATAACCTCTCCATCATTTCCCAATCAGCAGCCTCCTCCTGTCACCATTACAGTCATATCTATTAGCAGGAGATACAGAAGTAGGAATTTAGGTATTTAGAGAACCACCAGTTAGAGTCAGACTTGTAGATGGGCCCAAGCTTCCAACAATTTTGCTTCCAAATGTGTTTTTCAAAGCTATATATGTCCTGCCCCATAAACAGAATCCATATATCAAAATCCTAACTTACATGAAATGAAAGAAAGGTGGTCCCTAATGTACTTACTATATTGTAGTCACAACACAGGTTATAGAAACAGCCCCCCGCCTTGAACCAGAAAGGAAGGTTTCCAGAGGTCATTCATTTGGTGTAATCCATCAGACCTCAGAAAAGGAATAGGATGTCAAACAAGACTTCCGAGTAAAAGAACAGGAGAAAGAAATCTTAGGCTAGTAGACTCGTCCGTAAAGACTATATCCCAGTCTCCCTCCTGAAATGGGGACCCAAAATGATTCACCCCCCATTCTGTTTCTTTACCTTCATAAGCTGCAACCGCTGAGGTCCCTTACAGCAGAAATTCAGGCAGGTGAGAGGCTTGTGTTTCTGAGAAGTACTAAGGAAGAATCAGATGCCCTTTATCTGTCTAATTAGGCAAGAGGTCAGGTGTAGTTAAGGCAGAAAGTTCAGGAAGATACCACAGGTGCAAGCTGGCAGTAAAGGTGACCTTGTAGTGATGTGGAAAGGAAACCACAGGGAGCAAACAACCACTGAGCAACAACTATGTGCCAGATAATTTCTCAGGCCTTGCTATGAGTTACTGAAACCAAGAGAGCTTGGTTCACTTGCCTGAGGGCATTTAGCTAGACTGTGAGGCCAGGCTGTCCGATCCAAAGCTCATGTTCCTTCCATGACACTCTTCCCTGTTTTTGTTGATGGCAGCCATGTGTTCTGCATCCTGAAGCAGCAACAGCAACGCTCTGTGATAAGGGTTCAGCCTATTTAGCTCACCTGCTTCTGGTGCCGTCACATCCGAAACAGCTTTTCTGTCAAGGGGCCGTGGAGTGTGAAATTGGGCAACAAGGGTGCTTCAGTAGCATCTTTCTCTGCCTGGGGGAAAAAGGGGAAGAGATAGCAAAGTCTAACAGAGCTGGCCTTTTCTCCTTTTGTCTCTCTTCCACCTCTAATTTTCCCCCAGCCCATTTTATTTTAGGGCTTGAACACAAGAGGCCAATTTTTAAAGTACTTTCTTGTAGTAGTGTCAGTAGATTTAACCAAATGGGTAAAGTGGAGCCCGTCCCTTTGCCCATAAGTGGAAACAATGAAATTGCCTCCATTCCATCCTGTTGGGTTGGGTATCCCAGTATTTTAAAGAGAGTTCTGGGCTTCCCTGGTGGCGCAATGGTTGAGAATCTGCCTGCCAATGCAGGGGACACGGGTTCGAGCCCTGGTCTGGGAAGATCCCACATGCTGCGGAGCAACTAGGCCCATGAGCCACAATTACTGAGCCTGCGCGTCTGGAGCCTGTGCTCCGCAACAAGAGAGGCCGCGACAGTGAGAGGCCCGCGCACCGCGATGAAGAGTGGCCCCCACTTGCCACAACTAGAGAAAGCCCTCGCACAGAAACGAAGACCCAACACAGCCATAAATAAATAAAATAAATAAAATTTTAAAAAAAGAGAGAGTTCCTACTCTCGCTTTGGTTCGTTGTCCATCAGTCAACAGGTCACCCCTGAGCAATTTGTGAACACCCAAAGTGACTCAAAATTTTATTACAAGGACTGTCCTTAGACATAAATGGAGTTAGTCATCACCTACCTGATACACTTTGAAAAACACAAGAAAGATTCCCTTACTCAAATACATAGATCCTACTGGTATATGACAATCCCTGAAATCCTACCATTGCAGATTCCTAACCTTGTGTTGGTAGATCAAGTTTCTATTATTCAGTGTTCACCTAACACCTAGGATCTTCAAACCAAGGTAATAGAAATCCTAAGGCGGACAGGGGTGGGCGGTGGAGCGGATGGTGGAAAGGGAAGGGGTAGAAAAGTGGGAGATTTTGGAGGCTTGGAGCATTGTTGCATTCCGTGTGCAAACAGACCCGAGTAGAGTGGCTCAGTAGACAGAAAAGCCTTAAAGTGTTGGGTGCTGGGGAATGGGGTTAAGGTCCCACACCCAACCCCACTGTCACCCCCAAGGAGGAGAGAGAGTATGAGATCCTCTGAGACAAAATGAGGCCATCTCACAGTTTTGCTTGAGCATGCTTCTCCTTATTGAATAGGTAAGGAACCTAAACTAAGAGAAGTGGCAGGCAATGCAGGAAGCTCTCAAACTTGATGTAACACATGTAGAGTTTTCATGGTTTACATGGTACAGGCCCCCTTGGCCAAAAGGGGAAAGAGGTAATTCTGAGAGAAGTAACTATTGCTTTCAGGTCTCTAGCAAGTTGTTTTGACTGTCTTCACAAGTGCAGAGGGCTTGTTGTGTCTCATCATTTAAAGGCAAGATACTTACAGCTTCTCTTTGTTGTTGATAGAGAAATACTTGCTGAAAGAATGAATCAAAAGAATAGGAGATGCAGGATTCTCATGACATGAATGGGAGAAGTACAAGGCTAAAACTTACCTCATCTCAGAATGATTGGTGTATTTCTCAACTGAATAAGATCATGTCTTGGATGGATATAAATGGCGATTCTTGCTAGGAATACCAGAGTTAAAGTGACTACACAGATCGTTCCATTTTCCCAGTTCCAGGACATCCTAATGGATGATTTTGCCATCTTCAGGACATCCTTCAGGTTTGAACACGTTAGTCTCTTTTGTAGTGCTTTTTGATTTATAGTCTCACACACTCTGAAAGGGTTGTGGCAGTCCAGCCAGCTGATTTAAACATTTCTTGGTTGTCTCCAGTTAATAGGCTGTACATGTGATGTTCTCTTTTATTTTCATCACCAGAAACCACAGAAATAAAAGGGAAATGGTATTTCAGGAAATCTGAATCAAGCTGAGTCAGATTTCCTAAGGAAGAGAAGATCAGAATCTACTTTGACCTGTTCTATCTTAAATACAGAACTACTTTTGGGACAACATTAATTATTTAAGTCAGTGAGGGGGTATAGAGATATTCCGTGATCATCCTCTTTATGCGATCTACTTACTGACTTGACATATCTTTATTGATAAGTTGTTCACCTCTGGGGATGGCTGGTTATGAGTGCATATATGGAGTAGTAATATAGGGAGAAACTGGAACTTAAAGATTTGGATTTAAGTACAGAAGACCAGACCCCGCAGAAGTTAATATCGTGGACCTCCGATCCAGGGTACCTGAGTGCAAGTCCCATCTTCTCTCTTTAATACCTGTGTAACCATGGGCAAATTCCTTAACCTCTCTGTGTCAGTTCCTCCATCTGTAAGGTGGGGATAATGAGAGTATTAGTAGTTGAGTTGCTGTGAGGACTATGGGAATTAATATGTTTAAAGTACTTAGAACAATGTTTGGTACAGAGTAGATGCTCAATAAACGTGAGCTGTTATTATTATCTTTCAGTAAATGGTGAATTTTACCTAGATAGTTATAGAGTTTGGTTAAGTCAAGCCTGTCTCCTGCTGGTTAAGACATTGCAGAGCTTGGGGGAATTTTTGATGCAGAGTATAGATTCCTTCTTGTTTATCTATTTTTTTTTTTTCTCCTTTTTCATGTTTCCTTCAGTCCCTTTGCCTAGTTATTATCAACCTGTGGTCACCAGTCAGGGCATTCTACATGCATTTAATACTGGAAATTCAAAGGGCTTTCAGAGCAGAGATCCATGGTTTTAAGGGATTTCTGTTAAAGCTAGAAAGATACTTGACAAGTCCATTTTTCCTGCCAAGAATATAAGTGGCTAACACTTATATTCTTGTGTCCATTTCTTCAGCAAGAGGCTAAGTCACATCACCTCACATAAATTTATAGCAGAGGGCTAGTTTTAGGTTGCATATAACAGTTAGTATAGTTGAGAGTTTTATTTTTCTTTTAAAAAGCAAAGTTGATTACATCCTAACACCTTTTCATTCTTTACTGTAAGCACATCTCCTTGGTGTGTATTATAATCCAGTTTCTCCTCGTCAGTAATTAGTCTGAAAATCATGTGAAAAGTCTTCCATTTTCTTCAGTGGTTCTGCCTCTTATCAATTAAGAGACAGCCTTGAGGACTCTCCTGGGAAAATGATCCAGGTTCTTGGTGCTCTGCCCTCTTAGAAAGCAGACTGACTGAGTGGGGAAGCTGTAAGGAGGAGGCATGGATTTTTTTCATTTGAAGCTATTTTAGCATTGGAACTTCCAAGGTTCAATTTCTCTTGGAATTTTATGAGGCTCATACCTCACTGTATTTTAAATTTCTACGATTTGGTAAATTTAGGTAGAAAGCATTGAACAAAACTGCTTCCCATCTGCTGAGCAAAATGGAGCCTGAATTAAATAAATTTCTCCAATATAAATGCTAAAATCTGATTTCTGCAAGCCTTTGGATCTTTAAACATTGACTTCCAGAAAGTTGGTCCTGGATCTCAAGCAACATCTACTCCCTTTGGAAACTGGGTATGAACCTACCAGGTTTGGGTCTAAGATGGGTTATTCCACTTGTGTACCCTCTCTAAGGCGACAAGGATGTGCCAGAGTTCAGGATCATACTTTGAAAACTTAGCTGGCCAGTGGCTTGGTGCTTAGTGAAATACATTCTTTTACCTCTGGGTAACCCTTTACTTTCTTCTTTACATTAAGATATTTCTTTCAAGGAGTGACAGTTCAGCAGTTTTTAATCAAAATTTTGAAGTACAATACGTAGTTTTAAAATTGTTTCTAAATCATAGCCTTAGAGATTTAATTAGTAAGTAGTGCTTAAACACTCCTCCTCCTTTTTCAGAACTCCTCAGCTGGATGTCTTCCAGCCATCATAACAAAGGACTGATATAGCATGTGCTCTTAATTTAAGTTTTTCAAGGCTGGGAATTTCCCATTACACATTACATTTGCAAGCGAGTAAGAGCACGTGTTCCCTAACTCTCTATAAGATTAAACATATGAACTGAAAATAGACCAAAATTAAGTACAGTAATTGACTAACTACAGTGCTGAAATGGGGCAGTATAGCATATGGTGGAAATCTTTACTATTAATTAAGTAATCACAGAAAATTCCATATGGATGATTTGTGAACATTCTAAAGTCAAGTTGGGAATGCTTTATCATGTTTTCTTTCTAAACATAATTTTCTTAAATAGCATGTGGGTCTATATAATCATATTTGCAGCT
This sequence comes from Balaenoptera ricei, assembly GCF_028023285.1. NCBI lineage: Eukaryota > Metazoa > Chordata > Mammalia > Artiodactyla > Balaenopteridae > Balaenoptera > Balaenoptera ricei. Next base: position 57,378,613 of record NC_082642.1, read on the forward strand.
TGACAATGTTTGAGAGCTTTGACATTTCTTAATGTCACTAATTTCCATATTGAGATTTGACATATTTGGACTTATGTTAAATCAGATGTCCTAGTCATCATCATAATAAAAGAATATTTTAAAAATCCTTCTCAAGTATAGAAGAGAAAAAAATCCCCTTTCATTCATTTATTTATTCAACTCCCCCCACCCCATACACACACATGCATAGACACATAGAGCATCCATACATACACGTAATCCAAGCCTTCCTCCCGACCAACTTTGTCTGGCTAACTCCTATTCATCAGTCAAAACTCAGCTCATGGGCTTCCCTGGTGGCGCAGTGGTTGAGAATCTGCCTGCCAATGCAGGGGACACGGGTTCGAGCCCTGGTCTGGGAAGATCCCACATGCCGCGGAGCAACTGGGCCCGTGAGCCACAACTACTGAGCCTGCGCGTCTGGAGCCTGTGCTCCGCAAGAAGAGAGGCCGCGATAGTGAGAGGCCCGCGCACCGCGATGAAGAGAGGCCCCCGCTCGCCACAACTAGAGAAAGCCCTCGCGCAGAAACGAAGACCCAACACAGCCAAAAATAAAAATAAATAAATAAAAATTAAAAAAAAAAAACTCAGCTCAGCTATCTGCTCCTCATATGATTGCAGGTGGGCTTCTGTGCTTGCCTCTCAACTTCGGCCATCATAGAATTGTTTTTCTATTCTCTCCCCACTGACACCCCATTAAACTGTGACTTCTTCACGTAGAGACTACATCTTTTGCTTCTGAGTCCCCAGCTCGTGTCAGAATGTCTGGCACAGCAGAAAGTGCTTCTTAAAAGCCTGCTAAATGAATGAATAACTTCAGCCTCTAGGCTAGCTAGCAGAGGAGTTCAGAGGCTAAATAAGCATCACTTATAAACTCAGCCAGAATCTTGTTGCAGCCAGAGTGGCAGAAACCCAGCAAGTCGACAACAATGCCACCCTGGGTTTTAGAGCTCCTTCAGGGGCTGTATGAGGCCAAACCAACACGGAAACCACATGCTGAGATGCCCTCCCACCTCAGGTCCCTGCTGCCTAGCAGTTTTGCGCTGTCTGTAGGCCACAACCAACTTTCTGTGTGTGGCTCCTACAAACTTTTTGCTTATTCGGGAACTCCAAAAAGTAAAATAGGTAGAGGAAACAGTCCCTTGGAGGAGCCCCAAACAAAATCACTTCCATGAATCATACTTAATGTTTAAAAACCTTGTTTTCTATTCAAGTCAGAGGTTGACTTCATTACATTTGCCTGGAAAATAGACTGGAGACCAGTGAAAAAACTGCCTTCAGAAGCCAGTTCAACTTAGGGTGGGTCCCAAAGGGCAGTGGGGCTGTGAGAAGCTCCATTTCTCAGCTATCAACCAGAGGGAGGACTTTCCAGGGGTCCTGAGAATAGTGTTTAGATAAATGGAGGTTATGTATGCTCCTTGATAGGTTCTTATTTTTCAGTTCAAAAGATGTCTCCTGCAGTTCCCATATTAAACAGTCAAGGGTCAAGAGGGGATTTAAACCTACTTAGAGCCCAATGTTTCCTAATTGATTACAGAATCTCCTTGTTCTTAACTGACCTGGCCAGCTCCTTTATCAGTTATGTTCATGTAGTTGATGCCTTGAGTGTCTATTTAAACCCTTGGGCTTATAACTGCTAAGGCTTTCTTTTCACACTTGGAAAATATGAGCCGTTAGGTTTTATTCAATGGAGGCTCAAGCCAGCAGCCTGGAATACGCCCCAGTTGTGGGGAGGTGCCCCGAGTACTAGACTGAACAGCTGAAACGCAGCCTAAGTTCTGGTTAGGCTGCGTCTGAAAATTAATATCATGCAGGGTCATTAGAAGACGTATTTGGTATTCCTTTGCAAACTCTGCAGACTATCTAGCCCTCCCTCAGATGCACTGTAAACATTACATCCTAAATGCCCCAGAGCCCCTTCCAAAGTGACTTAGCCTCAGAGACCTGGGAGAAGGTGTGTGTCTGATGGTGTTTCCAAACTGAGAAGCTCTTTCTCCCTTACTTACTCCTTGGGCTTTTCACCTTCATATTGTTTCTAGCCTCTCTAGAAAATCACCTACTCATCTTCCAACTCAGCCATGAATTAAAAAACAATTTTAAAAAATATTTTATACATCATTTGCATACTGTGCCAGAAGCATTTCTTTGAATACCTAGTTTGTATATCGCCCTGTATTGTTCTTCAGCGGAGGCAAATACAAACTTTAAAGAATCCTTAGATAAAGCTGTTTGCTGGCAAAACTGACTGCTTCCTTGTCACACCCCTGATAAAATTTTCTTAGAGAAAATTTTTAAAGCCTGACTGAGGGTGTCAGACCTGGGTTCAGATTCCAGCTCCTCCACTCAAAAGCTGTGTGACCTTGGTGAGCCTCTTGTTCCTTATCTGTAGAATGGAGGGATAGGGGTGATGATGATAATGATAATGTATACCTTGCAGGATTTTTGTGAAAAAAAAAAGTCAGGCATGTGTGAGCAACAAGCAGAGTGTCTGGCCCACTGTAGCTTGTCTAGTTAATGACATCTCCCTCTGTGACTTGAGATTCTGGCATCCTGAGACTCCTCCTCCTTTGTCTCCTGTCCCCCACACCCACCATCAGCCTCACTTCCAATAATGTGACACCCACTCGGCAATGGTCGTAGGAAGAATAGACTCACCATCTGCTGCCTTGAGGAACTGGCTCTCCGTGGTCAAGGCTTCCTGTGCAGGAAATGTGTCCGAATCAGCCTGGTCCTGCTGCCCTCCGCCCTCTAGGGTCATCCCTTGTCCCTTTCTGGGCAGCAGCATCTAATCATGTAGCATGGTGGTGTCACACAAGTGTGGTGTCACAAACCTGGAGCTTTCTGAGCCATACCCATGATGAGTCTGGGGCCTGGCATTCCCCCGATACTGTTCCTTCTTTTCCTGGAACTACATTAGCCAAAATGGAAACAGGGGAGGCATAGCCTCAGGCTTGTTACTAAAATGCCAAGTCGGTTCAGTGACTAAAATCAAACAGCTCAACCAAAAATCCAGTCAAGTCATTGCAGACCATGATAGAAGACCCTCAGAAGGATAAAAAGGCCTAACATCAAGGAACATGAAAGTAAAAAGCCCTGAATTTGGTAAAAGTGAAATAATTTCTATAAATGAGTCCCATTAAATGTAGAAGATTTCAGAAAATTTTTTCAAAAAAATTTTAAATGAACTTTAATAACCAATCTTCTCTTTTTGTTTCCTTCTAACATTTTTCTGCATACATTTATACACATATGTATTTATTGAAGTGAAATTGGAATAATATTTTATGTACAGTTTTTTCCAAGTAAAATGCTAATGTGTTATATTTTAAAGAAATTTTATGTACAGTTTTTATTTTTTACTTATGAGCACTGAAGAATGTATGGTCTTCAGAAACACTATATTTAATGTTCATACAGTACTTTATTATTTGGATATTTCATGATGCATTATACATCTACTCATTTTGGTTATTTCTATTGTCTTGTTGTTTAAATTAATTCTGTGAGGTTAATCCTTATACATGAAGTTCTGTTCATATCTCTGATTATTTCCTTAGGATAAAATTCAAGAATTGACATTGTCGAGTCAGAGTTTAAACAAGTGTTTGTTTTAGTCTTTGTTTTGAAATGAAATATAAAGAAGTCCCCTGTAGAGACCTACTCTCTTTATTCATTTTTATCCTACAGATTCTTTCTTTACCTCCTCCTTTGTGCCAAGAACCAAATTAGGCTACGTGAATTCCTTATCCTATTGCATCTTAAAGAGAGTTAAGGTCTCACTTCTTCCCAGTAATCCTCCCTGCACTTCTCCCCACCACCCACTATCTCCCTAGACCATCACCCCCATCCACATGCCCAGCCTCTCATAGCACTGTCACAGCAGTTACCATGCTGGATTCTAAGTGTCTGATTCCATCTCGCCATTAGGCAGTAAGTGCTTGGGGTTAAGGACTATATCTTGTTCATCTTTATTGTTCCAGCACCAAGCCTCGTAATTTACACACAGTTGGCACTGAATAAGGGAACAAAGACCATAAAACTATTTAGTCAAAATACACACACCCTTCCAATCTTATACTGTTATTAGGTACAGGACATATAGGTGTGAGAGAGAAAGAGGAGAAAGACGGTCATTTTCAAGAAGTAACATGGTTGTATATTCTTGGCTGTAGATATAGAGATGGGATACCACTTTTTTGGCATGTGTCCAGATGGGCCAGATGAAATTAAAGTCAGGATTTTATCAGATCTTTGAGGAAGCAGCCTTCCTGGAGACATAGCTTTAGAGTCAATTTTGTAGCCCACTAAGCCGAAAGCAAGTTGGAGAATTAATTATTGGATCAGATCGGCCCCAAATCATATTTGGTTTTATTTATTTATCCTAAATGAACATAATTGTACAACTTTTATTTTGTCCCTTTAAATGGGACTTTGTTCTGTTTGGATGGAAAAGATCATCTGAAAATAATTTATGTGTAACTGCAAAACCTGCCAACGGTGTACTTCATTCACAAGGGCAAATTTGGCTTTGGAAACAATTTCTCCTTCCATCTGGAATTCTTCAGTGATAGGTATGTGTTAACTAACTCAGTGCCCAAGGAAGTCTTGTTTGGTTATCAGACATTGTTGGTACTAGCTGTAGCATTTTAAAATTTAAATTTCCTAGTGTCTATGCCAGGGTAAAATTTAAGATGTGCAACGTGCGATAGGCAGATACCTGCACACACACACACACACACATTACACAGCTACAAAATAAACATGTGTTGAAGTTTAATTTAATTTGTTTCCATAGGACTGAATGTAGCAGATTTTGAGTCCATATTGGATCTGTTACTAAATCTTGCTGTATTCATTTCCATGAAGATACCGTAATTTCCCGATTTTCCCTCAGGTTCTTACGTGTAAATACCAAGTTGAGCTTATGTGTTCACTGCCCCCACCCTTTTCCCCAGGGGTGATCTAAGTGTCAGGATGTTGGGATGGCACCTGCTGGGATGACCCAGGGTCTCCAGGACCTGTGGTTGGAAGGCTCCGAAGCTCCTGAAAGGTGCCATTTCTCCCTCAGGAGAAGCCCAGCAGTTCTCAGCTGTCCTCTCTACTCCACGTTAGGCTGTCCAAGTGAGCTCATTCAGCCATTGCCTCTCTATACTGGGGCAAAGGTTTCTGATTTCTTGGGTTGTGCCTTGGAAAGCAAGGTCTAGGTCCCCTGTGCTTTGAGCTTCATGTAATTCTTGGAGATCCACACATCAAAGACTCTTTGTCTTCCCTCCACCTCCCCCCATCACTACCCTCCTTCCTGCCCAGCCTTACGTGTCAGGGGAGCAAGAAGAGAGGACCCGTGGGCAGGAAAACTCGCTCCATCTTCATATGCCTGAGGTTTAGTCCAGAACTGAGGCTGATGGATGCTCAAAAAATTTTTTCTCTTGAGAATATTGTCTCTCTGTGAGTTTCCAATCTCCTTGAAATTCAAAAGCTAAACCTGACTACTTCTTTCTCTTTGCACTTCAGCCATAGCAATCCTAATCTTCCCTGGGACAATGAGTGCCTCACACTGAATGAAAGACAGTCATGTACACACATGGGGCAGGAACTTTCATTAGTATCTCCAGATGTCATCCTTCCAACACATATGCTTAAATAGATGGCTAGCTGTATGGTAATTTAAATAAAGATAACTTAATCACCTCAAAGACCAGGTTTGTTTTTAATGGAAAGAATAGGGAAAAGGGTTGACTCTGCGCTGAGATAAAAAAGGTCAAAGAAAGTGCAATTCTCTGCTAAGCACCAGATGAATCAGGCTGCACCTCTCATTCCCAGCCTTCTCCCCTTTTCTCTCTGTGCCCTTTCTCCTCTCTGCCTTTTATTAAAAAGCAAGTATCCCTTTTAATAAAGCTCAATTTCAGAAGTTCCTATTGTACCTCACTCCCATAGCATTCATAAAGAAACAGAAACAGTACTTGTAATTTGCTGGGAACCCTAAAGAGAAATGAAATATCTCACTGAAGAATTCTTAAATAACATGAAGACTTGAAAAAATACAGCCAGTCCATCTCTGGCTTATGTAGGAAGAATCAAAGAACCATGAAATTAATTTTATTTACCATTAAAAGATACTGAACTTAGAATCCAGGTTGTGATTATGTAATTAGAAATTAATTTCAGTAGCATGTTATCATCTGAACTAAATGTCAGCAAGAGTTATGAGAAGTATGTTAATGGGCTTCAAAGAAGCTTGTGTGCTTACTTGTACCTCACAATAGTCATGCCAGAGAGGAGAGATGAAGGCTCCTGCAGCAAAAGGACATGCTGTGGTTCTTCTAAGACTCCCCAGTACATGTGATCAGTTTAATAGGAAGTGACTCTCTTTAACATGTTCATACTGAACTAAAAAGGAAGGGTTAGAAGGGTGTCCACAGGCCACACTCAAGTATGAAGTAAACATCATTACTGCAGCTGAAGTGTGAAGTTAAAGAACACTTCGATTTAAAAATGGTGTCCAAGGGCTTCCCTGGTGGCGCAGTGGTTGAGAATCTGCCTGCCAATGCAGGGGACACGGGTTCGAGCCCTGGTCTGGGAAGATCACACATGCCACGGAGCAACTAGGCCCGTGAGCCACAACTACTGAGCCTGCGCGTCTCAAGCCTGTGCTCCGCAACAAGAGAGGCCGCGATAGTGAGAGGCCCGCGCACCGCGATGAAGAATGGCCCCAGCTCGCCGCAACTAGAGAAAGCCCTCGCACAGAAACGAAGACCCAACACAGCCAAAAGTAAATAAATAAATAAATAAATTTTTAAAAATTAAAATAAATAAATAAATAAATAAAAATAAAAATGGTGTCCAAGAACATCAGATGATGCATCTATATTTTAACTTCGGTGAAGTATGAAAATTTAATGAATTCTCCATCAGATTCTAAAAGCTTGAATTATGACCTCTTCCCCCGATCTCCCATCACCTCATAAAATAGATTGTTTGTCTTATTTAGGGTGGCACACTTCATTTGTGGAAAAGACCTTTCTGACACTTGTACACTGTTTCTTATTTCTTCTAGTCATTTTATTAATTACCGTATGTTTGCTGAGGAAGAGCCCAAGTAGATCTACATCTGGAATTAGACTCCTAGTACTAGGGTTTAAAATAATAGAGTTTGCCATCAAGTTGATTGCCTCACATTCAGCCAGTGTCCCACTCAATGGCTGATTTTTTTGCTTATGCAAAAATCTCAGAGAGGAGAAGAAAATTATAATTTGTAATAGACCTTTTTCTCACAAAATGTTACTCCTGCCACTCTACGCTCCAGCATGTGACGAAGGGAAGCTGAGCCAGCTTCGGTTGCAAAGGAAGACCCAAAGGGGTCCCATTTATGGTGGGGGGCTTCTTTCTGGGCCCGGTCTGGGGGCCTCACATGAGCCTCCCTCCCTATATGGTATGTCCTATCACTGCTTCCTCTATTTGGAAACCCGCAAAGATAGTTTGCCATCCTACTAGGTCTTGGTGGAAGAAGGCCTTAATGTGTTCTCAGGAACACTCAGATGTGGCCTCAGATGTGTTGCTATCAGTATTTCATTGCAGCTCTATTTACAATAGCCGGGACATGGAGGCAACCTAAGTGTCCATCATCGGATGAATGGATAAAGAAGACGTGGCACATATATACAATGGAATGTTACTCAGCCATAAAAAGAAATGAAATTGAGTTATTTGTAGTGAGGTGGATGGACCTAGAGTCTGTCATACAGAGTGAAGTAAGTCAGAAAGAGAAAAACAAATACCGTATGCTAACACATATATATGGAATCTAAAAAAAAAAAAAAGGTACTGATGAACCTAGTGGCTAGGCAGGTAGACATAGAGAGTGGACTTGAGGACATAGAGGGGAGGGGGAAGCTGGGGCGAAGTGAGGGTAGCATAGACATATATACACTACCAAATGTAAAATAGATCGCTAGTGGGAAGCAGCAGCATAGCACAGGGAGATCAGCTCGGTGCTTTGTGTCCACCTAGAGGGGTGGGATAGGAAGGGTGGGAGGGAGGGGATATGGGGATATATGTATGCATATGGCTGATTCACTTTGGTGTACAACAGAAACTAACACAGCATTGTGAAGCAATTATACTCCAATAACGATGTATTAAAGAAAAAAAAAAAGTATTTCACTCTTCCAGTTTGGGCTCTAGGGCTGCTGCCAGTCTCTGTGTGAAGTAGACAACCTCTCATGAGCTGTCCTGCAGAAATTCCTCATTGAGTGACCTTCTCCTCTGGTCTCTTCCCTCCGGGGCTGGGAGTGGGGTGGCAGGGGCAGGGTATAGCCCAGGAGCAGGGCTGCCTACATCACTGTACATGTTTGACTACACGGCTCTAGGAGGCGCCGTTCACACTGTCGTCAACTTGAACATGCGTTATGGCCCTTATATGGAGATGCTAGTAAAGTGTCTTGAGGAAGAGATGCCTTTTTCTGGCTTGCCCAGAAACAGTAACTATGGACTAGCCGCAGCCTGCTTCAAGGTTGAAAGTAACACTCTGACAACACACTGGGTAAGTTCTGTCCCTCACTAGCCACATGACCTTGGGCTGATCCCTTAACCTCAGTTTTGTCATCTGTAAAATGGGAATAATAGTACCTCATAGGCTGTTAGGGTTAAAGAAATTGCCTATGCCAAGGACTGAGCACGGAGCCTGGCATGGGGTGAATGGACGGTGTATGGCCGCTCCCACAATTTGGCCCGCACGTGTCTCTCTGCACACATAGATTTCTTTCCAGTCACTTTCCATTCATGGCTCTCATAGCATAAAATAACTTTCAGATTCTCACTATAAGACTCATCACAGTGGAGCTACTGACTTAATAGTATGAATTGTTAGTTGGTATTATTTCAGTAGCCTCCTTCCTGCATGGAGTTAGACAATTGTGTCCGGTGACTCTCCGGCTCCAGCCATGCACGTTAATATAATTCTAAAGAGGGCCCGCCTCCAAGAGAATGTAGAGCAGGGAAGTGTAAGGATTCAGGCAATAGATGAGAGAAAAGGCATAAAGAAGGAAAGATTAGGGCTTCCCTGGTGGGGCAGTGGTTGAGAGTCTGCCTGCTAATGCAGGGGACACGGGTTCGAGCCCTGGTCTGGGAAGATCCCACATGCCGCGGAGCAACTAGGCCCGTGAGCCACAACTACTGAGCCTGCGCGTCTGGAGCTTGTGCTCCGCAAGAAGAGAGGCCGCGATAGTGAGAGGCCCGCGCACCGCGATGAAGAGTGGCCCCCGCTTGCCGCAACTAGAGAAAGCCCTCGCACAGAAACGAAGACCCAACACAGCCCAAAATAAATAAATAAATAAATAAAGTAGCTATAAAATTTAAAAAATAAAATAAAATAAAATAAAGCTCTAATTACACCAAGTAAAAAAAAAAAAAAAAAAAAAAAAAAAGAAGGAAAGATTAGAGCTTACTCTTTAGTTTTCCAAAGGTTGGATCATCCCAGCCAGGTCTGTCTCTGCCATGGCATTAATTATTACAAGACTGGTGAACAGAGTCTGAGCAGGTCAGACTGTGGCAGACTTAGAGATTGTGCAGACAGGGGATGGGGCCACGGGGAGTCAGTCTTACCTGCCAGCTGCCTGCTACTTTATCTGTGTTTCAGGGCTCATCACAGCTTTGGCTTTGGGAGATCAGTGTCGGCTGGAAGCCCTGCCGGCACTGATCTTATCATTCCCCATGGTGCTTTCATTAATGACTGGCTTTGCCTGCTCTCTTTCCAATATGTTGCACACCAGTATAATTTCTGTCAGTTTCCAGGCCTTGATGTCATCTAGGCCCTGGAATTGTGTTATTGAACTAACATTCATTGTCAAATCTTTTCAAGATAAACCTATTTTTCCTTATCATATAAATGTGTTGAATCTCCTTTGCTGGGTATAATGAATGGCTTTTAGGCTGTTGTAACACCTTCACTGAAATATTCATTCATTCATTCTCTCTCTGTCTGTCTCTCTCTCTTTCTCTCTGTTTCTTTGTGGGTGTGTCCGCTTCCTTTCCCCTTGTCACCTCTTCTCCACCCACCCCCAATTTCTTTCTTTCTTTCCTGAAGAAAAAAATGGCAGTTTCCTTTATTCTCTTACAAAAGAGTTTCTGTCACTGAGGGGAATCACTATTAGCATGAGTGAGTGGCATTCACTGTTTGGGAGAGAGTCCACTTGCTTTGTGAAGCAGGACTCCTAAGGCATGTTAACTGCACTCGGCTTTCTCTGCTCTGCCCAGCCTCCCATCCCCACCCCAGAAAAAGTGAAACTGCAGTGTCAGTCACGTAAGAAAATGTTGCAGTAAGCTGAACTTTCATAAAATAAGGATTCTCATGACTCCAACTTTTAAATCATAGCTGTGTGCATACAGGAAGAGGGGGAGGGGAGTGCAAGGGGTTGAGGGTAATGTGCTTTGATTGGCACTCAGGGCAGGTTGTTCTTTGTAGATGGCACTGCTCAGAGGTGAGGTAAGGCTGTTCAGGGGGAACCTGAAGGCAGCCGAGGCTCACATGTCTGTCACGGAGTCACTGATGGATAGTCACTGGTGGGCGAACGTGAATCTGAACTTGACGGTCTGTCAACAGTGGTGCTGTCATCATTGTCACTGCCTTATTCCTCTGGGCCTTTTTTTTTACCTGTACCCTTCTACTACCATGATTGTCAATTCTGCATTTTCTGTTTTATGTCTTGAATACTTTGCTTTTTGCAGTGGATATGCTCCTGAACCATTGTGGTTTTAAGTAATGTTAAATTCATCTCAATACAGAAAAGCATAAAGAAGAAAACAAAGTGGTCTAACATCCCATCACCTAGATAACCTTGTTAATATTTTTCAAAAAATAAGACTATATATATTTACATAGTATGAAGGTGTGAATTGTACAAATACTACAATTAGTACAAGTTGTACCAAAGCACCTCCACTTTCCTCACCACCACCTCAGTCCTTAGCGCCCCTCCCAGCATTAAGGGTCTGTGCAGGGTACAAAGCACTACGATAAGAATACAGCAATGAATAAGGCATCCCCCTGGTCCTAAAAGAAGCTGCTAGTCTAATGGGTCAAAGAATCATTTGACCTACAGTTACCTTTTGTTTGGCTTGCATTGTTTTTTTAAATAAAAGTTGTCAACGTTGAAAAGTCAGGAGAGTTCACATAAAAATGGCTTCCCTTGAAAAATCTGAGTAACTGGTTACAGTGGGCCTGCATTCCCACATGGCAATTTTCTTCATTGCTGAGGATATGCTGCCCCCTTAGCAAGTGTTCTCTAGTTTGCCACAAGCCACACCACTCCCTGTTGTGGACCCAACACTGAAACCTGATGTCAGTTGTCCCTTATCATCATGCTTGCCCATTCTTAGAGTAGAAAAACATCTTCAGAACCCATGTTTCTGTCAAAAGTAGAGGGATAAAGCTACTCCAAGAGGGTCATAAGCTTTTTCTTATACCTGGCCTACTTACCCGAAGGCGTCGGAGTTTACAATTCCTGTTCAAAACCAGCAAAATATTCAAGGTGAAAAGGACTTGACACTAATCCAAGTCACTTGTTTTTTTTTACTTGCAGAGGTTCACGTGCTTTCTGATTGATTATTATTGAGAATTTGAAATGTACCAGCTTTGTTTAAGTTAATCCAGAATCACAATTATATTAAAGGAAATTCACATCACACTGATCAAATTTTATCCTGGTTTACAAACTTCTCTGTGACATGCGCCACGTTTATACTACAAAAGGGGGGGAGTTCATGGGGACTATTCAAAACACAGAAATGTAGAAACTGGTCACAGAAATCATTCCTTCTGGGGGTAGGAAGAGAACAGTTTAAAGCAAGAAGGAGTGTCGATTATCAAAGGTTTGGCCCAGTGGAATCAGTCAGTCCATGTGTGTGACCTGGGCAGGTTGCTATACTGTCTGAGACCTGGTTTCCCCATCTGTAAAATGGGGATAATTATGCCTTCTCACAGGTAGTGCAGATTAAGTTATGTAATGTAAATAAAATGTTTTGCATTATAGTAAAATGCTTAAGCAGTAGGTCTATCATTATTATTATTACTAAAGTAATAATTCTGGATTCCCAGGGTTTTTAGTCATTTGGTCATTCCGTACATACACATTGAGCAGTGTAATCATGAGTATGACACGAAGTCGCTGAGTCCCATTTTTCTCATCTGTTTAAAGGGAAGAATAATACCTGCCTCTCCCCCACCCTAAGGTGTCAGGAACTCAACTGCAAGTGTGTTTGTTAGCCACTTCGTGGCGTTTGTAGCATTGAACAAATTGTTATTACTACCTTGTTATTAACTGAACTGGGAAAGTTTTTAGCTAGAGTTTTAAAAGATGGCTGAGATATCCCAAACTGCGTAATCCTCATTAGGATTTACATTTTTCTCAAGCTCAACTCATCCAATGAATTCATTGCCTAATATTATCCAAAGAAAATACTTAGATAAGTCCAGAATAGATTTTCTTGTGTACCTTTACTTTGTCTGCATCCTAGAAATTAAATCAAGAGAGAGAAGGCTGGTTTAGAGGAATAGACTGATGAATAATTGGCATTCGTGTGTTTTCCCTAAGGAGAACAAGAATTAATAGAACAACACAAAAACGTGCCTGCTTTGTACGAGTACAAATTGAGGTCAGACGTAGACAGAGATTGTTCATGTAATGACCACCATGATGCACTTTTATTGCTTCCTGAGGTGCCACGGCTTTAGAAGCTGGTGAGGATGGATGTCCTGCTCATGTTTCATTAACATTGTTCCAGGAGCCTGGATTGGAGGAAAGAGCTAGGGACAGGCCTGGGCTGGAACTTCTCTCCACTTACTAACAGTGTGCCTGTGAGCATGGTTATACATGTACAGGAGGGTCCTTATGTTTTGATCAATGTGTAAAATGTATTTTGCTACAGTTGGCTATCTCCCTGCTGTGGCAATATCTAGAAGATGTGGTACAGTGTGGTATTGAACTGAGTTGACATACTCAGAGCAAGACAGCAGGAGCTTAGCACAATGTCAGATCAGGACCAAGGAAGAGAGTGTGTGATTGTTTATCACTCCTCTATTAATTTGTTTCTTCAGCAAATATGAGGTCTGTGATGTTCTAGACCTCAGCATTATAGGAAGAAAAACAAGCAGATGATATTCTTACCCTTGTGAAGTTGACATCGTACAGGGGAAGACTGGCATTAAATAAATTGTTTAAAGAAATACCCAAGATATTTACATAATTGTGTGTTGGGAGGGCAATAAAGGACATAAAGAGGAAATGAGACCCCCCCCCATCAGAGAAGGCCTCTGAAGATGTCACACTTGAACTGAGACATCACCACGTGCATGTCAGCCAGTGCCAAGGACTAGGAGCTACGCTAGGCAGAGGGAACACTGCGTACAGAGGCCCACGGGCAACAAAAAGCTTGGCATGTTTGGGCAACAGAAGGGAGGCCTTGAGCAAGGGGAGGGTGGTATGCCATAACATTGGACAGGTTGGGCAGGGGCAGATCATGCAGGACCTGGAGAGCTGAAATAGCCTGCTGGCTGAGATGGTGGGTGGCCTGCACAACAGTCAGCGCGATGAGAACAAGAGAAGGGAAGGGGTTTAAGAGGTGTTTGAGGGTACGAGTGACAGAACTTAACGATGGATTGAATGTCAGGAATGAGGAAGAGAGAAAAACTAAGGATGTTTCCTAGCTTGAGCAACTAAGTGGATAGTGGTACCATTTTCTGAGGTTTAAAAGTTAAATAACTTGCCAGCCCTCACTCAGCTAGGATTTTGAAGTCTATTCTGTGTGACTTTACTTTTTCAGTTTGGTTTTTTTTTTTTTTTTTTTTTTTAATCTAAGTCAGACTATTAGGTTAAAGCTCCAGAATATTGTCCAGATTTGCAATTAAGGTATCACCTAGATTAAATTATTAATATAGACAATCCTGAGGTTCAGGGTTAAGTGATATTGTCAGACCCCGGTATTTCTGATCAATAGTACTATGATGGCTAAGTTTATCTCAAAACTAATAACCAGAGTCTTGGCAGTGTTTTTTCTCATACATACAAAAGAAAAAGTGATTTTCTCCTTTCCTCTTGGGCATAATGTTTTTCTGGAGTTTTCCTCAGCCACAAGGTAGTTTCTGCTGTAATGTAAGATTAGATTATAAATTGTCTCTTGTAATCCTGAGCTAAGACCGTAAAGCCCAAACAATAAGTTGTTTACAGTGTTTTTGGTCATGCTTGGGCCTCCACCCAGGACGCAGGCAGGTGTCTATGGAGCGGGAATAGTGACATTTCAGTGATCCTAAACACAGCCTGCAGCTCTCCTTCTGCCACCTGGGGCTCACCCATTTCGGCCTGGTCTAAGAGTCTATTGTTGACACAGGCAATTTCCACTTTCTCAAGCAGTACATTCCTGAAATCCACATCAGGAGGTAGATTTTATAGACCCGTAGAAACAATGGGATCGTGTTCTTGACAGAGGAATCAACAGGCCATGAATCTTCACATGTGAGTGAAGCAAAGCAGTCCCTCTCTAAATCTCTCATCCAGAAGCCCCTTATTGAACTGTAAGCCCCTGAACCACTTAGGATACCACAAGGAACAACAACAATAAAAAATCCAACGTAAAAAGTCTTAAGTAGTCAAGTCATTTAGCGTCTTGCAAAACAAGAGCAGGACGGGTCCAGGCTGGTTCAGCAGTTCTGTGATGTCTCAGGGACTCGGGTTCCTCACCTCTCCGCTCCTCCTTCTGGACACAGAGCCTTGACTCTGAGCCATAGCCCCTCGTGGTGCAATATGGCTGCCACAGCCCCGGGAAACACAGGAGCCACAGGAGGCCACAGAAATGGGTCGTGTTCTGCATCATGTCTCTTTCAGTGAGAAAGCCTTTCCCAAAAGCCCAAGCCGACATCTCCTTAAGTGCTTGTCCATGGCGCACCCAGTGCCCCCCTTTTAGACGCCAGGACATTATCCTAGACCTCCCCCTCTCCTTTATTTCCTTATTCTCTATGACCTATCCATTCTGCTCTTAAGTAATCTGTCCCCGACCCTCAATCCCTGTGTTTCCTACATTAATTCAGATCCTCATGAACTCTCCCTGTTCCCCCTGCTTCCAGTTTATCTTCCACAAAGCCACTGACATGATCTTCTAAAACACAGATCTCGTCATGTCACTCTCCTGCTTAAAACCCTTCAGTGGTTCTTGATCACATATACAATTAAGCTTCAAAGGTTTTTTTTTTTTAGCTATAGAAATTACCTCTTCCCTCTTTAAAAAAAAAACAAGACAGACAGAAAGAACATGCAGCAGTTCAATGAAGCTAACAATGGATGTAGCGCTGCTGTGGCTGAAATGGGGGTGGGGAAACGGCTTATAGCTCATCCAGGTGGATCCCTTCACCCCCCTCACATGGAGACCCCAAAGCCTCTTCTGGATCCCGTGTTGTACGCGCAAATGGAAATGCCTCGCAGGCAGTTGACGTGGACCCCAGGAGTGTCAACCAGGCTAGCGGTGTAGGTGACATGGTGGTGGGAGCAAAGGTCAGGGCCATGATCTCTCGAAGTGCACAGAGCGAGAAGGGAAGAGGGCCTCTGAGAGACACAACTCCAAGAGTTGAACTGATATAATGCCCCCAAGCCATGTAACATCCAATAACGCAGTGTCTCCATTTCACCTTTCAAACTCCAAGAGTGTGCCTTATGGAGAATCTGTGCTCTCATTGTGATAGACAGGTTAACACAATCAGATGCTTGAGGACAGAGTGAGGATGCTTGAAGACCAAAATGCAACTAATATCAAAAACTGAGAAGAATGATTTCTAATCATATGAATTGTCCGTCTTGTGCTTACATTTTCATTCTTACAGCTCTTTTTAAGGTGAAAGATTTGCTGTTTGCTTTGATAATCCTGAGATTAGTCTTTTCTCCTTTCACAAGGCTTTTCACATCAGACATCCTGAGTTAACCAGCATTTCATGTGTTTCCATTTCTGATCAAGGCACTTTTGAGTTAACCAGGCTTTAGAATGGAATTTCCAATAGGACTATAATAGCTGAAAATGCTAATTACGCTCCCCGCTCTTGATATCAATCTGTGTTTATTCTTTATGTCTATTTAAGAATTCAGTCTTTTTTGTCATTCTGTGCAGATAAAAAGCAGTTTGCATTCTGTTATTGAATCTGACCTTCTTAATGAGGAGGTTAAATATTAATGAAGACTAATTGATGAATAATTTTAACAAGGAAAGGCATTATCGGTTTGAATCCAGAGCTTAATGGGTTGTGCGTTTCAGCAGGTATTTGCATACTCAGTGACACTGTCAAGAAAGGGGGAGAGGAGAAAGGAGAGGGGCTGGACAGAGGGCACTGGGCAGGTAAGAAGGGCGGCCTCCAACTAGACCTGACTGTGCAGCTCTCCTTGCTTTTATCCATTCTCATTCCATGAGGAGTGAGAGCTCGTCCTTTTGTGTCTTGTGTGGGCTCCAGGCAAAGAGCTCTTCCCTCTTGCTTCCCTCCTGACTCTGACCACCACCCCAATCCCCCACTGCCCGTCGACATGGACCTCATTTCTGTCCTCATATTGGGTTTTCCTGCCTCTGCCTTTACAGTCCGCCCGCATCACACCCTGGCGCCGACCTGTTTCTGGCCGCCGGTCTTTGCTGTCAGACTTCATACAGGCTAGCTTGTATAGGCTGCTCCCCACCGCTCCCCGTGGCTCCACAGGACCTGGTTGTTGGCATCTGTCATTTACTGGCCCTTCCAGGCCCTCCTGCTTGAAGAGCCCACCCGACCCCCATCCTTCCCACTTTCAACAGGGATTTCACAGAAACTCAGCACCAAAAAGCAGCAGAAGATAAATGTCAATTGTCTGAAGCTTCAAGCTGATTCTGATTCTCTCCGAATCCTTTTAAGTGTGATATGCATTTAAATCAAGAGTAGCAGAGACAACAATGATTTGGGAAAATGATAATGTTATCCTAGCCTATTTCAGTGAGACTCCAACATGGTTAAGAAAATTGACTCTCAGATCTGATCCGTGTTGTTGAAGTGAACAGCTGTCATTCTCGGAGTGGCTGGAGTCAAATTGTCACCCAGCAGGAGCAGTTTTAATGACTGAAGAACCAGTAACCACAAGAAGCAGCCTAACCTCAAAGCACCGCTGACCTCCTGTATTGCCTCTCTCTCCTGTTTTGCAGGCACAACGTGTTTGATTGCTCTGTTGTCAGATAAAGACCTCACCGTGGCCAATGTGGGTGACTCGCGTGGGGTCCTGTGTGACAAGGACGGGAATGCCATTCCTTTGTCTCATGATCACAAGCCTTACCAGCTGAAGGAAAGGAAGAGGATAAAGAGAGCCGGTGAGTTTGTGAGTGCCCCCGAGGACTTTGTGCTGTCTTGTTCAAGTGGGCACGGTGGCTTGCTGGGAGAGCCCCTGGGAATGAAGATGTTCCTTTACCCAGTGATGAGTAGATCAGTACAGAGGCTGCTGCTGAGGCAGCTGGGACTGGACTTTGTAACATTTCCTATCAAATGAGTGGCTACTGAATTTGCCCTTCTTCGTGGCCACAGATTCCAAAAGATCCCAAAAAAAGCCCTTAGTTTAAAGGCTAATGAGTCTTTGGGCCCCTGCTTGCCACACCCCGCTTCTCTCCAGCCGTGCCAAACTACTAACCACCAAATGAACCATGGAGCTGATAACTCTGTGCCTTTGCAAGTGTTGTCCCCACCGTCTAGTGGGTAACAACGACCTTGTCCTTTAAGACTTGGTTTAAGGGTGTCCTTTTGGCAGCCTTCCCTGTCACCCCCTTCAGTCTTTCCCCGGCATCCTATGTGGACCTCTTGGGTCACCTTTCACGACGTGTGGACATACCTGGCCCTCTTGTCTGTCTTGCCTTCCTGACCATGAGTTCTTTGAGGCAGGAACTTGGTCTGTTCCTCTCTATACTCCCAACACTGAGCTCAGTGCCTAATATAAGTACATATTTCAGTTCAGGGAGGGGGAGAATCCCTTTTTCACTTTTTCAACATCTAGGGGCTGGGGGTACAAACTTACATCTTGGAATTGAGAAACAGGTAGGGAACGTAGTAGACAGACAGACATTAACAATAAATAAGTAAAAACAGGTAAATTATCTAGTATATTACAAGGTGATAACCGCTATGGAGAGACACAAAGCAGGTTAGGGAACGGGGAGTGTCACGGGGTGGTCAACATAGGCTTCACTAAGGTGACACTGGGACGAAGACTTGAAGGAAGATTATCAGTTGATGATTACATTTTCATAGTCAATTTGGGGGGGATTCTTTTCTACCCGTGCAGGGGAGGAGCCCTTCCCTCCCCAGACTGACAACCACAGCATGTAGCCTCTGTGTCACATGCTAAGCTGCAGGCCCAGCTGCCGAGGGAGCTCAGGTACCCTGGGTCTCAGCCCAAGAAGGGCCCCTGCTGTCTGGGGGAATCTACAGGCTGACCCTCGATGTCTACACATCAGCTTCTGCCCAGAACCTAATCAACATTTGAGTTTTCACAGTTGGAAGCTATACTGTTGAGTCCAAAAGCGTTGAATTTTATTACAACCTCCTGCTTCAGTGACTGCTTGAGATGCAGAATAATTTTTAATGAAAGCTTTGGTCAGGTTTTCTGTTGATGGGATGGAACAGTGTTTTAAGAGCATCTCTCGAGCTTTGACGAGCTTCCCTCCTTACGAAGACAGCGTCTCCGTCCACTGTGACCCCGGAATTAGGATACAGTCAGCCTGCTCTTGAGGAAGCACAGGCAGGGATGTGTATACGGTACAGGTGGAGATGCCACCT
This sequence comes from Balaenoptera ricei, assembly GCF_028023285.1. NCBI lineage: Eukaryota > Metazoa > Chordata > Mammalia > Artiodactyla > Balaenopteridae > Balaenoptera > Balaenoptera ricei. The sequence continues at coordinate 57,397,442 of NC_082642.1, forward strand.
TAGCATCCAGCCCTCTCTTCTGAAATGTCAACCCATTTTATCCTCTCTCCTCTTCCCTGCCGTACCCATCCACCCTCCCCCACCCCCGCAGTGATTATAGTAGCAAATTCTGACAGCATCTCCAAGGACGTTAATCTCGCCTGTTGTGTCAAGGGTGTATTTTACATCAGGGCTTAATGGACAACGATTGGTTTTCTTATCTTTATGTGTGTTTTCTCTGACCTCAGCCTTCCCTTCTGGACATCTCTCCCCCTCCTGTTTTGTGTGACAGTACGCTGCAACCAGTTTAGGCCAAATACACATTGGTCTTTCTGTCTCCATTCCTTAAGCTGTTTCCACAACAACAGTGATGTCAGCTGCCATTTACTGTGTGCTCGCTCTGTGCTGGGAGCTAAGCTGAGCGCTTTACATATACTTTCTCTTTCCCTACCTTACGAGGTTGATAATGTTATCCTCATTTTACAACCAAGGAAGTGGAGCCTCAGAGAGGCTCGTGTGCCCAAGGACACACAGCTAGTGAATGGTGAGACCAGAACTGAGACCCAGGACAGTGACTCCAGAGCCCATGCTCTTGCCCAGGAGACCACGCTTCCTGGAATGTTCTCGTACATCCCTGCCCATGGAAGTCCTACCCATCGTTCAAAGCCCAGCTTTAACGCTCACTCCTCCCTGATTATCACAACCAGAAATCTTCGCTCCCTCCTCCCCATCTGCCTACAGAATTTAGCAGGTGCTAGTCTCTCCCTGAAGTAATACTGCTTTGTGCTTGTAACTGTTGATACAGGTGGCTTTTCCCTCCTGCCAGGCTGTCTACTTCTTTATAGAAAGGTCTGGATCTTGTCTAACTTTATAGCCTGCAAATTGCCCTGCATGGAATATATATTTAATAAATATCTGACAAATAATATGCGAATGGACAAAGTTCTAGCTCCCTTAAAGAAAAAATAATAATAGATAATACTGAATGCATGGTACATGCAGGCACTGTGCCAGGTGATTAATATGGAATAACTAACTCCTTTATTTCTCACAACTCCTCAGTGGAATAGGTACTGATATTGTCCCAATTTTGGAACCAAGGAAACCAAGGATCAGAAAGAGTTTCTCATCCAAAGTCACACAAAGCTAAAAGTAACAGAGCCAGGAATCAAATCCAAGCAGTCTGACCCGAGAGCCTGAGCCTTTAACAACTGTGCTAAAATACACCATTCTTTAATCCTGATTCTATCTGGGGAGGTGTTTTGAGATGTAGGCACACCCAAGGGCAGCCTCAAGCTAATGATGGATCCCAGTGGTTTTCTCTGGTACCATCCACCTGCCTTTCAGTGCTGTTTTGCTGCTGTCCCTGGATCCCCACCCTAGAGCTCCCTACTGTCAGTCACCGAGCTGCCAAGGTGTCCTTAAGTTAAAACTGATGCCCTCACCCGTCCATACCTCCTACCCTCAATATTCTTATTAATTTGGTCTTGAAGGCTTTTAAGATACCAAGGATGAGGGCCTGAGGATCTACCCGTAAAGCGTCAAACCTCAAGCCATGCAGAGGAACGCTGTTCCCTCCTGGTAGCGCCAAGGTGGGGTGAGGGGAGCACACAGGTCACATGCAGTAGGTCAGCCCTTTGCAGATGCACGCAGACCACACGCGGGGTGTGAGAGAGCAGCTGGTCAAGCTAATGGGCTCATTCTATCTTTCCAGGTGGTTTCATCAGTTTCAATGGCTCCTGGAGGGTCCAGGGAATCCTGGCCATGTCTCGATCCCTGGGGGATTATCCGCTGAAAAATCTCAACGTGGTCATCCCAGACCCAGATATCCTGACCTTTGACCTGGACAAGCTCCAACCCGAGTTCATGATCTTGGCATCAGATGGCCTCTGGGATGCTTTCAGCAACGAAGAAGCTGTTCGATTCATCAAGGACCGCTTGGATGAACCTCACTTTGGGGCCAAGAGCATAGTTTTACAGTCATTTTACAGAGGCTGCCCTGACAACATAACAGTCATGGTGGTGAAGTTCAGGAATAGCAGCAAAACAGAAGAGCAGTGAACCCTTTGGGGTTGCAGCTGCCTTAGACTAAAGGACTTTCAACACACTGGTCTCTTTTAATGTAGTGAAAGGTGTGGGAGTTACAGTTAGGATTATCCATCCCAGACATGGGGTTCCCCATCCCCGGCCGTCTTAGGTCTATGTGCCGTGATGAACAGAGGGTGCCCTTGGCCAATGTAGTTGAGAGGCTGGAAAATGGTTTCTTCGTGTTTTCCCAACTCTTTCATCCAATGTTCAAAATATATAAATATATAGCTGTAGAGTCACATGTATGAAGTGAATGGCATATGTGCCATATATTCTCCTTTTACGATTGTTTTCAAGATCCCTTACAGGGCCCTCCAGGCATCAGACTTTGTGTCCTCTCATTGGAGCAGTGAGTCAGGGCCGATGTGGCCACACCCTTTGCTGAGAGGGGCAGAGCTGTCCTGAGAATGCTTTGCCCTCCTGAGCCCAGGTTTTCTGCCCTGCAGCAGCCCTGCAGAAACAGATTCGGAAATGGTTTATTATTCCGTGGCTGCTCTTGGAGGCTGAGGGACGTGGGGAGGATGAGAGCCGCTTGCACGGCAGAAGTAACCTTCTTCCCTCGCTTTCTTTATTAGTTAAATAGACTTTGTGTACCACCTGACCAGTCTTTGTGTGTTTATCCTAATCATGCATGACCTTAATCTTTGGCCTACACCTTACCTAATGTAATAGGCAGCTGTTAAACTTTACCACCAGACACCACGACTTTTTTACATTACCAAGTGAAAAAAGCAAATCACAGTACCAAAATTCCTTCCACCTTTAAGGGTAGATAGAGGAAGGCATGGCCGAATAAGTCACAGCGCCCATTGGGAGGTCTGCTATTTGCATTCAGAGAGAACGCTGGTGAGGTTGCCATCTCGAATCGAGCTCCAGCTGCCCAGTTTTGTGCATTTTTTCCTCTCCTGTTCTAGTAGCTTTCAGGTGTCTCTGAAGCAGCGTTCTGAGAAGCAGCGGTGTAGAACTGCACGTGTGCGCCCTGAAGCCGAGTACAGAGTTCGCAGACAAGTTCTGGAATTTGGCGGTAAACTACTGGGATGTGCTCCTGCTAGACAGCGGAAAGGCAGCAGTCTTTAACATTTGGTTGCAAACTACTGAGTTATTTTTGCGGCCAGACTTGCCGCTTTTCATTTCTTATCACCAAAGTCACATTTCCAATCTCAGTATTTTATAAGTTAATTACAGAAAACGCTGGGTCGTCCTGTTTCCCTGGCCGAGGGGCTCAAACAGCCAAACAAGATTTTCATTGCATCCCCACCCCTCTGTGTCTGAAACGCCAGGGCGTCCACCTGGTTTTGCCCTTCCAGAGTGAGCATTTGCCTTTATAGCTTCTCAAAGGCCCCATTCACTGGCCACCTCCTGCCCACCATGCCGCTTCCCTGCCTTCTTCAGCTGTGGAGCTTTCCTGAAGCGGGTTCTAGGAGTGAACTCAGGAGGATGAAAAGATTCCCTTGTGGCTGCCAAGGACTGTAATCTGTCTGGATTCCTCTAAGCACTTAACCTTTCTTTGACTGAAAGAATTAATAGTGGTTTCCCAAGAGACGTGCTTACTTTGGTAAACTATAACATTAGAATTTACAATATGAGAATTAGAACCTCGGGGTTTTTTTCCTTCTTTTTTTTAAGCCATAGAATGTTCTAGTACAAAATACCTGCCACCATGTTAGATTGGAGTACCTGCCTACTGAGAGACACTGAGCATTTGGATGTGTGTATTTGAGGCGGGGGTTGGGAAGGGAATGTGGGAAACATGCAGGTTGTGATCAGTGATGGGACAGTCAGGCCAGGAGGCCTGAGTTTGCTTGGTGATTTTAGGACGTTCTGATTCTGGAGAGTTACCAAAGCCCACCCTCTAACCGGAGTCCAGGAATAAGCAGTGTCAGCGTTTTACGGTATGCAGTTAATTTTCCTTTTTTATTTTTAACTTAACCCCAAATTCATAATAACGATGGAAAGACATTTTTAAATTCTATGATCATTGTGATTGTCTAAAATGAAAACGGTACTACTGTTTTGGTGACAATGAAGGAGAAAAGCGACTAAGTTAGTAAATTAGTGTTTATTTGCCCTGCAAAATGTCTTACTAGATGGTGCTGAGTGCAGGAGTGCATGGCTTTGCCTCTGAGGTTCACAAGGCATCTTCTAAACTTTGCTTTGTAGAATTAATTCATTTCTGACTTTAATCAAGTAGTGCGTGTGTTTTTTACTCCCTTTCTGCCTCTTTTTCTCCCACTTTGGCTTGTAGATTCTTGAAAAACAGAAGTTCTAGGCAAAATAGTAGCAGTTTGATGACTAGTTATGTCTCAAATCAGGCTACTTTGTTCCCTTTCCCCACCCTCCTGGAGCTCTCTCTCCCTGAGCCGCCTCCAGCTGTCGGGGGTCTGCAGACATCACCCGGCATGGCCTGTGGCTCACCGGCCAGCCGCTCCCATTTTCCAGGGACAGGGAAGGTTGAGTCTAGTTAGGAAAATTGATTTGAGAAGTTTGCATGTGCAGCTTCCCTAAACAGCACTGCCAAAGCTTTGGAATTGTCACCCAGACCCCCTAGCCTGAGTTCGCATTGCCAATAGCCCCCACGGTGCCAAATTTTGGAATGGTTTTATAGTCTTTTAGAAATGAAGCTGGGAACCAATGATCATGTGCTTATGAGCCCCCAGCAAGATGCCAAGCCCAGGTCTTCATTAATGCACTGCTCTCCCGCTGCTCAACTGGCAATTTGTACTCTTAAAATGGGTTGGGATTGGGGGGTGGGGGGAGAGACAGGGAAACTTTTTTTTTAATTCACTGTATTTGCAATTCTCTAATAAAAGGAATAAATAATACTTATATGGAAAACTCCAAAGCTAGTTCCCAAGACCGGCATTTATTTCACACGACCAACTTGCCCAAGGCACTTAACTCTGAGGTCTCTGTTCTAATGCAACATGACTGTACATCTTACTGGTAACCAGTGGCTACATTGTATTCCTTGCCTTGGACTGAAGGCATTGGGCTCTAGAATCTTGTCTATGTGGTAAGAGTATTACAGAGTGTTTTATAGAGTGATGGAGCATATGTGATCTGGATAATTTAAAACAGGTCATATTTCATACAGCTGTGATGATTTCAAGTCCATGAACATTTTGTGCAAACAGGATTGCATGAGTGATGGCATCATCAACACTATTTGAAGTGATCCTAGGAAGTTGATTACACGATTGAATTGGATCGCTAGGATATCTGGCAATACATGAGGGATTCACAAAGGGAGTGATCGCTTTTTCCTTTGCCAGGTAAATTTGATTTTCCTGACATTTTCCCCCCCGAGTTGTTGCCAGATCTAACTCTCTTGCAACTGGGAACACAAAAACTTTAGAAAGGGCAACATTTCATTGTATACTTGTAAGTATAGGAATTCATACTCTGGATAAGGTTTTATTTTCCAATGACCTCAGAAAATTGTTTCCTCCTTTTGACCCATTATTAGACTGATCTTCTCTTAATTTTCCCCGCAAATTACCTTAGCTCATCACACCAGCATTCCTGACCCAGCTCTGCAGAAATGACATGACCATTAGATACCATGCTGGGTCCTATTTAATTGACTCTGGATTGAATCCTTCACATCTAGACTTCTAAGCTAATTAGTTGAACACTGCAGGAGTAATGAGATACAGTGTTCCCCAAAGTGTGCTCCACAGGACACAAGTTCCAAAGATACTGTTCCAAACACGGGGCTCCAGGGTCAAATGAGTTTGGGGAACATACTATCCTAGAAAGTTAGTACATATAAGCACATCAAAGGTTCTAATTTAAATATCCTCCAGGGGAAATAAATAAACACCACAAATGTAATTCCAGTGTTTTCCAGATTAATCTGACCACGCAAACTTTTTTGCGTAACACCTAGTAACACTCCAAGGAGCTCATGTTCCACAGCACCCACTTCGGGAAATTCTGCTATATGGAAATATTACTGTTTTCTCATTCACTATGACTCTTAGCAGTTGCAGTATAGTTTGCAATTTAGCAGCACTAATTCTTTCACGGAAGAGACTGATTTGTTAGTGAAAGCAGTATTAAGAAATAGTATGATTTAATCTAATTTTATTGATAGCAGAAGCCCAACAATCCTGCTTGAAACTCTAAACATGGGCTCCCTTCTTTTTACGTGAATAATAAGCAAGAGCCTTGCCATAGCTAGGGATTTCTCAAATTTGTTCCAAGGGCTTTCAGTTGCTTTTTTGAAGGTATCTTTGCTTTCCAGGTGGAATCCAAATAAATATTTTTACATTTTATCACTATGTGAGAGTAAAAAAAAATATTTAAAATAATAGAAAAGGGGGAATGGCATATTTGGTATTAATTCATTTTTTAAATTCTAACTAGATTTTTTAAAATTATGTATCCATTGTATAATAATGGAAATGTAAACTATTTACACTTACTCTCTTTTCTTATCCTTTCTGAAATCCCTGTCCCATGTTGTCCCACCTTTCACATTTTATATATATATAATTAAGTTTGGCAAGTTATTTGGAGAGAGAATCCCCAAATCACAGAGGAAGCAAATCTAGTCAGAAATATGGTACAAAGTGAATTTAGGATAAAGTCATTATCTTAAAATTCTATCCAGTATTTAGGAATACACCCTCCCTCTGGTTGTTATCCAGAATAGTATAAAACAGAAAGTAAAATCACTTAGACTAGGTGGCAGATTGCAAAGGGCAAGTGACAGTTGACACTATAAGGCTTCCGTTAGATATGTGACTCTAAACTTGTTTTCTAGTATGTAAATTTATTTTCTAATTCTTAATAATGTTGATGCTTTGTCCATTATTTTTTATTTTTACTACTGTTAAGCTGCAAACTGTTTAACCAAGGGTTGATTATGATCATGTTTATGTGTTTAGTAGTAACCACACCATCATTTGTACAATCATTTCAGTAAATACAAGTTAAGGACTTAGAAGAAAACATGGAGTAACTGTTCATTTTAGCAGATCATTATAAGCATTTGCACAGTTCAAAACTCCACCAAAAAGCAAGCAAGTAGCAAAAGTGTAGATTACATTTAGAGATGTGGTTCCATTTACTCTAGAAATCCTATAATCTGGCATTATAATCCCCTCTGACATTTGCCAAATCCAAATTAATCTCAAAACCTCCAAGGACCAGAGTCCCTAGGTTTGAGCACAGGCGGATTACTGTGAGGGCTCCAATGGCAGATTGTGGTTGTGGGGAGGGTTGGGGGCAGGGGAGTCTGCCTGGGTCTCTGCCTCCATAGGAAAGGGCCCAAGTTTCAGCCACACTCTCCCATCACCTTTTGTCATGAAGAAATTCAGAGGTTAAGTGTGATGTCATGCAGTATCTCAACATATTCCTGTATTAATTAGACAATGCATAATTTAAAATGTGTTCGTGCAGAAACAAAGGTAGAAGTAATAGTCAAGGAATTGGGGGAGGTGGGGGGGTGGAGAAAACCTTTAGGATACTCAGACATTAAAAACATAAAAAGTAGGTTATCAAAAATTTAGATTATTAAACTTTTACCTGCATAGGTTGTATTTAATAGCAATTGCTGACATCTGTACATACATCTGTAGAAGGCAGTTTTCCCCACTTTTCACCTATTGAGATTCAAGGCTTCCCATTCAGAGTATTGGCTAATGCTTTGCTTACATGTTAACAAACACAATTCTAAAGCTCCTTTTCTTAGGACTGATGGCACAGGTAGAATAACATTTAAGCAAAATAATTTGGAACATTTTTTTAAAAAAATGCAAAATTAATTTCCAGTGAGATCAAAGTCAGAATGTAAAGAAAAGCATTCTCAAGAAAATATACAAGACAGGGACTTCCCTGGTGGTCCAGTGGCTAAGACTCCACGCTCCCAATACAGGGGCTCCAGGTTGGATCCCTGGTCAGGGAACTAGGTCCCACATGCCGCAACTAAGAGTTTGCATGCCGCAACGAAAGATCCTGCACACGCCAACGAAGATCCCATGTGCCACAACCAAGACCCAGTGCAGCCAAATAAATAAATAAAAATAAATTAATTAGGGGCTTCCCTGGTGGTGCAGTGGTTGAGAGTCTGCCTGCCAATACAGGGGACGCGGGTTCGCGCCTTGGTCTGGGAGGATCCCATATGCCGCGGAGCAACTGGGCCCGTGAGCCACAACTACTGAGCCTGCGCGTCTGGAGCCTGTGCTCCGCAACAAGAGAGGCCACGATAGTGAAAGGCCCGCGCACCGCGATGAAGAGTGGCCCCCGCTTGCCGCCAACTAGAGAAAGCCCTCGCACAGAAACGAAGACCCAACACAGCCAAAAATAAATAAATTTTTAAAAATGCTGGCTTAACTCCTAGAGAGTTTCATTTAAAAAAAAAAAATAATTAATTAATTAATTAATTAAAAAAATAAAGTATACAAGACAAAAATCGAAGAATAATATAAAATATTTTAAATTAAGACATTTTATTACATCGTGAATCATGCTTTCTGATATTTGTGCTCTTTCTGAAGTTGAGATAACACTGAAGTAAGAATGAATTCTGAGTTATTTGTAAAGTTAGTAAAATTACAATCCCTATTCCATTCTTTCCCAGTGAAAATAGATACATGTGGTCTTATTTACTGTTCTCCTAAACCACTTTTACTGTCCTAGGTACTGTTTACTTTCCAAATGCTAGACATCGTTTTACCCTGAATCCTTAGAATTTGTGCATTTTCAAGGAGGGAATACCCCTTTTTAGTAAGAGAGACTAAATGATAGACCTTCCATTTTAGAGTGCCCCAATAAAACTAAAGTCAGATGAACACAGTCACAGCTACATCTGGGAGCGAGTTTTAAAACTGGTAATTTTCCAAATGCCAACATGAATACCAGTGAGTATTCAATTTAAAACAGACGATTTCACAAAGACAAAGCACAGGGTTATTTAATGTTCCTGCTTCCTAGAGAGTTTTCCATATAATGAAAAGGGTCATGTTTGCTCATATAATTTTTTTTTTAATCCTGTAGAAATGTTGTATTAGACATCTCTAACTGAAGAGAATGATGTCTCTTGTGCACGTTTTATATCCCCATCTGTCTCAGTATATGCAGAGACAAACAGTGACTGCTTAGTGTAATAATGAAAAGATATAAATCTGGCTACATGGGAAAAAACTATAACCATGGGATATTAAGCAAGAATACTCCCCCTATTTGGGCTCCAAGACTACAACCAGTCTATGTATTTTTCATCTTGATTTCCCTTTATCTCAGGCATATATTCAGAAAAATGGAGTAATAAATACAGAATTGGAGAAGATCCAATAACTTTTGCTCCTATTTTAGAAAGCAGTGTTTGCCTTTTTAAAATTTTGTCAGAAATACATGTTCACATTGAAACACTGACATCTACAACATTGTTTTTGGTTTACTCTGTCAGTTACTAAAGCCAGTGGCTTTGATTTATAGCACTCACATAATTTCAGTTCAGATTATAAAGGGTTGAAATCTATTTTGCAATGCCTCCTTGGTCAGCCGGGAAAAAGAAAACAAAAGCAAAAAACGATGACATTTTAGAGTTAAGAGGAATGATTATTCTAACAAGCCTGAAAAATAGTAATGAAACAGTTCATTCCAAAACACCCCAGTGTGAACTATGTTCATATACATAATTCCTATATACCAAATATACAAGTTTAAAAAAAAAAAGCATCATTGGATTCATAAAACATTGATCTACGTTATGAACAGATTTAATTGAGAAAGCCACTATTTTTTTGTGAACTTCTTTACACTATTTTTGCTATAAGTAAATCGGCTTGTATATTCTTTCCATTATTATTATTATTGTTATTATTACTTTTTTGAGCACCAACCATATGCCAAGTGCAGGTCACCTAAGGGAGTGTATCTAGAGGTGAGCACTTGGGCACCATCCCTGCCTTGGCACTTACAGCCCAGTGGAGGCTTCACAGATATCGTAATGCTCAGTATTGGCTGAATGCGATAAAAATGGGCATCTTTCATGAATTTCTCCAATGGGTTTAGATGTGTAAAGACAGGGCAGAATTAGAGTCATTCTCTCCTACACTTAAAAGACAGTGAATGGTAACAGATTCGGAATATCTTGCCCACACGCAAGCAAACTGCATCAGATAATTATTCCACGTTAGGTCGTCTAGTTTCCTTCCCAAGGATGGAGTGGGGAGGTGAGACAGGGAGCCTCTGGGTACCAGGGCAGGGGTAGGGCTGTCCCAGTGAGGAGCCATCACTGGGACAGCAGCCATGCAAGGGCTCAGCAGTGGTATGATTCAAGCCAGGGTGTCTCTCTCTACAAGGTCCTCTGGAGGAAGGAGAGAATTACAGCAAAGGCAAACAGGGAACACTGAGAACATCTCTCCATGGCTTGTTTTTATTTTTGTTCCCAAGAGGCTATGTACCAACTTCATGTCCCAAATGAGAACCCAGAACTGAGAGTTTTTATCATCAGTGTTCCTTGATTATGTAAATTAGCAAATTTATTATATAGAAAATGAACATATTTCAGGAATACAATTATTTCTTGATCTTAATTGTGAAGACTAAATGCCAGATTTTTTAAAAAGCATAAATTTGGTATCCATAGTTACTTTAGACTTTCCAGGTTCTAGGCATGGAATTTAAGCTTTATATCTTGAACAAGAATAGCAACATCTATTTTCTGCATAGCAAAGCAAAACTAAATGCCAGACTTTTATTTTTAACCACAGAAGCCATCACTTCTTTCTAAAATCTTTGGCTGGTCATCTTCCCTAGACATCTCTTTCTGTTTATTCCAATTGCTTCTTTATCCAAGTAATATTAGCTTTTGCCAAATTATATTAGAATTCTATTGAATTAGAATAACAGAGAGTGAATAAGAGATTGGGAATATCTCATTGTGGTCAGCAGTGGAATTTTTGTTGTTTTGTTTTTAATCACGAGAACATACAACAAGAAATGCAAATTAAGTCAAGCCAGTTTCTGATTTGTTAAGATTAAAACCATAGGAGGAGTCCAGTTATTAAGGAAGGAAAGGCGGGTTGGAGGGAGTAAGAGAAAAAACCCCACATAACCGAGAAGTATTTTTCATGAATGGTATATCTCAAAAGCTCTGCTCTTGTTCCCTGCTGAATTTTGAAACAGTGACTTTGTATATGCATTTACTATACCTATTTTAACATCATGAAAAATTTTCCATCAGCATTTTCTTGCTATTTTAAAAATCATAAGATGTTATTTGTTTATAAAAAGATAGCAGGATCCATAAGATATTAGACAATGCTTTCTTTTAGGAATCTCCCAATTGTATTTAATAATTAAACCATGGGTCAGAATGACTGCTCAAATCAATCAGACTGTCTGGTAAGTTAGTCCCTGAAAACTATCCACAAAATACAACAAAACCTTGGCAAAACCTCATTACTCTTGGTACTCTTCAGAGGTTTTTATACCTACTAGTCTATATTTGTCTCTAAGAGACATTTGAAAAAAAGTTAAAATGTCAATTTGATGTTGAGCTCAGAGTATACGGCAGTGCACGGTCATTCAAGATGCATGGCGCGTGTCTCAGGTCCCTTGGATGTGTGCTAGGGGTAGATTCAGCATTGTAGAGACCAATGTGTTCATGCTATCACTGATTCTGTGTTGTATACAAAATGAACAGCTAAAAATTCACCCTTGATGACAAGATTAAAGCAAAAATAAACACATTAAAGCTATTGGACTTTTTTTTTTTTTTTTTTTAAAGCTATTGGACTTTATACATAGAGCTGCTGCTATTCTTTTTCTTTTGGTTAAACTCATTTTACATTCTAATGTCTGTGCTGGAATTTTCTAATTTTTCAATGCTTTTACGTTGGAGTGGCTGTTAAGTTGGGATTCCACATAGAAAGCAGAAAAACAGTTCATGGCCTGAGGATAAGACAAAAGCGTAACAGAAACAAGAGATATAGGAGATATCGAGACTTAAGGTGCTCTCATTCGGAATAGGAATAAGCCTGGCTCCGATTCAAAGCAAGATAAATTTGTATATTTTGGGGACTTCCCTGGTGGCGCAGTGGTTAAGAATCCACCTGCCAGTGCAGGGCAGACGGTTTTGAGCCCTGGTGCAGGAAGATCCCACATGCCGCGGAGCGATTAAGCCAGTGCACCACAACTACTGGGCCCGCGCTCTGCAACAAGAGAAGCCACCACAGTGAGAAGCCTGCGCACTGCATCGTTGCCCCCGCCCCCTGCAACTAGGGAAAGCCCGCGCGCAGCAACGAAGACCCAACGCAGCCAAAAATAAATAAACTTATTTTTTTTTAAAAGTATACAAATGTATGCAGTAAAAATTGTTTAGTGTTAACGCAACCTTTATCCCAGCTTTATACCACAGCAACAAAGTTTATATAGTGTAACCAGTATTAGGTGATAACTAGCTATACACACATGTAAACTCCAGCAACATGACATGACACACCTCTGAGAAAAGTGTTCAGAAGAGAATATCCATCTGCAAAGGTTTTCACAAGATTCAGGAAGGAAGAGTGTGGAATTTAGAGACAGAGGGAAATATATACACACACACATGTACACATGTAATACTATTTTTAAGTATTCTAAAGATGAAATGCTTAGATGTGAACAGCACTTGGAACTTAGAAGAAGAACAATAAAAGTTAATCACCAGATTGCTGAATTTGGAATTGGGTGTAACAAAGCAGAAAAATGAGGCCTTGGATTATTTTTCTCCTTCTCATTAAGAATAATATTTGATAGCCAGAGTAGAATGTGCAGTCTGCAAATTCTGGTCTTCCACTCCTTTCTCTGGATAGAAAATTTCTAACATAAAATGAAGGATGTGATTAGAGATTTCAGGATGAATATATGTTATCTGGATTAGAGTAAGAATTATGGACATTTCCAACACCAACCACAGATCCAGAGAAGTAGGAAGCAAGAGCCACAAACACCCTACCTTCACTTCAGTGATGGGTTATATTCTCTCTCTTTCCCTCCTCCTGTTTTATTTTAGAAATACACTAGTGACAATCTATTTGTTTTTTTTATGGTAACAACAGAAAGGGGACTTTAATATAAGGATTTTAGTGGTGCCTCATGGAATCCAAAGGCAATAAGTATTTAAGTGGGGCCTCGGGAACAATTCACACCTAAAGACTCAAAAACTCTCAAGGAGTCTACAGGGGCTTCCTCTTCCAGCTTTCCCAGATTAACCGGTATTGCACTAGGGCCATCCACCATAAACAAGTATAAAACTGGATAAACTGTGCTAAGCAACTGTTTTCAGGCACTGGACAACTTGGACAACAGGCAGTGTAAGATAGCATCTTTGAGAGAAGGGATCACAAGCTGCCCCGCGATCACCTCAGCTCTCTGTGAGGCGACACTTTTCTGGTTGTGGCACCGCAAGCTGGAGTCCAAGCAGAGCTAGATTGAAGCGAAGATACGGAATGTGGCTGGAGTCTGTGGAGAGCTGTAACAGAGGGGGAGGCTCGGAAGTCTACGTGTGGGCACCTCATGAGTCCTTAGCCGAGGGCTCACTGCGCGTGCGCAGGGTCCAGCACTGAGGCTCAACTGAACGTGGCTGCTATGGGATTGAGAGTGGAATAAAAACACTAGAGACTGAGTATTGCTGGGGAATATCAAGTTCTGGCCCAAGCAGAGTAGAGAGACATCCGGTGGAGACACTTAGGTTGGGTATTAAGAATAAGGACCACTCTCTAAATGAAGGCCCACTTCAGATCTAGCCTAACTGAGCCTAAAACCAAGTGCGGACAAGATCCGTAAGAAAGACAGAGTAGGGAAGTTGAGTTGCAACAAATTGAAGGGGCTTGGGAACACCTTAAGCTTTTACAGATTTGCTGAGACAAACCATAACACATTCCCCGTGACTCCCCCTGCAAAAAAAAAAAAAAAAAAAGAAAAAAGAAAAAAAAATAATCAAGGTAGTTAGCTAATTAACTGAACTACTTTACTTATGAGAACAAAAAACAAAAATCAAAACTCTTCAGAGAAAGGTAATAGAATCCAGAATATTTACAGGTTTTTAACATATCACTCACATTGTCCAGTACAATATAAAACTGAGAAATTACCAGACGTGTAAAGAAACAGGAAAAGTTGACCAATAGTCAAGAAAAAACAGCAGTCAATAGTAGTCAACTCCAAGACACCTAGATATTAATCTTAGCAGATTTACAGCAGCTATAATAAATACGTTCAAGGAATTTAAGGCAACTATGGTCTTAGTGAGAAAATAGATAAGGAATCTCAACAGAGAAATGGAAAATTAAAGATAAAAATTCTAGAAGAGAAAAATAAAAAAACTGGAATGAAAATTCACTGGATCAGCATGAAAGAACTTGGAGATGACAAAAGAAGAAGTGAGTAAACTTGATCAATACAAATTACCTAGTCTGAAGAAAAGACAAGAATAAAGATTGAAGGAAAATTAATTGAACATGTTCTACAAAGACATGTAGGACACTATAAAGCAGTGTAAGTTATATGTTACTCAAATACCAGAAAGAGACAAGAGTGAGAATGGGGCAGAAAAATAATTGAAGAAATAGATAGATAAATCATAAATTTCTCAAATTTTATGAAAAACATCAATGTGTAAAACCAGGAAGATCAGCAGACCACAATGAAGCAAAATACAAAGAAAGCATACCCCACAAAGAATTATCTGACTCAAAATGTCAATAGTACAAAGGTTGAGAAGCCCTGCTCTAAAGCAATCAATTAAAAAAAATAATTTCAGGGACTTCCCTGGGGGTCCAGTGGTAAAGAATCTGCCTTCCAATGCAGGGGTTGCGGGTTCAATCCCTGGTCGGGGGACTATGATTCCACATTCTGCAGGGCAACTAAGCCCACGTGCCGCAACTGCTGAGCTCGCACACCTCAACGAGAGAGCCCACGTGCTACAAACCACAGGGCCCATGTGCCCTGGAGTCCGTGCACCACAACTAGAGAGAGATAAATCCACACACCGCAACTAGAGAGAAGCCCACCTGCTGCAACGAAGAGCCTGTGCGCTGCAACGAAGAGCCTGAGTGCCGCAGCAAAAGATCTCACATGCCTCAAAGAAGATCCCATGTGCCGCAACTAAGACGCAACACAGCCAAAAAATATATATATATATATATAATAATAATAATTTCAAAAACAAGAGCAATAGCTAAGAAGGCAATTGAGGAAATTAAATGGAATGCTAGTGACTACTCAGTTAACTCAAAAGAAGGCAAGGAAGGGGCCACAGAGGTGCAAAATGAAAAGTAAGTAACAGGATGGTACACTGAAATCCAATTATATAAAAATTACATTAAATATAAATGGACTAAACACTCCCTCATGAGGAAAGTCTTTTTTTTTTTTTTTTTTAATGCTGCTGAGACAACTAGATATTTACATGAAAGAGAATGAATTTCAAATGCTTTCTCACTCTGAATAAAAATTTAAATTGGAGGGGCTTCCCTGGTGGCGCAGTGGTTGAGAGTCTGCCTGCCAATGCAGGGGACACGGGTTCGAGCCCTGGTCTGGGAGGATCCCACATGCCACGGAGCGGCTGGGCCCATGAGCCACAATTACTGAGCCTGCGCGTCTGGAGCCTGTGCTCCGCAACAGGAGAGGCCGCGATGGTGAGAGGCCCGCGCACCACGATGAAGAGAGGCCCCCACTTGCCACAACTAGAGAAAGCCCTCGCACAGAAACGAAGACCCAACACAGCCATAAATAAATAATTAATTAATTAATTAATTAAAAAAAAATTTTAAATTGGAGATGGATCATATACCTTAATGTAAAACCTAAAACCATAAAGCTTCTAGAAGAAAATATAGGAGAAAATCTCCCCCACCCTGGTGTAGGTAAAGATTTCTTGGGTGGGGCACAAAAAGTATAAACCATAAAAGAAAAACTGGGTAGGAATGTACAATGGTACAAACACTTTTGAGAACTGTTCGGCATTTCATAGTAAACACACGTCTACCCTATGGCCCAGCAGTTCCATTCCTAGGTGTTTACAGAGAGAAATAAAAACATAAATACACACACAAAAACTCATACAAGAATCTTTATAGCAGTCTTATTCATGATAGCCCCAAACTAGAAACAACCCAAATGGATAAACAAATTGCTGTTTACTCATATAATGGAATAATACTCAGCAATAAAAAGAAATTTCTGACACACAAAACAACATGGATTAATGTAAAGTACATTATGTTCAATCAGAGAAGCAAGACTCAAAATGATACCTACTGCATGAATACATTTACATGAAATCCCAAACCGGCAAGACTAAATCTACAGTGATAGAGACCAGGAAGTGGTTGCTCTGTAATGGTGGTGGGGTAGGAGTAGAGATTGATTGGAAAACGGCATTAAGAACCTTCGTGGGATGATGGAAGTGTTCTCTATCTTGTTTTAGGTGATGTTTGTACAGATGTATAAAACTGCCCCAAATCATTGAACTGAGCACTTAAGTTTGTGCATTTTACTGTATGTTAATTATACCTCTATAAAAAAATCTCATTGACAATAGCATCAAAAAATACAAAATACTTAGGAATAAATCTAATGAAATATATGCAAGATTGTTACCTTTTTATAAACTTCAGAATATTGCTGAGAGAAATTAAAGAAAATCTAAATAAATGGAGAGGTAGACCATTCATAAATCAGTAGACTCGATATTGTAAAAACAGCCTTTCCCCCCAGTTTCTATATTTAATGCAATTCTAATCAAAAGCCTAGAAGACTCTTTTATAGAAATTGAAAAGCTGATTCCCAACTTTTCTTGAAAATTCAAAGGTCATGTAATAGTCAAAACAACATTGCAAAAGAATAAAGTTGGAAGACCTATATCATCAGATTTTAAGACTTAGTATAAGGCCAGAGTAATCAAGATAGTATGGCAGTGATGGAAAGGCAGTTACAGAGCAGTGGAACAGAATTAGAGAGTTCAGGGGAAAAAAAAAAAAATCAATACACTTATTGCCCCTTCATTTTTTCCCTTGTTCCTCTTCTTAGAATATACTACTTGCTTCCAGTCTGTCTTCCTGCTGGCGGCCTTTCCAGACTCTGGCCCTGGGGGCGGCAGCAATATTCTCCCCATTGTGCCCTCCACTGTTTACAACCATCCTTTAGAACCAAATGGTGATTTAATGAAATTTCCCAGGTACTGAGCACCTACTTCCTGTGGAGTCCTCCCATCTCCTATTTCAACAAATTCTTGCAAAAGCACTACAAGCCAGACACTCTTATTACCTTCCTGCCATGTGTAAGGCAAATGAGGTTCAGAGAGAAGGGTAATCCAGCTAGTAAGAGGTGGCACTAAGACTTGAACTCAGATCTGTGTGACTCCAAAGCTAATGCTAGTACTTCTCTCAGAGCTAGACTTTTCAAGTCCAGGTCCTGTTAATTCTCCACTCCCAGCATCTTTACCAAAGGATTCTCCAGCTTCTTTTACCTCCTTTAAGGTTGGGAATTTGTTATTTCCTGAAGCATCCTGCTCTACCTATGGATTTCTCTGATCCTATACTAAAATCTCTCTCACTGTCACTCCTCCCACTATCTTGGTCCTGCCTTCCAGAGTCACTCTGGTCAAGACCGTTTTTTCTCTGCCACAAGGCTTCCTCTTCTCCAGGCTGATGGCCCCAGCATCTTTAAATCATCATCTGACTCTGAAGAGAATGAGAATTACTAACCCTCTTCATAGATGAGGAAATGGAGATCCAGAAAAAGCAAAGTACACTCCAGGTAAAGAGCTGAGATGAAGGCAGCTAGGCCAGCATGGGCCTGGGGTGCCTGAGAAACAAAGGGCAGAGTGGAGAAGTCTGGTATGCAAGGCATGGGGCAGAGGTTGAGGGGTGCTGGGCTTCATTTGCAATGTGAAACCATACTCCTGAAGCTACTGGATCCCCCAAATGTCAATCTTACTCCTTTACCCTCCAGGCCCACCTGGTACAGAGGTCAGCCTAGGGTTGGCATCCATAGGAATCCCTGCTGCTTCCTGTGAGGTCTGGTGGAAGGGAAGCCTGCAGAGCCTCAGGCCCACCAGCCTGGCCCTAGGCCGCCATGAAGAAGGGGAACTGGCCCTGGCGAAGGGCTTATCTGAATGTGGGTCTTTTCTGTTTCTGTAAAGTACTTCCCTTCCGTGAGCCCAAGACTCCAGCTCTGAAGCTTTCCTCAGGGATTACAGTCTTAGCCTCACTGACAATCCACCAGAAGTCCAGTGTAAACTGTGGGCTTTCGGTGATAACGATGTGTCACTGTGGCGACAGCCAGTGTAATAAATGTCCTGTCCTGATGGGGAATGTTGATGGTGGGGGAGGGAGTGTGCACATGGGGGCAGAGAGTATATGGGAAATCTCTGTTCCTTCCTTTCAATTTTGCCGTGAACCTAAAACTGCTCTAAAAAATGAAATGTATTTTTTAAAAAAACATCTAATATCAAAATTTCCCAGATTTATATCTCCTAGTTGGGAAAACGATCAGACTGAGACTGCTTAGCCTTAATTCTAAATTCTTTGAGAGGAACTGCAATTGCCCAGTAGTGTCAAGTGGACCAGGTGACTGTCGCCAGGGAACTGGGATCTTAAGATGGGGAGAATCCTCATGGCTTGGGTCACACTGTACTAACCAAGCAGACGGAGTTAGTGGATAAGACATTTCTCAAAAGTAGAAGTTTCTCAAGAAGGAGGTTGTTCAGCAGGCAAAATAATAACTGCCTGTCTACTTGCTTTCAAATTTAAGGCTGAGAAATACAAAATGTAATTTCTTCTTATATAACACTTTTAAAAATTTTACTGTTTTTATGTTAAGGTTCACTAAAGGAGAGAGAAACAATGTGCAAAATTTTTTAGAGATTCATATAAAAAGAGATTCAGTAACAAAGGTGAGGTTGTTACTTTCCTCCTCCTCATGTTCATTGAGCTAAGAGACAGGCTTGATGATCACTTGACCTTTGAACACCAAATTAGTCATTTATGGCTTTTCAACAGTTTTTGTCCTGAAACCTTGAGACACTTCTTTTTTAATAAACTAATTATAGGGCTTCCCTGGTGGCGCAGTGGTTAAGAATCTGCCTGCCAATGCAGGGGACACGGGTTCGAGCCCTGGTCTGGGAAGATCCCACATGCCGCGGAGCGACTAAGCCTGTGAGCCACAACTACTGAGCCTGCGCGTCTGGAGCCTGTGCTCCGCAACAAGAGAGGCCGCGATACTGAGAGGCCCGCGCACCGTGATGAAGAGTGGCCCCCGCTCGCCGCAACTGGAGGAAGCCCTCGCACAGAAATGAAGACCCAACACAGCCAAAAATAAATAAATAAATAAATTGAAAGTAATTATAGCAGCCTCGGGGCACGGAAGAACAGCTAGACCTGGGTGCTCTCCGGTCATTTCATTGTGAATTTACCAAAATCCAGAGATTTTCCAGCTTCTCATTTACAAAGAGGGCAGAGTGAATGGCGTTACCATCAGACTCTGAAACTACTTTGTGCCATGATCGTGACACAAACCTTCTCGGATGATAGGCAGGCAGTAAACCATGAAAGGCAAAGAGATGTGGCCCTGGCTTCTCTTCTCCCAAATGAGAAGACCCGGCTCCACAGGTGAGACAGGTACTGACTGCTCAGGGCTCCCTCCCACGGCCTTCTGTTCCCCGCTCTGCCCCCCGCGGGTGCAACTGCAGACCCGCTACACGACACGGATGGCGGGCACCGACCAGAGAGGAGTGTCCACCGCGTCCCTGTGGGCTGCTCGCAGGCGGGGCACCATCCCCCAGCGGGATCCAAGTCAGAGCCTCAGAGCTCCCGGGTCACGAACCAGCTGTTTTCTCTCTGCCCTGGAGGAGAGTTTGATTCATCTCCTCACACCTCCCCACTCACCATGGGCACAACGGCTCCAGTCAGGGAAACTGTTCTTACGTCCCTGGAGTTAGGTTCCCCCAGCTGTGAGGAACTGACCACCGGACCCACGACATCCAAATGTGTGTGGTTACTTAACACCCAAAGGGTCTAGAAGAATGTGGGCCCAGGCTCACCGCCTCAGCCCACTGCCTTGGCCTTTAGGCTCATGGGATCACCATGCTAGCTGCAGATTCCAGCAGCGTAGGCAGAACATCTTATCAAGGAAAAGGAGGCTTTCTCCTTTTTTTCTTAATGAGGGAGGAACACAGGAGGCCACAGGCAGACATCCCCTGTGAAACAGGAAGGAAGGGGCCAGGGCACAACCTTTAAAAGAATGACAAGAGCCTTTGAAGATATGACATAAACTGGCTAAAACCGACTAGGTCCGAGATGGCAGAAGATCTGACTCCCAGCAGACCTTGAGCCTCATTATGCACTCATTGTAATACACTAGCATACGCTAAATGACACGCCATGACATCTGACGCTGATCATCAAAGGCCAAAAAGTGGGCGGTGGCCCCAATCCTGGAAATCTCCGCCGCTTCCCCAAAATAGGTGGAATAATCCCCCCACTGTAGTCAGCCTATGAAATTCCACGGCCCACAGAAACTAACCTCGGGGCGCTCTCACCTTCTGAGACAGTCCGCATTCCGTCTATGGAGTGTATTTCTCCCACGGCTGCTCTCCCTTTCTGAGTCGACCCCATGCCCTGGGGTTGCTCTCAAGCCTTTTGAGACGGACCACATTCTGCCTATGGAATATGCTCTCTCTCTAAATAAATCCACCTCTTACCTTTCACTTTGTCTCTGAATTCTTTCTGCGATGAGACACAAAGAACCTGAGCTTCAGCAAGTCCTGACACGAAGTGAGCAATTTTAACTAACAGTGGTTCAAGTCCCAATCAGAGTTGTGTGGTTTCACTTGGGGTCCCACTGGCAGGGACTGGTTCACAAGAGTCTGCTGCGGGAAAAAGCGGGAGGGCGCAGAAGGGGCTGGCAGCTCAGCAGTGAGCCAGCCTTTGACCCTGTCCCCCGCCAGCCTTTTCCCACAACACCTTCTGACTCTGCTTTTTACCTTTACCTAAATTTGTTCACATAGTTAAAACATTTATGTTATAAAGGCAATTCATCCTTGTTGTTGAGAATGAAGTAATAAAAGGTACCTTAAAGGGAGCAAAGTCATTGAGAGGCAACTCCTGTTAACATTTTGGTATTTTTCTCCTCCTGCTTGTTTCTGTATGGTTTCTACAGGGAGAAAGGGGGAAGAAGGGGGAGAAGGGGGAAGAGTGTTATTTAAAACCTTCACTGCAGCTGCTGCAGCCTTTTAAGAGAATGATGTTAACTCACCATGAGGGGCCTTGATTTTTTATCTGGGAAATGTCTCAAAGGGGGTTAAGGGGGAAACGTAAGTAGTGCTAACCTCCACCCTCCCTCCCATGTTTTACTCTAAGGGGTGAGAGTAAAACATAAAAAGGGCTAAGTTGGCAGACATTTTAGACATTATTCATTGAAACCTAAAGGAAGGGTAAGGCTTGCAAATGCGAAGAAAGGGTCACATGTGAGGAGAGACTATCTAAGCGCAAGTTTTGTGCTTCCATCACTTACCTTAAATACAGAGCAACGGTATCCATCCTTGTTGGGCCCTCCTTTGACTTTACAAGACCCATGAGTCGGCTCTTCCCTTGGGCACAAATTCTGCCAAGGGACTGCCCACTCAAACTGCCTCTTGGCTTTCGAGGCCCATTTCCCACGCTTGCTTCCATCTCCTACCAACACGTCCATCAACACATGTCACCTGTTTTGACTCCTTAAAGGTTTGGTCCTATATTAACTACACGTGGGATAATCAAGCAGCTAATGGAGACTGTGAGAGGGTTCTAATAGCTCACACAAAATCCAGAGGAGCTGGCTTAATATGAAGATTAATTCCCAGTGGATTAAAAGAACCCCCAAAGACGTCAGATGGGCCTGCCACATTTCTCATACTCACCCTTCCCCTCTCCCTCCATCCTGCAATAATTGCCTACCAGACGCCAAGAGAAAAGAGCTTTATCCCCAACCTCACACTCAGAAATACTGTTATAAATAGCTCAGCTCTGGCCGCTCTTCATCTGGCGAGTCGATGGGAACATGATAATGCCAAGACCATTTAGCATAGAGCTAGGGAAAGATTAAGGAGGGTGAAAGGGCAGCCCTCTCAGGGAAGGGCTCAAAGCACCAGCTCCAAGTGAGCCAGAAAACCTCTGATGCACTGGGGCCAGACTCAGAATCCAGGTCCCTGAGCCCCTTCTCCCTTTCATGCACTAGGTGTGGCAGATTACTGTACCCAACTATTCCTTCCCCACCCTGTAAAAGAACAAAATATTCCTGGCTGCCAAAAAATGACTTGCACTACTTCCTGTGAGACCAAATCCCTGCCCCACCCTGCCACGGACACTGGGCTTGGCATGGGCTTTGCTTTGGTCAGTGGATATAGATGCTAGTGTTTCCACCAGCTTTTTCCTCTCCCTCTACAAGAATGGCACGTTCCAAACAGGCGTTGCCCTTCAGCTGGGACCCTGAGGTGAGAAGATACACACAGTAGCCAAGGCGGGTAACCAGCGGCGTGCGGTGTGGATGAAAAGAACACGTGGCTGTTGTCAACCTCTGAGATCTGGGAGCTGTTCTTGCAGCATAATCTGGCAAAGGCTAACATGCTGGGGTCACAGACTCGATGCTTACAGGCAAGCAAAGTAAATGAGTGAGGCAGAGAGCAGGAAAGGCCATGGGGATGTGGCAGGGCTGTGGATGGCAGAAAAGAAGCAGCCTAAGGTTAGGCTCTGTATTAAACTCTGTTACCAGTTAAAATAAAAGGTGCTATTGATGTGGTTAAACATCAGAGGCCAAGATTTTAATAACACAGCTGACTAATACTACTTGAAAGCAAACATGAAGTTAAAAACAAAAAATATAACGACCCAACCTCAATGTTTTCCATAATCATTTAACTCTTTAGAGATCTCTTAAGCACCAATCTGTAGTTGAAAAGGAACAATCTTCTAAAACTGGCAATTATTACTCACAATTTACTGCTTTTTTTGGTCTCATCTTAAAGTGAGGGGAAGTTATCTTTTATTTTAAAAGTTCTCCCTCTGTAAATTCTTTGACTTAGCTTCCCAAACACCAATATAAAGTTACGCAAATTCGATCAAATCTAATCCTACCACAAAAATACCCACCATCTGTGTCTTAAAGTGACTCCCGGAGGGTGGGTGGTGGTGGTGGGATGAATTGGGGGACTGGGACTGACACGTATACACTAATATGTATAAAATAGATAACTAATAAGAACCTGCTGTATAAAAATAAATAAAATTCAAAAACAAAAAAAAGAAAGTAACTCCCTTATGGATGGGAATTAGCAAGGGCATAGATTGATTCCACAGGGTATTTCATTTAATTGATTTTATTGTAACTGGATCAGGTCTGAGAGGAGGGAAATGGAAATAGCCTTGTTATAAAGAATCAAACATTATAATGGTTCCAATTGAAATTAAGCTTTTCTTATAGGAGAATTATAAATATATGAGTATTACAAGAGCTGACTATATATTTTCAAGTTCATATTTTCTGCCAACAGATTTGATCTTTCGCCATCATGTAATCCAGAAAAAAGGAATCACTTGTCCCATATCAGGCATAATGGGAAATTGCACAATCCCAAGAATACGGGGTGGGGGGGGGGGCAAGGAGTGCTCCTCTTGGACCAACTAGCAGGTCAAAGCTGACCTACATCACCACTCCTATGAAAAAACGTGCTTCTCCATGACATGGAAATCAGACTTGATTTTAGACCACATAATAGGGCTTGCCTCTTGATGTGAAACTAATAACAATAGCAGCAGTGGGTTTTTTTTTTTTTCCTTTTTATTCTCAAACTGATTGTTAATGAGAAAAAAACACGGAGCCGTTAACAATGCAACTTGAATCTTTAGTCTTCTCTTTCCAGCTCAAGCACTGAAATATGACACTCCTTTCATAATATTCTGGCCATCACGTTCTCTCTTTTCTTTTTGGCTTCAGAGTCCTTTCCAAAAGGAAACATGCTGCCTGGCATTCTACATTACTCCTAATTTCCAGGTGGAACAATGAGACAGATGAAGTGACATCTAAAAACACCAGGGATTATATTTTTAAAAACAAGACAATAATTCAGATCTTCTTGCTTTAATTCTTCTCTATATTACCACGAAGAAATATTTATCAAAGTTCAAGAGATTACTGATATGCAATAATGAACAATATCTACACATTAATGGAGCTATTCATAATAAACTCATCAGTGAAGTAACTGGAAAAGAAGTTTAAATATAGAGTGATTTTTCACTATTCTGTTTATACAATACTGAAACAACCATAACATTCAAACACCCATAAAAGTGCAAAACTTTAAGTAATATTAAATAATAATTGATAACTGAAATACTGCAACATCCTGAAGTACCTTCCGAATGACCAAAAAGAGATGAAATTTTGTTCAGTATAACTTCAGTTGTTTTACACAGAACTATATATTTAAAAAAACTGTAATCCATGTAAGATATACACAAAACCCTGAACTGACTAGATTGTTCAATGAATAATACTCCACACTGCTTTGTTGTTATGGACAAATGAGTTTATAATTCAATGAAACCCACTTAAGAAGTTTTAATCTACAGAATGACATGTTCAAATTGTTTGGTCCTATGAGTTTTATGAACAAAAACCTCCCATTCCTTTGTAAGATGTTTAATTCCTCTGAATATCATCTTTAAAAGGCCTGACTTGATTGTTGTCAAAATAAACCACAGGTCAAGTACAACCCTCCAGTCTCCAGCCTATAGCCTCTTCATGAGTTTCAGTTCCGTGTAAGCCACACAGTGACCTTCCCATGAGTTTTCCATTGGAGATTTCATAGTCTAACTTTAACGTTTTCCACAAAGTATCCCTCCCTTCTCTAGGCTTTGGGTAGAATGTCAAATTAATAATGGCATGTGGTGTTCCTTAGCATAACCTGCCAAAATGTGATAATTTCCTTGGAAGAAAAGCCATGGGCTGCAATCACGCGTCTGAGCTGACAGACATCCAAATGGATCCTATATAAAAAGAAAAGGTTGGTGTCTTCCGGAATATGAATGTCCACTTTTAATAAATTCAAACAGATCCCAACATAAACATCTTCAAACTTGATGGGTTTTACGTGACTCATCAGTTCATAGATTCTTGGCACCAAATCTCTGGACATTATATAACCCAACCCACTGCAGTAGGGAGGAAACACCTTGAAGGGATACTCCTGGTATGAAATATGGGTTTTTTGGTAAAATCCTCTATAAGAATAATTATCAATTAGAGGATAACCTGTGAAAAACTTCTCTGAGTGGTTTAAATTTAAAAGATACTTCACTAAATTGCCAGTATTGATGAAAACGTCAGTGTCTGTCTTCATGATGTACCTGGCGTTGGGGCAAAACTCAGTTACCCACCTAAATGCCATAATTGTTTTCAAGGTCAGGTTATTGTACGTGTCTAAAAAATCTTGTCGTATTATGTCGCCATAAAGGAGGTGTTCATCCTCTAAGGATAATGCTAACACTTTGTCTTCCCTTTCAGCCTGTTGGCCTAATAAGAAAAATGTAAGAACCTCATATCCCCACCAAGACTTCTTTTCACCCCAAGTAACTCTAATGGCCTGTCTGGCTTTCACATCTGAGGGGTGTGAGGTCACCAGGATGACCAGAAATGGGTTTTGGTGAGAGCAGTTCGAATGCTCTCGAAGTGTGAAGCGGAAGTCTTGTCTGTAAATGGGCTCATACTCATAGAAGTACATCAAGTTCACGCGTTCTACCACATTGTAGTGGGGAAGACTGAGGTACCACATCACCAGGAAGCTCAGGACCGACAGCAGCAGGAGGCTCCATTTCAGGGATCTCAGTGACATCCTACCCGGAAGGGTGGTCAGGAGTGCCGGGGCCATTCACAGCAACTCAGGAGCACGCGAGCCTCGGGTTCTGGAAGAGTTATCAAAGACCTGCTTAGTATGCCACCACCCAAAACACATTTTCAAATGATACCTGATCATCTACTTAAGGAAAAAGAGTTGGGAGAACAAAAGCTCCAAAGCAAAACCAAAAATCCTGACCTGAATCTACTTAACTTCATTTAACTAGAAGCAAACGGATACCAACAACCAAAAGTATATTTCAGCTTTTTACATCAAGACCAATGTTAAAAACATACCCTTAATTATTTGAGGAAAATTAATACTTCTTGTTTGACATAACTGTTGAAATATTTCTTTACTTCTTTTTCATAATGGTAAAGAAGAGAAGCAGTTTGCTTTAGTTTTTACTGTAGATGTATTTTGTAATCCCCCCATTACTCATCTTTTTCTGTCCCTCTGGATATCCAGAATAAAATCATTAATGCAAAGAGATATTATCAGCAACAAAATCATTAATGCAAAGAGATATTATCAGCAACATGTCCAAATAAACCAAGGGTCTTTCTCAGCTGTGTGATCTGATGTGAATTCTAGCAAATCAGGAGTAAGAAAAAAACCCAATAGCTACAATTATTCATGGTGACCTGCTTGATATGGGATGAGATAAAGGTGGAGATGCTTCCCCCGAAAGGTGAGGCCTCTAAACACAAGAACAATAACCATCTCCGGAGTTTTCAAATGCACAAGACTATGAAACAGCTTTTACCTGCCCAAAATACCACCCCAGCCCCCTTTCTACCTCACTAGCTGAACTCAATGCTCAGTTTGGACAGCAAGTGCTTAAATTAAAGGCCTGCCCATAGTATGAGTTTTTGTGTGTTTCCCATTCTAATCCCACTCCAATCTAATCTAATCTAACTTCCCTGTTCAGAAATCCTGCACCAGATCAGAATCATGGGATGGAACCTCCTAGAACACTTGCTTTTACACGGAACTTCTAGCTGAGACAAAAAAACTGAGCTAGGAGACACAGCGCATTCACAGTCGCAGCCTCAGCTCTGCTTTGGATCCCAAGGATAAGGTTGGTTTACAATTCGGGATCCCACAGGGCTTTCCTGGTGCCATGATCATGGGCCTCAGTCCAAAGACATTCATGTACTAAGTGTTTACTAGAACTTCAACATCCACAGACTGCACCAGGCACTAAAGAGGCCAAAGGAAGAAGGAAATGGGAGGAGTACAAATCCCAAGGCAACAAGTAAACATGTCACAGCAATGTGGTACAGACTGTTTACGTCAAATGCTAAGGAACTTCAGAATGAGGGACAGATCAAACAACATGAGGGGCAGGCTGAGGAAGCTTCTGACCGTGCCCTTTCACCCACAATCAACTGGGGGAGAGATCCTGGGAACCCAGAATTTGCTATGGAGGGCGCACATTAATGTCATTATATGGAAAGGCTGGTCTACCAAGGGTTCTACCTTGGGGCAATCTCAGGTCTTTGGACACACAGTTCTTCTGCCTCTTAATACATATAAAAATGACAGGATCTCAAGACTCTTTGTCCTTTCCCTCTGGCCATATCTTACCTGCCCTGATTACTTCTTGCTACAATATCCTTTCCTACCTCTAATGTTTTTTATATTTTAAGTCACACAGTACAATGTTTCGGCAAACTCTCTAGTTCGGTTTCATGTATATGTGTCTTGCCTTTCCACTTATACTCTATGACCTTGTCGGAAAGAACATTTTTCTTTTGACAAGAGTCAAAGTACAAGACAGAGACCTACAGCAAGAGTGCAATGAACACTGACCTGTCTGATATGCTATTTCTATTTGTATAAACATAAAATGTAGGTCTAACCATCCCACCCCCATCCTCCTTTCTCCCCCTTGCTAGCCTTACACAGCTAGCTCCCAGAAAAACCTGAAACAGAATAGACCTAGAACGAGAATTATGGAAGGAATTAATATCTTCTTACACTTTCTCCTCACCTGGCTACTAGACACAGCACAACCCTACGGAGCTCCATCTAATCTCAGCCATCGATGACCTGTGCATTTATTACAACTGTTATCAAATGGCAGTTTTACGTCTCATTCTAACAAATCGGCACATTATAACAAATTTCGGACAAATGGAAGGAAAGCATCCTGAGTAAGGGGCTTCATGTATAACTGCACACAGGCAATGGAGGCCTGGCTACTCTTCAATAATGGGAAGAACTCAAAAACAGCAAATCTTATTATAAAAGTTATCCTATATGCATTCTACAAGCCACAGTTCATAAATGTGAAATTGTGTCTGCAGTTATGATGTCTACTGCTTACGGGCCTACGAAGAAAATAAAGTAGCAGCAAAAAGAAGAGGAACTATCTATTCCAAAAGTGGGGGAAGGTCTTTCAAGGATTGGCTGGAACAGACTTCAGGTTACCCACAACACAGGTGGCTCCAAAGGCAGAGACCAGAGCCCACACCTAGCTCTATCCTTTGCCAACCAGGGAGAGGTATGGGTATGTTATTTACCTCTGGAAGCCTCAGTTTCCTCATCTCTACAGAATGAAGATGTTAATACAGTGTGAATTAGTGACAGCGTGTGTAAAGCACAGATGGCCTGTGTCAGGTATGCAACAAACAGAGGCTGTCATCATGAGCCGTGTTCCACCCTTTGCAGCTATTCCATCCTGTTTATGTTCACTAAATTGATTTTTATTGTCAAAAGGGATTATCCTAAAGAAATAATCTTGATGAATTCTTCTTACTTGATGAATGTTTCAAAGCGTAAACAGATTTTATTTCTTACCTTCTTGATTTATTTCTTCTAAGTGAAAGACCTTCAATTTCATCAACTGAACATTCAGTAGCAAGTAGTAGTCAAAAATAGTGCTTGAAATTTCTGTAAGATATATAAGAAATTTAACAGCATCTACTTATGGGTCAGGGAATTAGACGTCAAAGAGGGGAAGGGAACCCCCTTCCCCATTCCAATTTCTTTCTGAACATGTGCTGAAATAAAACATTAAAAAAAGCCCACGAATCTACAGAATTCAGAGAGTTCATGGGTTCATCATGGAAGAGCACTTGGTATTCAAGACGTAAAACCTCTAAGTTCTGACAGCAGATGGTGTCTTATGACATCCTACCACAGTTCCACTTGCCTGGATAAAGAACTCAGGGTCACTAAAAGGAGTGAAACATGAAACTTCTAAGAGACACTCTGCTGGTAGCCTCTCTTTAATTCTCTGTTTCACACACATACACAGAAGGCAACCCTGACATGAGACTGTCAACTACCACTTCCCAATCTACTCCCTCCCCTGTGAACCTCTATCTCTACTTACAAATACCCAAGACACATTAGTAAACTGAAAACTATGCAGCACATTTCAATTCCTGCCACGCTTTAGGATGCTCATATATTGATTTTCATCAGTCATATTTAAAAACCAGAATAGGATGTGACAAACAGGAAGGCACTGATATGTATCACTCCTTATACCAAAAACACTCCAAATGGATTAAAGATTCAAATGGGAGAAAAATAAACTGCTAGGAGCACAGACACACAAAAAATACAAATGAACATTTAACAATTTTGAAGTGGGGAAGAACTTTTAGTTATCCCAACTAAGGAAACAACCCAGAACTCATAAAGGAAATTTTGATCAAATAAAAATTTCAGAAAGTTCTTGAACAAGGTTGAAAAGCAAAAAAACAACGTGATAAAAAGCACAAACAAGGTTAAAAGATTAAAAAAAAAACAGGGAAAAAATACCTAAGATATTTATAATAATTTATAAGCCAAATAAGAGTTCATACAGCTTAATAAGAAATAGATGAATGCAAAAAGAGAATAAACAGCCAAAGGGGAAGTTCTCAAAAGAATTACAAATGATTGATAAAACAAGAAAAGATATCCAAACTCACAAGTAAGCAGAGATATTGACAAAAATCTCAAACTGGAAAATTAAGGGGGAAAAATGACAATACTTAGTTTGTGTGAGGAAAAGAGGCATTCTTGTGCACTTTCTGGAGAGATTTATTAAACATGTATCAAAAACTTGAATGTGCACACTCTTTGACCAATATCACTGCTAGCAATTTATCTTAAAGAAATAATCAGGCAACTGTGCATAATTTATAATATAAAAAATTATTTTAAAGTCTCCCAATAGGGAATTGGTTAAACAAAATTATGATACATCCATACAACAGTATACATTTATTCATTATATGCAATGATGCTTAGCTATATTCTCTTGATATATTACTTAGTGAAAGATGCAGTAGCAAAATTGCATATGTAGTATGATTCCTTTTGAAAGATGAAAAGACAAGTCTCCATAAATCCACATAGCCACACATGCAGAGTAAGATGTCTGGAAGGATGTCTGGAACCAATATGTCAATGGTTTCAATTCTGTGGACTTCCTGGAAGATTTCTTTCTTTTTTTTATCATTTGGACTTTCCACACTATTTGTGTATTGTCTTTGTAAATAGATAAAAACAAAGTAAAAAAATTGGACTTCATGCTTGCGTATCTCAAAGTTCCACTGAATGGTAGTAACCCTAAGCTAGCAGTTAGGATCCCAAGTTTCACCTTATCTCAGCTCTTCTCCCAAGGTGTGAGCATGTACAATTCATGATATTTCTAGTAGGTATTATTCTCTTTTGTCTCAGTAAATATTAACTAAATACAGTAAGCAATGATTTTTAAAATCCATTCAAAACACTGTTAATTCTAATATAACTCTAATAGGATGTATATTAGCTAATAATAATAGCATTACATACACACACAAAACCGTTTATAAAGTGTTTCAACAAATATTATTCGTTCCCCCCAATAACCCTATATTGTGGGCCAACTGGTTTTACTGTACATATTTTACAGGTGAATTTTAGAGTTCAAGTAAAATGAAGGTGAAATAAAAACACTCTGAAATGGACTAGGACTTATAAAGTGCACAAACTCTAGCTAAAAGAAGTACCAAGGGAATGTATTTTAGTATGAAGAAAAATGAACTCAGGAGGAAGGAAAGGAATTCAAGAAACAAAGGTAAGTCAAGAGATTATTGAAAGATAATGAAAACTAGTAAATATACATAGTAAAAGAGAGAGAGAGAGAGAAGAACAAGCACAAAAACAGTATTTTTTGGTGTGGTTAAAAAAGTGAAACCAAAATACTATATAAAAATGATGTGGTTGCTGTAAAAAAAGTTTCATTTAATAATGTATATTAACCTTTAGAGTGACGACCCTGAAAGAACAGACACTGAACATATACATTCCACACAGATTAAGAAATAAAAGAAACAAAGCAAGCTATCAACTCAACAGAGGGCAGGAGAAAAGGAAAAAAGCAGAGAAAATGCATGGCAAATGGAAAACCACAGAAGGAGGTGGCTAAAGTAAATTTAAATGCATCTGATATCAGAGTAAATATAAACGTAAACTCACCTACTGAAAAACAGACTCTCAGATTGGCTTAAAACTCTGTCATATACTACTTATAAGATACATGCCTAAAACAAAACAACACAAAAAGTTTAAAAATTAGGAAATTTTTTAAAAATCAGGAAAATGTCAATCAGAAATCTGCTGTAGTTATTTATTAACATCATGTATTTAAATGAACAGCATTTAAAAGGGACAAGGAGATTTTGTTACTAATAAAAGGAACCAACATATACATTCCACACAGATAAAGATAATTTAACAATCATGAAGCTATATAAACATAGAAACATAGTCTCAAAATACATAAAGCCAACTCTGAAAAGTATGAGTACAAATGGGAAAATCTATAATCCTAATAGGAGATTTTTAACAAATCTCTCTAAATAACTAAATACATCAAGCAGAAAAAAATAAGGATGTGAGTGTTTCAAATAAAATTATTAATATTATTAATAGTCTTGATTTAGTACCTTTCATTCAATTAAAAAGAACAGGAATGTTCTTTTCAAGACCACACGAAACATTTACTAAAAAACTGATCGTGGACTTCCCTGGTGGTCCAGTGGTTAAGAATCCACCTGCCAATGCAGGGGAAATGGGTTTGATCCTTGGTCCAGTAAGATCCCACATGCCGTGGGGTAACTAAGCCCGTGTACCACAACTGCTGAGCCTGCATGCCACAACTACTGAGCCCACGTGCTGCAACTACTGAAGCCCACACGCCTAGAGCCCGTGCTCCTCAACAAGAGAAGCCACTGCTCGCCACAACTAGAGAAAACCTGCGCGCAGCAATGAAGACCCAGTGCAGCCAAAATAAATAAATAAAAATAAAATGATTATACTAAAAAAAAAACTGATCATATTAGGTTACATAAGCTGTCTCCAAAATTCAAAACTTAATTTAACACAGGCCCCATTATCTGACCACAGTATTATTTCAGCTTAACTACCAAAACATATCTTGAAAAGCACATAAACAAACACACAAAAAATCCTGTCAGGAAACTCAAAACCCTTACACACCCAACTTTTGTTTAATCCATGAACTTAAAGAGAATGCCACAGTGGTAATCATAAAATACATACAACTGAATACCAGCAATGTATAACATTTCAATGAGGAAGATATTATACCAATCCCTTACTTGAAAATTACTGGGGGAGAAGACAAGTCAATTTTTTTCTCTTGTTGTTTTGTTTTAAAGAGTGATTTGTAGTTCAGGGAAGACAAATAGCTCCAAGTGAAGAGGAGAAGCTCTTCTTTATAGAAAACTGCTAATTATGAATGTAGATAGAATGACAGAATAAGAAAACTATCATGTTGCAACCTTTCATGAAATTACTGATTCAGGCAATGATTATCCATCAGTGTTTTAATCATCAAATGAAAGATTGATGGGGAATTAGACATTGTATGGTACCAAAGTAACACCACAAAGATTACTTTTTACTTGTAAGGACTGAAAAAAATATAAAATTCACAGTGAAGGAATGCTACCACTCTCATCCAATCATCAATCTCAGCATTATAAATAATGGAACAAACACATATTATGGGTCTCCAAATGAGATACAATGTGAAGTGTACATCCTAGCCAAAATGTTTAACTGGAATCTAATCACGTTTTATATGAAATACAGAGAATAGAAGCACAAGCTAAGAACTCCACAAGGAAACACTCCAACAAACCCAGGAGGTGGGGTGTTCTATGGGACAACTAGCATGGTGTCTACAGCCAGTCAATCCCGTAAAACAAGGGATGGCTTGAGATTAAAAGAGATTAAGAGACATACACAATTGCAGTGTATGATCCCAGACTGGATCCTGGAGAAACTGAAGACAATGTTGATATTAGGTGATGTGAAAAGGATTCTTTATTTTGTTAGGTGTGATGATGTTAACTGAAAATGTTCCTGGGTAAATAAATGTGCTATATCCATACAATGGAATACTATTCAGCTATAAAAAGAAACAAAGTACTGATACAGGCTATAACATTTTATTTAAGAATTCAGAACATGGGGATGGCTTCACTGGGGAATTTACCAAACATACAAAGAACTTATACCAATCGTTCTCAAACTCTTCCAAAAGACTGAAGAGGCAGGAACACTCCCCCAAAGTCATTCTATGAAGCCACTATCACCCTGATACCAAAATCAGACAAAGATACCACCAAAAAAGAAAATTACAGGCCAATATCTTTAATGAATATAGATGCAAAAATTCTCAACAAAATACTAGCAAACAGAATTCAAGAACACAAAAAAAAGATCATACAACATGATCAAGTTGGATTCATTCATCCCAGGGTCACAAGGATGGTTCAACGTATGCAAATCAATCAATGTGATACACCACATCAACGAAAGAAAAGACAAAACCACATGATCATTTCAACAGATGCAGAAAAAGCATCTGATAAAATTCAACATACATTCATGTTAAAAACTCTTATCAAAGTGAGTATAGAGGGAACATATCTCAACATAATAAAAGCTATTTTTGACAAACCCACAGCCAACATAATACTTGGTAAGAAGCTAAAAACCTTCTCACTAAAATCTGGAAGAAGACAAGGATGCCCACTCTCACCACTTCTATTCAACGTAGTATTGGAAGTCCTAGCCATGGCAATCAGAGAAGAAAAAGAAATAAAAGGTATCCAAATTGGAAAGGAAGATGTAAAAATTGTCATTATATGTAGATGACATGATACCATATATAGAAAACTCCACACAGAAACTACTAGAACTGATAAACAAACTCAGTACGTTAGCAGGATACAAAATCACCATACAGAAATCTGTTGCATTTCTTTACAATAACAATGAAATGTAGAAAGGGAAAGTTTTTTTAAAATCCCTTTTAAAATTGCATCAAAAAAGAAAAATACTTAGGAATAAACCGCACCAAGGAGGAGAAAGACTTATATATTGAGAACTATGAGACATTGATAAAGGAAACTGAAGCTGATTCAAAGAAATGAAAAGATATACCATGCTACTGGATTAGAAGAATTAATATTGTTAAAATGGCCATACTACCCAAAACAATCTACAGATTTAATGTGATCCCTATCAAATTACACATGAGATTTTTCACAGAACCAGAACAAATAATCCTAAAATTTATATGGAATCACCAAAGCAATCCTGAGAAAAAAGATCAAAGCTGGAGGCATAACTCTCCTAGACTTCAGACAATACTACAAAGCTACAGTAATCAAAACAGCATGGTACTGGCACAAAAACAGACATATGGATCAATGGAACAGAAGAGAAAGCCCCAAAATAAACCTATATACCTATAGTCAATTAATCTTTGAAAGGAGACAAGAATATACAATGGAGAAAAGACAATCTCTTCAGCAAGTGGTGTTGGGAAAGCTGGACAGCCGCATGTAAACCAATGAAGTTAGAACACTCCCTCACACCATACACAAAAAGAAACTCAAAATGGCTTAAAGACTTTATATATAAGACATGACACCATAAAACTCCTAAAAGATAACATAGGCAAAACATTCTCTGACATAAATTGTAGCAATGTTTTCTTATGTTAGTCTCCCAAGGCAATAGAAATAAAAGCAAAAATAAACAAATGGGATATAATTAAACTTACAGGCTTTTGCAAAGCAAAAGAAACTATAAACAAAACGAAAAGACAAATTACAGACTGGGAAAAATATTTGAAAACGATGTAACTGACAAGGGCTTAATTTCCAAAATATACAAAAAGCTCATACAACTCAGTTACAAAAAAACAAACAACCCAATAAAAAAATGGGCAGAAGACCTAAACAGACATTTCTCCAAAGAAAACATATAGATGGCCAACAGGCACATGAAAAGATGCTCAACTTCACTAATTATTAGAGAAATGCAAATCAAAACTACAATGAGGTATCACCTCACACTGGTCAGAATGGTCATCATCAAAAAGTCTACAAATAATAAATGCTGGAGAGGGAGTGGAGAAAAGGGAACCCTTCTACACTGTTGGTGAGAATGCAAACTGTTGCAGCCACTATGGAAAGCAGTATGGAAGTTCCTTAAAAAACTAAAACTAGAGTTACCATATGATCCAGCAAACCCGCTCCTCAGCATATATCCAGAAAAAAACTCTAATTTGAAAAGATACATGCACCCCAATGTTCACAGCAGCACTATTTACAATAGCCAAGACACGGAAGCAACCTTAAATTTCCATTGACAGATGAATGGATAAAGAAAATGTGGAATACAATAGACTGCTACTCAGCCATAGAAAAGAGTGAAATAATGCCATTTGCAGCAACATGGATGGACCTAGAAATTACCACATTAAGTGAAGTCAGACAGAGAAAGACAAATATCATATGGCATCATCTATATGTGGAATCTAAAATATGATACGAATGAACTTATTTACAAAACAGAAACAGACTCACCGACATAGAAAACAAACTTATGGTTACCAAAGGGGAAGGGGGATGTGGGATAAATTAGGAGTCTGGGATTAGCAGATACAAACTACTATATATAAAGTAAATAAACAAGTTCCTACTGTATAGCACAAGGAACTATCTTCAATATCCTGTAATAAACCATAATGAAAAAGAATATGTGTATATGTATATATATATATATGTGTGTGTGTATATATATATACACACACACACACACACATATATAAAACTGAATCACTTTGCTGTACACCAGAAACTAACACAACATTGTAAATTAACTACACTTCAAGAAAAAAAAAAAAAAAGAATTCAGAAAATGGGTGAACCTAAAAAACATTATGCTAAGTAAAAGAAACCCAACACAAAAGACCATATATTATATGAAATGCCCAGGACAGACAAATCTATAGGCAGTAGGTTAGTGGTTACCTGGGGGTGGGATCAGTGACTGACTGCAAATGGACATAAAGGATCTTTTTAGGGTAATGGAAATATTTTAAAATTTGATTGTGGTAATGGTTGCAGAACCCTGTAAATTTAGTAAAAATCATTCAATTGTATAATTAAAATGAAATAATTGTATGGTATGTAAGTCATACCTCAATAAAGCTGTTAAAATTTTTTTTAATTTAAAAAATATTTTCCTATTTTTAAGAGTCATACACTGATATATTTAGGAGTAGAATGTCACAATATCTATATTTAATTTAAAATATTTCAGTAATAAAAACTAAAGAGAGTTAAGAAAACAAAAAAATTCCCTCGCTCATGTATTTCTGGTGGAGTAAAAAGTGGTAACACCTCTATGGAGGGCAGTTTGGAAATACATACTTGTACAAATTACAAATACATTTATTATTTTATCAGTAATTTTGTTCCTGAAGTTTATTTCAGATACAGGTGCATATGTCCAAAATGATGCATGTATATAAGGTTATTGGCTGCAAAACTGTTTGTAACAGTAAATAATTAAAAATAAGCCAAGGGATCACAATGAGAGATTTCTTATATACACCATGATACATCCACCCAATAGAAAACTTTACAGCAGTAAAAAAAAAAAAAAAAAGAATAAGGATGTTCTCTAAGTACTGACATGGAAAGATTTCTAGAATACATCAAGTGAAGAAGTAAGATATAGAACAATGTTTATAATATGTTAACTTTTGCGTCAGAAAGGAATACGAATTAAAACCAATATTTGTATGTACGTATGAAAAACAGTGGAAAGACACACATAGTGGACAGAGAGGAATGCAGTGGATAAGAAAGAAAGGTGAGAGCACTCCTTTTTATATTACTTTGTTATACTACTTGGCATCACTTTGTTATATTACATTGTTACCTATATATATTTTAAATATTATTTTGACTCTTATACTTGAATACATTAAAATTCAAAACAATGAAAACAAAAATTTTCCCT
The DNA here is from genome assembly GCF_028023285.1 of Balaenoptera ricei. Classification (NCBI taxonomy): domain Eukaryota; kingdom Metazoa; phylum Chordata; class Mammalia; order Artiodactyla; family Balaenopteridae; genus Balaenoptera; species Balaenoptera ricei. The sequence continues at coordinate 57,434,724 of NC_082642.1, forward strand.
CATTTAAAAAAGTGCTACATATGAAAATGCACTGGGTATTACTAAAACAATCCTTACAGAAAATTAACTTTTAAAAATAATGTACTTTTTTAGGACTTCCCTGGTGGCACAGTGGTTAAGAATCCGCCTGCCAATGCAGGAGACACGGGTTCGATCCCTGGTCCAGGAAGATCCCACATGCTGCAGAGCAACTAAGCCCGTGCACCACAACTACTGAGCCTGCGCGCCACAACTACTGAAGCCCACATGCCTAGAGCCCATGCTCCGCAACAAGAGAAGCCACCGCAATGAGAAGCATGCACATCGCAACAAAGAGTGGCCCCCACTTGCTGCAACTAGAGAAAGCCCGTGCACAGCAACGAAGACCCAATGCAGCCAAAAATAAATAAATTTATAAAAAAAGAAAAAAGAAAACATAAAAATAATGTACCTTTTTAAAAAAGTAGAATTACTTTATATATTTTTTGTATCCATGTGATATATTTTTTTACTGGCTTATAATTTACATACAGTAAAATTCATCCTTTTTGTTGTACTGTTCTGTAAGTTTTGACGCTTATGTAACCACCAGCACAATCAAGATATGAAACAGCTCCATCACAACAAACATTCTACTGGTGTCCCTTTGTAATCAGTCCTTCCCCCAATACCCAGGCAACCACGGATGTTTTTCATCCCTATATTTTTGCCTTTACCAGAATGTCACATAAATGGAATGATATGTTATGCAGACTTTTTAGTCTGTCTTCTTTCATCAGCATTAATAGATAACATATTTTAAAAAACACATTGAAAATAAATGATCTGAGTATAAGAAATTTAAAAAAATTCCTATGTTATTACTAAGAAAACAAAAGGAATAATAAAGATAAAACAGAAAATAATGAAAAACAAAAACCAATACAGATGATTATTAAAAAAACAAACATTAGGAATAGAAAGGAAGTTCCTTAACCTGTTGAAGAAACCATAGCAAACTTAATGATGAAACTTCAGAAGTATTTCCATTAAAGTCAGGAAAAAGACAAGGATGCCCACTATCACCTCTACTATTCAGTGTTTTTCTAGTGAGCCTTACTATCCCCTAAACAAGAAGAGGAAATAAGATATAAAAATCGTCAAGGAAGGGAAAAAACTGCCCTTATTTTCATATTATATAATCATCTACATAGAAAACTCAAGGGGAAAAAGATAACATCAAAGAACTAACAGGTTTACCAAGATGCTGGATATGAGCTTACATACAAATCAGAAACATTAAAACAATAAATAAAATTAAAATCTAACACGAAAAACACAATAGCAACAAAAACTACAGTGTCAAATAAAGGTAACAAAAGATGCGCTGAACCCTGATGTAGAAAACTAAAAAACTTTTCTGAAGAGTATAAAAAAGATGTGAATAAACAACAGAGATAACATGTTCGGGGATAAGAAAACTCCAGTGTAAGATTCCACTTCCCCAAACTGATCAATAAATTCATAGGATTATGAAAGGAACTTAATGATCTAGGAATAACCAACAAAATTTTGAGAACAAAGAATGAAGTTGGGGTTCTGGTGGATTTGGTGTTATCAAATATTTTGCAGAGCTCAGTAATTAAACCAGAGGAATAGAACAACGTATTAAACAGCTGGATAACAGGACCAGAAATAGACCCACCCATCCGTAGGGACTTGAAAAATGGCAGAGGTGGCTCTGCAAACCAATGGGGAAAGTATTCAATAAACTGTTTTGGAATAAATGTGGAAAAAGTAAAATTATATTCATATTTCTAAAATAAAATACCGAGTCGATAAAAGAATTAAATGTAAAAAAAGCAAAACTAATACCACGATAAGAAATACAGAATAGATTTGTGACCTTAGCATGGGGAAAGTCTTTGTAAACAAGTCACAAAAAGCATATCCCATAAAAGAGAGGCGAAACAGATTGGGTCACAACAAGATATCAAACTACTTATAAGACAAGACACCATAAACACAGTTAAAAGATGAGCCACATGGGACTTCCCTGGTGGTCCAGGGGTTAAGACTCCATGCTTCCACTGCAGGGGGCGTGGGTTCGATCCCTGCTCAGGGAACTAAGATCCTGCATGTCACGTGGTGCCACCAAAAATAATAAAATAAAATAAAATATTAAAAAAAAAATACATGAGCCTCAGGCTCAGAGAAGATATTTACAACAAGTAAAAACAAAGGACTGGTATACAGAATCTCTTCTGGATATATATTTGTTATATAATATATATTTGTAATAATCTGCTGTCATTATTTTCTGTTTATATAAAGTTTATATAAAACTTACCAATCAAAAGGAAAATGAGTGACATAAACAAGACGTTCACAGAAGAGGAAAGAAAGAGTGGCCAACGGACATGAAAAGAGCAAGTTGATCTCAATAGTAATCACGGAAGTGCAAATTAAAGTCAGATACAAAATTTTTAAACCATCGAAAAATCTCCAAGTTTAATATTAATCAGGTACTGGAGTAAATGCTATTTGTCACACACTGTGAAGCAAAAACTGTTGCAGCCCCTCTGGTAAGCAATAGGGCTGCATCTAGCAAAACTGAAAACCAGCCACTCCTCTTGTGGGAACACACCCTAGAAAAACTCTCATACGTGTACCCATGTGGAGACATGTACAAGCATGCTCATTAGGGGGACTACGAAAGTGGAAAATTCGAGGTAACCTAATTGTCTATCCATAAGATAATAGATAAATAAAACCTGGTCTGTCTTCCAGTGGAATCCTACAAGATAGTTACTAGATTTGTACATAGTATATCAATTTGAAAATAAAAAGTTGAGTAAAAAAATACAAGTTGAATGATTACACATATATAAAATACACCATTTAGATAAACAGTTTTAAACCACATACAAGAAACAGTAAGCTTTCAGAAGCAGCTATAAAACTATTTTTTAAAGGGAATGCATGAACACCTTCCACACTAAGCAGTGTGGGTGTCACTGTGAAAGAATGAAGGGGGTGTGTGGGGAAAACAGGAGAAAACAGATTAGACACAAATACTATAAAATATTAGCAGTTGTTAATTCAGGGTGATAGAAAAATAGGCCTTCTCATAGTTTTCTTTGTAATTTAAATTTATCAAAACAGGAAAAAAAGCATAATAAAAATGCAGTTAGATGGCTCACCCTCAATCTTGTCTGCAACACTTAATGGCTGTGTGACCTTGGAGAAGTTAACTTCTCAAAAGTGTCTCCTTCCAGATATACATCATCAATACCAATTTAGTTACTGTGAGGTTTATGCGGAAACATGAATTAACCAGTCAGCACTAGGGCACTCTGTAGTTTCTGAAGTTAAACGACGTTCAGCCATGCAGATAAATGCACACACTATGAGGTCACAGAAGTCAAGCTGGCCTGGCCTGAGATCTGGGATTGGCTCATTCCCTGACAGTGGGAGCACAGGTCTTCTTAGGAAGGCTGAGCAGTGGTCTTTGTGAACCCTGACACTGTTCTAAATCCCATGTCCCAGGGGAGGGACAGAAAGAAAAACCTAAAACATCAATGCATAGAAAAATATAAAAAGGCCCAACAAGGACACTATTATTTTACTACTGACTTCTTAAATAATAATGTCACATAGCACCGTCAACAAATAAATTATATTTATAATTTAAAAATAATTTTCATTTTATAAAAAATAAACTTGTGATTGTATTAACTGCACATGCATTCACCAACTAGACTCTAAAAAATTTACATTAAGCAAACCATCTTCTCTATCTTACAAGTGTAGCACAACGCTGGGTGCACAGCAGGCCACCAGTAATTACTGTTGATTTGGTGGCTGATCAACAACAGCTGAAGAAGCATCTCAAATAATAGAAAAGCCCAGAAAACCTACAGAGACAGAACAGTTGTCAGCGTCCAGATTATTAAGCATGCAAATGCTTTAACCATCAAATGAAACCACTGTCCTCAGAGAAGGAACCAACATCTCAGTTATTAAGCACAGAACTTTATGGCAGCCAAAGATGCCTGCATCTGTGTCTTATCTACAGGTGTTACAGAGCCTCAAAAGGGCTGTGGACCAAAAAACTGGACATCATTCAAACTATTATTTTTTAATGGAGGGCTTTTCAGAGTTTTTAATATGTTAATGTACGTTCTCTGAGAAGAGGATATATTACGCAATGTTTCTCAAACTTATCTGAACAAAGAACCCATTTTAAGTTTCAGAGCCTCTGGCAGGACTAGAATTCCGCACTTTGGGAAATGCTATCCTAGAACATCTTTGTATTCACTGAATCATGAAACTAATTTTGATGATTTAATAAATAAATATTTAAGTAGTAGTTTGAAGTAAAAAAGGAAACCCAAAAAACTAAACAAACTGGTTTAACTACTTTGGAAAATTTTTTAGTGTTATTCACTAAGATATAACATACATGTACCCAATGACACGGCTACTACACCCTCAGGCAGAACATTCAACAATGTATAGGTCCATAAGGACACCAAAAAATGTTCACTAAAGTTTTTAATAGCACACTATTCATGAGAGCCCCAACCTGGAAACAACCCACAGTAGAAGAAAGAAATTTAGAGAATAGCACATTATACAAAATGAAAACGAACAAACTACATCTCCACATGACATCACGGAGAATCTCTCAACCATAAGGTTGAGCTACAGAAGCCAGGTACATAAAGAACAGACACTACAATGAGATTTACACAAAGTTGAAAAGCAGGCAGAAGTAATCTAAAGTATTAGAATTCAGGACACTGGTGACTTCTGGGGAGAAGGAGGAAATATAATTGGGAGAGACTGGAGGGGACCTTCTGGGGTGTTGGTCATGTGCTGTTTCTGTACCTAGATGGTAGCTACAGGTGTGTTCACTCTGATAATTTATCTTCTAACTTGCACACTTTTCTTTTTGCATGCCATACTTCAATAGAAATGTACAAAAGAGCTTGGCAGTCCAATCAATTATCTGTTTACTCAAGATACTATGTGCATTCAGTGTAGGCAGGTGTCCACACGATGTGCTGGCCCTGGATGCCCCAGCTGTGGGAAGAGCACAGGCACTAAGCCATGTCATCTTCAAGAGAGCCCACGAATTAAGGAGCTTTAAAGACCTTTACTGTTCACCTTTCACAGGTGAGGAAACTAAGGCTTAGAGAGAGTCAGTAACTTGCCCAAAGTCACAGGCTATAAGTGGTAGAGACAAAAATCAAACAGGACTCCAAACCTCACGTTCTTGGCCACTGCCCTTCCTATCCTGGGGAGTCTGCCGCAGCCCTCCTGACCAGAGCTGCTCTGAGTGGGTTTTAACTTCTTGGAACCATTGAACCTTGAGAGAAACAGTAAAGCAGCATCACAGCCTTACCATCTTTACACAGAAACACTCAAGATTCACATTCTCAAAATCTGAAATATGAGTTACTAACAACAGTAATGAATAGTAACTAATAATTCATGCAGGTATGGACCTTTTATTTTGCATCAAAAACATGCTAGGCACAAGAAAATAAACTGGGGGGGGGGTGGGCGGAGGGATCAGCTCAAATGCAAGGGTTCTAGAGAAATGGAAAAGAGAGTTGAGTTACAGCAATGGTACAATTATTTAAGCAAAAATAGCCTGATATTCTTTCCTGGGGTGCAAAAATGTTGGTTATTTTCTACAAAGTGAAAGTAAATTTAATTATTTAAAAAATATATAAAATGTTTCTAATTGCAAATGTAATACATGTTCATCAGAGAACTGTGAATGCAAAAACAAAGCACAAAGACAATAAAAGCTGAAAGACAGTGTTAACATTTTTTTTTTTTTTGGCTGCACCATGCAGCATGTGGGATCTTAGTTCCCAGACCAGGGATCAAATCTGTGCCCCAATTTTTTTCCTTTTTATGGCTGAGTAATATTGCATTGTATACATGTACCACATCTTCTTTATCCATTCCTCTGTTGATGGACATTTAGGTTGTTTCCATGTCCTGGCTATTGTAAATAGTGCTGCAATGAACATTGGGGTGCATGTGTCTTTTTGAATTATGGTTTTCTCTGGGTACGTGCCCACTAGTGGGATTGCTGGGTCACATGGCAGTTCCATTTTTAGTTTTTTAAGGAACCTCCATACTGTTCTCCATAGCAGCTGTATCAATTTACATTCCCACCAACAGTGTAAGAGGGCTCCCTTTTCTCCACACCCTAATGACTGTCATACAGAGTGAAGTCAGAAAGAGAAAAACAAATATCGTACATTAACACATATACGTGGAATCTGAAAAAATTGGTATAGATGATCTTATTTACAAAGCAGAAATAGAGCCACAGACGTAGAGAACAAATGCATTGGTACCAAGGGGGAAAGGAGGGGGTGGGATGAATTGGGAGATTGGGATTGACATATATACACTATTGATGCTATGTATAAAATAGATAACTAATGAGAACCTACTGTATAGCACAGGGAACTCTACTCAGTGCTCTGTGGTGACCTAAATGGGAAGGAAATCCAAAAAAGAGGGGATATATGATATCCAAAAAAGAGGAGATATATGTATACGTATAGCTGATTCACTTTGCTGTACAGTATAAACTAACACAATATTGTAAAGCAACTATACTCCAATAAAAATTAAAAATAAAAAACATAAGGAACTCTTACAACTCAATAGCAAAAAAAAAAAAAAAGTCCAATTAAAACATGGGCAAGGGGCTTCCCTGGTGGCGCAGTGGTTGAGAATCTGCCTGCCAATGCAGGGGACACGGGTTCGAGCCCTAGTCTGGGAAGATCCCACATGCCGCGGAACAACTGGGCCCGTGAGCCACAACTACTGAGCCTGCGCGTCTGGAGCCTGTGCTCCGCAACAAGAGAGGCCGCGATAGTGAGAGGCCCGCGCACCGCAATGAAGAGTGGCCCCCACTTGCCGCAACTAGAGAAAACCCTCGCACAGAAATGAAGACCCAACACAGCCATAAATAAAATAAATAAATAAAAATAAAAAAATAAAAACAGGAGCTGTTGTTTAAAAAAAAAAAATGGGCAAAAGACTTGAATAAACATTTTTCCAAAGAAGATTTACAAATTTACAAAAGGCCAACATGTATATGAAAAGGTGTCCAGTATCACTAATCATCAGGGAAATGCAAATCAAAACCACAATGAGATATCACCTCACACCTGTTAGAATTGCTACCATGAAAAACACACAAGGGATAACAAGTGTAGGTGAGTATATGCAGAAAAGGGAACCCTTGGGCACTGTTGGTAAGAATGTAAATTGGTTCAGCCGCTATGGAAAACAGTATGGAGTTTCCTCAAAAACTTAAAAATGGAACTACCATATGATCCAACAATCCCACTTCTGAGTATATATCCAAAGAAGACAAAATTATCAAACCTCAGAGATATCTGCACTACCATGTTCACTGCAGCATTATTCACAATAGCCAAGATATGGAAGCAACCTAAATGCATATTGATGGATGAATGGATAAAGAAAATATGGCATACACACACACACACACACACACACACACACACACACACAGAGGAATATTATTCAACCATAAAAAAGAAAACATCCTGCCATTTGTAACAACATGGATGGACCTGGAGATCATTAGGCTAAGGGAAATAAGTCAGAGAAAGACAAATACTGCATGGTCTCATTTATATGTGGAATCTAGTAACATTTAATTCATAGAAACAGTAGAATGGTGGTTGCCAGGAACTAGGGGGTGGGAGAAATGGGGAGATGTTGGTCAAAGGGTACAAACTTCCAGTTATAAGACTGTGTTCTGGGGCTTCCCTGGTGGCGCAGTGGTTGAGAATCTGCCTGCCAATGCAGGGGACACAGGTTCGAGTCCTGGTCTGGGAAGATCCCACATGCCGCAGAGCAACTGGGCCCGTGAGCCACAATTACTGAGCCTGCACGTCTGGAGCCTGTGCTCCGCAACAAGAGAGGCCACGATAGTGAGAGGCCCGCGCACTGCAATGAAGAGTGGCCCCCACTTGCCACAACCAGAGAAAGCCCTCGCACAGAAACGAAGATCCAAGACAACCATAAATAATAAATAAATAAATAAAAAATAAAAAAAAAAAAAGAATGTATTCTGGGGAATCTAACGTACGATGTGTGGACCGTTTAACAATACTGTATTGTTAGTACTTGAAAGTTGCTAATAGAGTAAATCTTAACTGTTCTCACCACAAAAAAACAAAAACAAAACCAAAAACCAACCCACGCCCCCTGCAGTGGAAGCACAGAATCCTAACCACTGGACCGCCAGGGAAGTCCCGCAATGTTAACATTTTTGATGAAGATCTATCAAGCCTGCCTCTCCTCAGGAAAACATAAGCCCCCATCCCACCAGCTGCCACTGCCCTCATCCTACCCCTGTTTCAGCCACAAGGGCTTCCTTTCTGATCCCTGACTGTGTCAAACTCTTTCCCTCCCTCAGGGAGTCTGCCCTTGTTCTCCCTCTAACTCAAAAGCTGGTTCTTGGAAAGTCTGGCTCCTTCTCATGCTTTAGGTCTCAGCAAAATGTCATTTAGTTTAGCCCTTTCCTGGCCCCTTATCTCAAGTAGTTCCCCCAGCCCCTATCTTCTATCACATTCCTCATTATTCTCCTCTAAGCCCTTAGCCCTACCTGGAATTCTTTGCCTGTTTGTTGTCTGTTCCCTTCACAAGAATGTAAGTTTATGAAGGAAAGGCCTTGCCCATCTTGTTCAATGCCATATGCCCAGAGCCTAGCACACAGTAGGTGCTTGATGGATATCTAAATATTGTACAAATGGTCTGGTAATGTGTTTTTATCCACTTAACATATTATGAAAATATTCCCAAGAATAAACTGAATCCAAAAGTAAATTCCTGAGTTTCTGTTAGATTATGCTTACTATTCTTCAGCTATTTTCTAATACAAAGCCTTATTCTAACAGGCTGCACTGATTCTGATAAAGTTCATTTAAAAATAAAAGGTCCAGGGGCTTCCCTGGTGGCGCAGTGGTTGAGAATCTGCCTGCCAATGCAGGGGACACGGGTTCGAGCCCTGGTCTGGGAAGATCCCACATGCCGTGGAGCAACTGGGCCCGTGAGCCACAACTACTGAGCCTGCGCGTCTGGAGCCTGTGCTCTGCAACAAGAGAGGCCGCGATAGTGAGAGGCCCGCGCACCACGATGAAGAGTGGCCCCCGCTTGCCGCAACTAGAGAAAACCCTCGCACAGAAATGAAGACCCAACATAGTCATAAATAAATAAATAAATAATAATTTAAAATGAATGTCTGCTTATAAAAAAAAAAAGGTCCAGACAGGAAAAAACAAACACACAAACAAACGAAAAACAAATTTCAATGAAATTCTGGGCCCAAGCATGCTAGATTCAGGGTCATCCAAGGAGAAAACACGAGCTAACTATTAAAGATAATTACTGGAAACTCCCTGGTGGTCCAGTGGTTAGGACTCCACACTTCCACTGCAGGGTTTGATCCCTGGTTGGGGAACGAAGATCCTGCCCGCAAGCAGCCAAAAAAAAAAAAAAAAAAAAAACCATAATTACTAAACTGCTGCCAGCTGTGCAACATTCTGACTTCTGCATAAAACATGATACTACAAAGGAGTAGAAATCCTAATTGCCTAAAAAAGGTCCTATGCATATAGGGTTTAATACAAAATGATAGGACTTCCCCGGTGGCACAGTGGTTAAGAATCCGCCTGCCAATGCAGGGAACATGGGTTCAATCCCTGGTCCAGGAAGATCCCGCATGCCGTGGAGCAACTAAGCCCGTGCGCCACAACTACTGAGCCTGCGTTCTAGAGCCTGTGAGCCACAACTACTGAAGCCCGTGCCCCTAGAGCCCGTTCTCTGCTACAAGAGAAGCCACCGCAATGAGAAGCGCGCGTACCACAACGAGGACCAAACGCAGCCAAAAATAAAATAAAATAAATAAATTTATTTAAAAAATACATATCCTTGAAGAAAATTTCCCTAGTAATACCCTCTCAAACTGAACACATTAATTCATAAACAAAGCAATATAAAATTCTGTCATTCTTACCTCCTCCAATTATATTAGAAACAGACAGAACCAGTGATGTCTGACCACTACTTCTCCCTTCCCTTTTCTTTCTTAAGCCAGTGGTTCTCAAACTTTATTGCATATTATCATCTCTTGGAGAACTGTTATTATTATTACATCCACTGTATGCTCTCTCTAACTTACTCTTTTTTTTTTTTTAATTTGGAAACCATTTATTTATTTGCTTGTTTGTTTGTTTTTGGCTGCACCACACGGCATGTGGGGGCTTAATTCCCTGACCAGGGATCGAACCCACACCCCCTGCTGTGGAAGCACAGAGTCTTTTTTTTTTTTTTTTTTTTTTTATTTTTATTTTTTTTTATTTTTATTTTTATTTTATTTATTTTATTTTTTTTTTATTTTTTATTTTTTATAGCTACTTTATTTATTTATTTTATTTTTGGCTGTGTTGGGTCTTAGGTTCGGGAAGCACAGAGTCTTAACCACTGGACCGCCAGGGAACTCCCCTTACTTTTATTTTCTTAATTTGTTCCATTTACAAACCCTGCTGTTAGCTCCTGATGTCTCTTACATGACGCTCTATGCTTTATGACACATTTAAACATGCAAATAAATCCTAGTTGATCCATCTTCCCCCTGCAAATCAGTAGGCCTTCTTTTAGAGGCTTGGATTATGTTTCCTATAGCATCTTAAAGTTCCTAATGTTCTGCTACCACGCACACAGAAGCCATGGAACTACTAATAGGTCCATGATGCCAAATATGGACCTTTTGGTTCTTCCTTCATACACATGCTTCAGTCTCCTATGATCCTCCCCCCTGCCCCACAGTCTTCCTACAACTGGGGATGGTGTGCACTGTCCAAAGTCCTACAGTAGGTACTTCTAGCAACTGGAGGAGAACTACAAAATACATGAACCTTTCCAAACTGAGGTATGAGATATTTAAGAGGCATCAAGCTACTTTAAGGATTAAGCATATTTGATAAGACTTACATTTCTTCTTACTTGGAAGCACACAGTTGGAAGTATAATAGGGAATCCAATTTTATTTACTGAAAGAATGAACTGCAACCACTACATGTGCATAATCTAATAATGCTTAAAAATGAAACATTCTTTACTCTGTCGGGGCGAACAAAGTTAATGTCAAAAAGAACTTGCTTTCAGGCTTCCCTGGTGGCGCAGTGGTTGAGAATCTGCCTGCCAATGCACGGGACACGGGTTCGAGCCCCGGTCTGGGAAGATCCCACATGCCACGGAGCAACTAGGCCTGTGAGCCACAACTACTGAGCCTGCGTGTCTGGAGCCTGTGCTCCGCAACAAGAGAGGCCGCGATGGTGAGAGGCCCAAGCACCGCGATGAAGAGTGAACTGCTTGCCGCAAGTAGAGAAAGCCCTCACACAGAAATGAAGACCCAACACAGCCATAAATAATAAATAAATAAATAAATAAATAAATAAATAAATAAAATAAAATAAAATAAAATAAAAGAACTTGCTTTCTATCTTACCTAACTTCTTCATACTCCCCTCTCTCCATAACTGCAGCAACAGCACCTGCCTGGTCCTGGCACTATAGTAAGTGCTTTGGAGACCTGCTCCTTAGTCAGGGGCTCACAGGCAGCAGAGCAGGGCTGGAAATCCAGGTGTCCTCACCCCATAAGTGAGGTCTGGAACCTCTGCAGTACAAGGCATCCTTCCTGACTTGTTTTTATGACTCTAGTCTGATGTCTTCATACTTTCCTCCATGTAGTGAAGCACCTCTGTTCTTCCCCAGGCATAAAGAGTTGACAAAGCTAAACCAGAAACTTAAAAGAAGGGAAATCCTAAATGCAAACACAGTTCAATCTCCGAGCAAATCATGCTCAGCTCTTTCTAATTCTCACCCAAACAATTTTCAACAAGTCTCTTCCAAGTACACTTTTCAGAAATGGCGGAATTGCTGAGGGGGAATAATGTTAGTGAGTTTATATTCCAAATAACTGTGAGTAAGTTCCCACACTTACGTAAACATTACTGAACACTTCGACACAGAAGCAGTGACCATCAGGAACCAGCAGAGTCACTAAGAAAACTTCGTCTGACTAACCTCATTTCCATATTCAAAAGGGTTCCTTGACCAGAAGATCAAGGGAAGCCTCAGATAACACACAAGAATGAAGCTTCTCTGAAGAAGGCAGGGTCCCTCTGAACCAAATGGAAAAAGCTGAGTCCAGTGGCAGCGCCTAGATGGTTCAAAATCGGCTGATCCATCTTGGCCAGTGGATTTTTCACAGCCAGTCTTTTGTTCAACACACGCCTCTTGGGCTCAAGCTAGACTGTGACAATACAGTATCGACCAAAACAGCCAAAGACCTGTCCTCCCACTTATGTCTAAGGCTGTTAGAGCATCTCTGTCAACCTGGGAGAAAATCTCTAGGGTTTAATCACAGGCCTATCTTTAGCCTTTTCCTGTTTAATATTCCTTATCAAAGACACATGAATATGGGTTTATTCAATTTTGAAGGCAAGATAAAGCAGGAAAAAATAGCAAATTCATTAGAAGATATAATTGCAACCTAAAAAGCTTTCAACAGGTTAGAATAGAGCCAAAGCAAGGTGAAATCTGATGGGAAAAAATTTACTGTCCTATATCACAGTTCAAAAAACCAACTGCGTAAGAGAGGATGGGAGACCATTTTAACACCCGTCTAAGTTAGGAAGACCTAAAGGTTTTAGTTGAGTATGAATTCAGTACGAAGAAAGGTGATGTTATAAAGGAATAACTGGAGAGTCAGGAAACAAGGGTTCTAGTTCCAGTGGCTGGGGGAGGGGGCAAGTTATTGAATTTAGGGAGTTGCTTCTCTCATCAGAGCCTTTAAGGGACTGGGCCAGGATACCTCTCAGATCCCATCTAGCTCCACCAGAACAAAGACAATGCTCACTTCTGTACACTGCTGTGTCCCCAGCACCTAGCACGGAAAGCATTCCCCAGGAGCTTGTAAATGAATGGCAGTGCTAACAGAAATCCTACATCCTAGTACCATAATGTGTCTCCCTCCCCCAGCACACACACTAAAACCCCTAATGCACTCTTGGGTTCAAGAAAGAGAAAGGAGTCTGGGCAAAAGGGGTCATAAACCCATAGCCACATGTATGTTCCATTTTAAAAGGATCATCGACAAGTTAGAGTTATAGTTGAGAGGAAGGTTAAGGGTTTGGTTTCTCAACTCCCATAATAATTGGATGAAGTAGTGGTTGAAGGAACTGAGGAATGTTCTGTTCCGGGGAAAACAAAAGCTTAAAAGGGCCGTGGTAGATGCTTTCAGATATTTTGAACAATACGTCAGTGTAACTCCAGAAGGCAAATGGAAGCCCAAAGATAAAAATCAGTGGGGGACTTCCCTGGTGGCACAGTGGTTAAGAATCCTCCTGCCAATGCAGGGGACACAGGTTCGAGCCCTGGTCCCGGAAGATCCCACATGCCGCAGAGCAACTAAGCCCGTGCGCCACAACTACTGAGCCAGCGCTCTAGAGCCCGCGAACCACGACTACTGAGCCCACACGCCACAACTACTGAAGCCCGTGTGCCTAGAGCCCGTGCTCCGCAACAAGAGAAGCCACTGCAATGAGAAGCCTGTGCACTGCAACGAAGAGTAGACCCCGCTCACCGCGACTAGAGAAAGCCTGCGTGCAGCAATGAAGACCCAACGCGGGCAAAAAAAAAAAAAAAAGAAAAAAAAAATTAGTGGGAAGGTTCAGTAAAGATTACTAGAATGGGCTGCTCCTCACCAACAGAAATCTTCAAGCAGCTGGCAGGAATGTTATGAAGGTTAATTCCTCACTGAGTTTTAAGTTATTTTAGATAACTTCTAAGGTCCCTTCCAACTCCAAGATTCCATGACTTTGTTATTCATGTTTAAAATGTAGTATACAGAAAAGGGTTGGGACTCCCATGGTGGTCCAGCGGTTAAGAATCCGCCTTCCAATGCAGGGAACGCCGGTTCGATCCCTGGTCGGGGAACTAAGACCCCACATGCCGCGGGGCAGCTAAGCCCGTGCGCTCTAGAGCCCACGCACCACACCTAGAGAGGAGCCTGAGTGTTGCAACAAAGATCCTGCAACTAAGACCGAATGCAGCCAAATAAATAAATAAATATATTTTTTAAAAACCTTTAAAAAGAAAAGGTTTCATTTTGCATAAAATTTTAAAACTGTTCCATTTTTAAGAATGAATCTGAAGTACTCAATGAGTTTAAGAAAACCCCCCATATGAAGCATAACTCTCTGTGGTTGTTACACAGTTTTAGGTAGACAGTGAGTATAAATACCTAATGCTCTATTATTTCCCCATTCTGTCCTTGCATCCCCTGCTGGTTGCAGTGATACCACCTTCAGATATTCTGAGATGTATGGGAGAATGCCCTTCATTCTAGCCTCATTAAAATGGAAACCTCCAGCCTCTTGCATGTTGAGGTAGAAGACACCTGGGTTTTTAAAAACATATTTTAAAAACACATATCATATACCGTTTGTAAACAAAGTATTTTATTGTAGGAATAACAATATATGGGAACACAGCGCTCTGCAACCATGGGCTCCACTAACTTTGGATCAAAAATATTCAAAAAAAAAAATCCCAGAACGTTCCAAAATGCAGAACTTCAGTTTGCCATGTGTGCTGGCAACTATTTACATATCATTTACATTGTATTTACAACTAACATAACTAAACGTTATGTTTTACATAACATTTACATTACATTAGGTATTATAAGTAACCTAGAGATGAGTTAAAGTATATGAAGGATGTGCATGGATTATATGTAAATACCATGCCATTTTGGGGACTTGAGATGGATTTTGGTATCTGAGGGAGTCCTAGAACCAATCCCCTGCAGATACTGAGGACAACTGTATTTTATAGATTTCTGGGCTTGTGGCATGAGAAAGACTGAGAAAGATGAGGAGCAGCCCAAAGTAGTAGAACCTGACAAGGAAAATTCACTCAAGATTTTCTCTTTGCTTCTGCCTTATCTGCACTTGTATCCAACACACACAAAAAAGGTACTCTTTGTAATTTGCAATACCTTAGAATTTTAAGCAGGGGTTTTTTTTTTTTAAGGTTAAGTGGACTCTTGGGCTTAAGTCTGTATCACTTGTACAGCAATTTACAAAGCACATTTCACAACATGGTAAAATAGGTATCACCATCTCATTTTTCAGAGACTGGTGCAGCCCAGATACAAGCAGACCTGGAACCCAAACTTAGGTTCAACTCCAAATGCTGTGCTCCTTCTCCAGAGCACAGTGCCTGTAGAAGAGCCCAACCTCACACCCAATCCCATAGCCTCTTGAGATTCCTGGGTAGGGAGCAAAGAGTACAACAAAAGTGGACACACTCTGCCCTGAGTGGTAGGCAGTATGAGGGAGCCATGTGACAGAGCAGCCTGTGGGAAGAAGCAACAGGATAACCGGGTTCAGAGAAGCTAGGAAAACTGGAGCAGAGCAAAGATGACACAAGTCAGGCAGAGTAGCGCCAAGGCTGTCTTGAGAGCTGAGCTGCCTGTCTCTGTTTTGCTACAAACAGCTGTACTCATTGGAGGAAGAGGACAGCGCAAGCTGCTCTAGTTAACACTTCTTCCCGTTGTTGCCCTAGGTGAGGAGTATTACAGATCTTTGTCATTCTTGTCTGTCAAGCTAAGTTACTGTTTCCCCTGTCCTTAGCTATTTGAATGTATTTCATTCATTCATTCGATATGCCGGACCTGTGTTACAGGCTAGGCTGCCTGGCCCTCAAGCTGCTGACACGATGCAGAGCGTGGAGGAAGGTTCATGACTCCAAGTTGTAGACTGAACATTATGAGCAAAGCCCACCTGGAGAAGATGGAGGGACACCCCCCCACCCCCAGCTCAAATGTCTCCAAACCTGTGGCCACCATTCATGACAAGGTGCTGAGTTGGCACTCTCAGAATGTGTAGATGCCCCTCAAAAGTGCAAATTATACAAATTATATCAGTTTAGAGAATGAAACTATTTAATACTGAGATAAGAGTTGATTATAATTTTTTCTCTCAGCAAGTGGGTAACTCCATTCTTGAAAACAAATTCTGTTACCGAAATAATAGCCAAATATAGCTCCAGATAAGAGACATGGTTGGAGCCCTCACTGTCATGCTGGTAGTAGGTGGTTGCAGACTTGTGAAATGTTTAACAGGAGCAGTACTTCCTTAATTCAAACTTAAAAGAGTCTACTTAAAGCGCACTGCTTTGGAGGTTAGCAGAAATCTGTGTTCTAGGAGTGGGCAAACTTTTTAAAAATAAAAGGCCAAATGACAAATATTTTCTCTGTGGGCCACATGGTCTCTATCCCAGCTACCTGATTCTGCCTTTGTAGCGAAAATGGAGCCGTAGACATTATTAAACATATAGATGTGACTGTGCTCCAATAATACCATTTTCAAAATAGGCTGCTGGTCTGAAAGTGTTTGTCTAGCCCCATGAAATGGCATCTCAGAACAGCAACAAAACCTCCTAAGATCTCTCTTCTCTGTTTCTTCATTACCCCAGAAGGCTATGTTACTGAAAAGGGGATCCTAGTGCTCGTAACATGTTCCCTACATGAAATGGTTCCTGGAGGGTAGAAGGGCTGAGAAGTATTAAACTAGGCTGTGGATGCTATAAGGGGACAACAAAAGGCCTTGGCTTCCTGACTAACTACCTGTGTCAGGGTCAGATCCACACACAATGAGAAACAATCTACTCTAGCTCTGTTTTTTATTCCTTAATTTCTCAGTTTCAAGGGGTGCAAGTTACACCCCTGGCCAAATCTTCTATCCTGTAGCCTCTCAGGGTCCCACACTACAGACTGTTCTGTGGCTTCATCTCCTCCTCATCTAGACATGCCCCCTACAAGTTGCTTCTAACTTATACCATCGCCTTCCCTTCTCTTCTAATTCACAATGTATCAAAAGCTGCGGTTGCAAAAGCAAATCGACATAGTCGATTTAGTCGACATAGTCCAAAAAAAGATATCTGCCAAAGAACCTGCTGTTAAATGAACTGCAACTTTTGAATTTACCTGTTGTGCCAGGTCTTTTAAGAGCATCCTGTTTGACCCTCCAGTTTTGACCTCATTCATGAAGCTGTAGTGTGTTTATCTACTACACAGTGAGCAGGGATGAGCAATGATAGCTGTTTTCTGATGCAACAGAAAAGCGTATTTGGCCTGGACATTTTATGGTTGCAGAAGGAATAAAGGCATTTCCTAAAATGGGATTCTACCTGTATCATCCAATGGTGGACAGAACAGAGCTGGAGACTGGGCACAGAGACAAGGCAAATCATTTGAAAGGGAAGGAAAAGAGAGAAAAGTAACCACTGGAGTATTTTCTTAGGGATAAAGAGAATTGAGTCTGATCTTGAGTTGAATATGACCACTAAAATAAGTTTATATAGTTAAGTTTTCCTGAGATACCATGGTATTTTAATAATGATTCAATTAAAAAATATATATGTAAAATATATATTATATATATTATATAATAATTATAATTATTATAATTATAATATAATTATAATAGGTTATAATATGATATATATAACCTAAAATGGTTTAATTGAGCTTAACTCTTCCAACTCCTCAAATCCTTTAGGGAAAGAAATATACTAGAATATACAACAAAACTTGTAGCTGCATAAATGATCCTTAAAATCTTATAAAGGAGACTATTATGGTCAATCTTAACCGATAAGGATAATTTCTCAATTAAAATAAGAGGAACTTACCTGTAGCATTTCAGATGAGACTAAAGCACTAGCTGAAGTTTTTTGTTTTCCGTATTCCATGCTTTAATTAAAAGATTTGCCGTGCACTACTGAACAGAAGAACAGAAAAAGAATATATCTCAGTCATAACAACATTGGGTATGAGATATCTAAAATTAATGTTCTATATCTAGCAAGCTGCTATAGGAGCAAACCATTATATATCAACATTCTTTTCATTTTTGGAAAAGCTGTGATCCTCTCTTCTTCCTCCTTGCTCTCAAATCACTTCATTCATCTCATGTGGAATTATACTTGGCCACTGTCTTGGTAACAGGCTTTATTTTCAGGACTGGAATTACCCAACAACCATTCATTTGAATGAACTTTCTAGTCAGGAGAAAAAAAAAAAAAAGTCTTAAACTCTTATTTCTAAATAGTAAATAGTTCCCTTCTCTACACTGATACAGGTTCAATGTATGCTTTTATCAGGCATCAACACATTCTGAGAGCACAAAATCAGCTCCCTACCTCTGTCTAAGCCGCCTGGGGAAAGCTAAAACACAAAGCTGTTCCCAGTTGAAGACTGCAAACTCAAATCTTCCTTACCTCTGAAAACAGAAAAAAAGACATGGTTTGGTAATTTGTTCCTTACTGATAGGTTTACCTGACAAAGCAGTCACCTCCTAAACGCTGGTACTATGTGCAAAACACATGAAGGAAAGAAAACCATCTCTGCTTTGCACATTCTCCTTCCTAGAACACTGGAAGAGAGAGAAGGAACACGGAATGCCACTCGTGCTTGTGCTGGCATCCTTCCCTATTGCTTGAAAAGTGAGGCTCCACTGCACCTTAAAAGATTTCCTTTAAAATGCCTGTATGCTTGCTAAGACCCCTTTTAAAAATCATGTAGCCCTAGCCTCTTCGGGTGTCCTCCTCTCTCTGCCCAATTCGCCCATTCTCCTCCTTAGGTCCATATTCCTCCCAACCCCTCCCCAGGAGGAACAAGCCTCCCACAGTTCGGCTGCTGGGCCCTTCCCTAACTCCTCGTCAATGCTTCACTCCAGGCCTGCCTGGGGAATCCGACACCGAATCCCCGTCCCCGTCCGCTCCCCCGCCGACCCGGCCAACTTGCTTCGTGCTGCTCCCCGAGGCGACGGGAAGGAGGTGGGCTGCGCGCTGGGATAGAGCAGGGCGTACAGCGTGCTCCTCGCAGCCTCGGCCTGGCCCTACCACGCACCCCGGCGCTCCTCGGTGTCGCCCGCGGCCCCACCTCCCGCGCTCACCCGGTCGGGGAGCGGATAGTTGCGGAGGCCCAAGACCCTGGGCGCGGCCGCTCGCGGCTCAACCCCGGCCGCGCCCGGGAGAGGGCCGGAGGAGTGGGCGGCGCCGCCCTGCCCGCTTCCCGGCCCAGCCGCCCGGGCCTCGGTGTCCCGGAGGAGGGCGCGTCGCGAGCGGAGCAGGTCCCAGCGCCACGCCCGCCACCCAGGCCGGGGGCCTCCGAGGGCTCCGCGCCACCCCAGCACCCACCCCTGACCACACTCACCTCCCGCGCGGCGCGTACCGTGCTCCGACGTGGTCGGATGGCCGAAGCTCCCGCCCCGCGCGCACACGCAGCCTTCCCGCAGCCGCACGCGCGGCCGGGCGCGCGCAGACCACGCGCCGGGCCCGGAGCTCCTTACTCGTCCTCTCGCTCGCACGCACGCACGCGCGGGCCCTGAGCCCCCAGGAGGGCGGCGTCGCGCGGCCCCAAGGCCTCCGCGCTGATCCGGGCGCGACCTCTGGATTCTCGGCGTCACCTTGCATTCCATGCACCGCGGTGCTAGGTAGGCATTTTACATTTGAGCCTGGCAGCGGTTAGTCGATGGGCTGACCCCGGGAAGGATTTCTGTTTAAGACTTGCTTCTCTTTGCCCGGCTTGCCCTGTTTTCAAGTTGCGTAAGTGCTCGGCCTCGAGGCAGTGCGGGAGGGATTTACTTTTTAAGATCCGCACAGAGCTATGAAGGGAAGAAGGCACCTTGGGAAGTTCTTTGCTTTCGCAGAAGAAATGCGCGTTTTCCATATAGAATCAACAGAAAAAGAAGGCTGGGGATAGTCGGGGTTACAATGGTCTGGGGTGTGAACAGGAGTCCTGGGAGTCGCATGCTCTCGAGAAATGCCTCTCGAAACTCTCCTTTGGTCTGGAGAATTCAAAGAAGGTCTGTCCCACCCTGAGTTGTCACTAACTGTTGCTTCTTGGGAGGAATGGAGAAGCTTTGAGGCGCGGGAGCTGAGTGTGCTGTATGGGCTCTGGTTGTACCGGCCTCTGGGTGGAGGTTGTTGAATTAATTCAGAGATAGTATTTACTCTCCTCTCTCGGCAACCCTGACACAGTGCCATCCGAAAACAGTTCCCCATTCTGGCCGCTTGTCTGTGGCACAGTGAACAGGTCGGCTGCGGCATCACGGTGTGAAAAGTCGAAAGAATAGTTAAGTGAACAACCATGTACGTTCCTCCGAGAATGAATAACTCAACATTTTGCGGTAACTGCTTTCTTTCTCTCTCGCCTAAGTAAAGACAAAGACATTCTCCTATGCAACCACATAAGAAACTAAATTACATCTAAGAAACTTAATAATTTAACATCACCTAATATCCAGCCCATATGCAAATTTCTCCAGTTACCAAAAAAAGTCATATATTGGTTTTGTAGAAAGATAGTCCCATGGCGTCCAGTTCTTATTTAAGGGATACAATATCTTCTCTTACCAAATGGATAATAAGACAAATTTCAGGACTTTCTCTTTTGAGTTTCCTCTGTTTCCTGAATTGTCTATTTAATCTTTTTTTTTTATTGTTTTAAGCTCTTTCAAGTTAAAGACTTTTTTTTCGAATTTGTGTGGATCTCTGCCTGACATTTACATTAAAGACTGCTGCTAGTCAAAAGAAAAAAAGAAAAAAGAAAGAGAGTCCTGTGAAGATTCATGCATTGTATTTGTTGTTATGGTTTTCTCTTTTAATGCGGAGCAATCCTCCACCTGTTTTGTTTTTGTGGTGTTAACTTTTTGAAGAGTCTAGGCCAGTTATTTGGCAGAGGGTTCTACTTTCACAATTTGTCTGACCTTGTTTTCCTCCTGATGTCATTGAATTTTTTTCTCTAGATCCCATATTTCCTGTAAGCTCAAAGGAAGGTTGAGAGGTCTGACTAGATGGCAAGAATCCTTCTAAGATGGCACACTTTATGAGGTGCTCTTATTGTTTTCCATCAGCAAGAACATAATAATAAATATTAGACCCCTTTTATTTTTATATGCATAATATTAGGTTGTCCCAGTATCAATGGTCACTGAAATCTGAAGTGTTCTCCAGATTTCTCTTTTAAACTCCATTTTCTTTTTTGTGGTTAATAGGTAATCTGTGGGGTGGAGACTTTGGATCTGTTTGGAGGAGAAAGTCTTAGATCCCTGCAAGGAGGACATGGGTTACAAATTCATTCACCTAGGTGGATAGAGTAATCATCTGGATCATTCTGGTACCTAGTGTTAGGTGCTTCATTGAATTAGGTACTAGCTTCATTCAAAGAACAGTAAAACTCTGGACTCTGTGGAGTTTGGACCACTTTAGGGTTCCTGTGGATAATTCTGGTAAAGGCAGTGATACTTTCTACAAGGTCTTGTGATGTATGTTTTAAGAAGGCTTGATAAAATCCAGGAGGAGTTTCCTATATTTAACTGGGCATACCTGAACTAAACTCCCAGTTCCATTCTAACAACAGAAACAAATCAAGAATATGTAATACTGTGTGTAAACTCGGTCTGTGATCACCTGGTCTCTGGCTCATATCAAACATCTGGGGGTGTGAGCTCATCCATTTAAGCTTATAAGCTCCACTGGGTGAGATCTACGTCAAGTTTACTCTGTATAACAGTGACCACTTCACCTCCCACAAGAGAACTCTCAAAGGGCATCTTCTATTCCACAGACAAATGTAGGGTTCTAAACAGAGCCTGTATCTCCACTTTTACAATTTTTAGTGAGTCAGAGTAAGTGGATCATATCAATGGTTTTTGTTTGCATCAGCAAATTAGTGTCTGCTCATGCCTCTGCCAGTTGATCTGAATTTCATCAGAGTCAGCTTTCTAAAAGTCCAAGGCAAAAGCTGCAAGGCAGAAGCTAGACTTGAAAGTTATGTTGCATCATTTTTGTGACATTTTATTGGTCAATAGCAAGCATAGGACTGTTCAAGATTCAAGGGGAGGGGATCAGACAAGGCATGAACACCAGGAGATGAGGCTCACTGTGGAGTGGAGAGGGAACATATTTGGAAAGGAGCTACCACACTGCTCTAGGCCAAATGCAAACTTAGATGTGTAGTATTGATCGTAGTGGTGCTTTGCTCAAAATCAGGTGGGTCTGGATCATCTATTTAACTTCAAGCCTCGTCATAATCACCCATCCCCAATTGTGATCTATAGATTTACATCAAGACTATAAATATGGGCCCCCATTCCTTTTTTGTTAAATTTAATTAATTAATTATTTAAGTTTGGCTGCGTTGGGTCTTCGTTGCTACGCACGGGCTTTCTCTAGTTGCGTCAAGCGGGGGCTACTCTTCGTTGCGGTGTGTGGGCTTCTCATTGCGGTGGCTTCTCTTGTTGCGGAACACGGGCTCTAGATGCGTGGGCTCAGTAGTTGTGGCTCGTGGGCTCTAGGGCGCAGGCTCAGTAGTTGTGGTGCACGGGCTTAGTTGCTCTGCGGCATGTGGGATCTTCCCGGACCAGGGCTCGAACCTTTGTCCCCTGCATTGGCAGGCGGATTCTTAACCACTGTGCCACCTGGGAAGTACCCCCCCTCCATTTCATTTTGTTTACAGATTTCTTGGTTCAACTGCTTCTCCCTTACAAATGCGTTGTTTTTTTGGTTTTTTTCCCCCTACAGGAAGGAGAAAGAATAGGGGCATGAAATGTACATTTTAAAATTATTTATGGTAATTTGGAGGTTCTCTGAAAATAACAGAGGTGGAAATAGGAGTTAAAATGGGTGTACAACAAAACTATTTTTGGATAGTAGCAGTGTAAGTCTAGGCACTGGACTTCTTTGACACTGTGTAAATATCCAGATCTGAATCCCTGCTTGTGATTCTTTTTCTGGCTCCAGCCCTGGCAGATAGCTGTGCCCTTTGCAAAGGGTAAAGTGATTGCTACCTGCTGATGCCTTTTATCACAACCATGCTTCACCTCACCTTGGCTGACAGTTCACCTCACTAAGTAAAGGAAATCCGTTGGTAACAAAACTAGGAAGACTCCATTGCAAATAGAGTAATATATGGGAAAAAATAGACCTCTGTATTTGGAAGGATGCTTTAGGACACTGATAGTATATCTTACAAATTCTGTATTTTTATTTTGAAAAGTTATATTCCAATAACTGTTTTTAAAATGTTTTGAATGTCCCATGAATAATGAGTGGATATATGTGCTCATAGATGGCAAAACCTCCCTAGGATGCAAAACAGAGCCATGGACAGCAGACTAGGGGGAAGAAATCCTCTCAAGTGAAATGATTGAGAAGAAAAGGTCCAAAACCTTCAAGAGCTTATTTCCTTTGAGGCAGTTTCCTTGTTCCTTGTGTAGCATTTATTCAGCTTGTGATTCAGTTATCTATTGCATCTCAGATATTAAAAATATCCATTTAATATTTCTCACGATTCTGAGGGTTGGTTGGATGACTCCTCTGTGGTTTCGTGTGGGTTTACTCACACAGTTATATTCACTTATAACAGGGGCTGGTAAAAGTTTCTGTAAGGGGTGGTAGATCGTGCATATTTTAGGTTTTGTGTCTGTCGCATATTCTTCTTTGTTATTTATTGATTTTTTTTTTTTTTTTTTTTTTTTTTACAAACCTTTAAAAAGCAAAAGCTATTCTTAGCTCAAGGGCCCTACAAAGAAACAGGCTGAGGGCCAGATTTGGTCCGCAGGCTGTGGTTTGCCAGCCTCTGAACTGGAAAGTCAGCTAAGCTGAAGGTCAAAGGTGACCTCAGTTACATGTCTGGCACTTGGTGATGCCGTCCACTGAAGGCCATGATTCTCCTTCTGGAGAATCTTCAGGGCTTCTCGTCCTCCAGGGGCTCCATTGTCAGTCTGAGGGCAGCACCCAAGACAGTGGAGGTGGAAGCTGTCAGACTTGTTAAGGCATAGCTGGGGAATCACACAGGGTCACATATGCCACATTCTGTGGATCAGAGGAGACCACGAGGCCAACCCAGATTGAAGGAATGGACAAGAGACTCCCTGTCAGTGGGAGGAGCTGCCGATATCCTGGCCACAGCCAGCTTAACTAAGTGGAGGACTTCTGCTGTCTGCATCACCCAGGGAGATGGAGGGCTGATGCTGACCTTGATATTAGATTGGCTCTCAGAGCCTTAATCAGATAACTTCAGAAACTATGGATTTATGATCTCTGATGGCAGCCACTGTTCTTACTCTCCCTTTTGACCATATCACCCCAGACTGTTTCGAATTCTGTGAGCACTCACTCATTTCCCTCAGTACTAGTTTATAGGTGTCTCTGCTAAGAGATATCAGCTCCTTGAAGGAAGGACCATGCCCTACCACGCTGCCTTGCTGTGATATATCTTCAATAGATAGGTACGGAATTTAACTAAATAGCCTAACTGAGGTTTAACATCAGGTTATTTGCTTACTTCACAAAAACAAAACTAATTTAAGAATCTTGCACATTACCTCCAAATTCTGGAAGAACAGCATGCGTCAAAGAGTTACGTTTCACACCCAAATACTGTCTAATCAATCAGATAGTTAAACTTCCTAGCAGTTTTCCAAACATATAATCAAACGTTAGGAAGCAGTATGCTTAATGACAAGTTTGAACTAGCAATCAGCTTTAAGGACATATTACATTTTAACTTTAAATGTGTCTGCAGATGACAATCAAAATGTAGCAGCACAGGGAGCTCAGCTTGTTGCTCTGTGATGGCCTAGTTGGGTGGGATGGGAGTGCAGGCGGGGAGGTCCAAGAGGGAGGGGATGTGTACGCGTATGACTGATTCACTTCGCTGTGCGGCAGAAACTAACACAACATTGTGGAGCAATTATACTCCAATAAAAAAAATTAATAAGTGGAGGAAGGGAGAATGTTAAAAATCCAAACCCATTAAGAGTGAGGTTAAGGGGAGAAAAACAAATCCAATAAATATATGCTATCAAGTGAAAAAAAAAAAAAAAGTAACAGCGGTTTGGAATATATGCTGTGTATGTTCCAAGGCAGAAGTAATTCTGCAGAGGGTTTCTAATCTACAGTAAATGCTGCTACTAATTGCTTAGTTGAATTTTTTAATATGTGTTTTCTCCCAGATCTCATTGTAACTCCGTCTTCTTCCACTTGATGGAAAGCTTTGACAATTTATTATGTTTAGAAGCAGCTAGGGTGTATTTCTAATTGATGATTTGTTATCCTGTATTTCTTACTTGACTATCCACATTTTTCATTCTCTTCAGCATTTTCCTCCAGCATCTCCTGTCTCACTGAACTAGATGGATGGTGCTCCTTTTGTGCAAACGCAGACAGTATTTCAGTCCCTCCGCTGCTTCTTCCTTCCATCAGACCTCAGATACATACAGGACTGACGCTAGATAACATGTATATGGCACTTAAACATTAACAAAGTGTATTCACATATCTGTATCAGTTGATTATTAATACATCAGTCCTGTGGGACAGATGCTACCACTACCTTCATTTAGAAGGTAGGGAGACTGGTGAACAACTGTCCCAGAATACCTCAAGAATGTGTCAAGCCAACTTCAGTACCTTCCCATAAAATCTGTTTATTCTTCTGGATTCTAGATTTGGTTAAAGCAGCCCCATTTATCAGTCGCCCAAGTCTGACCCTCAATTCTTCCCTCTCCATTACTCCACATGTCCAGACAGTCACCAAGACCCTGTGGATTTTCTCTCTCTGAGACCCTGACCTTCTGATCCTCCACTCCCCGAAAAGCCTCACTTCTCACTTGGGTTTGTGTCAGAGCTTTCTGTCTGCTCCCCTGACTTCTGAGTTGCCTATCTAGTCCTTCACATTACCACGAGGGCTGTCTTCCTCAAACCCAGATCTTTCCATGCACTTCTGGTTTTAAATGGTCAGTGGTTCCCCACCGGGCACAGTCTAAAGGGTTACAAAGCTCATGAGACTGAGGAACTGAATTTTTAATTTTACTTAATTTAAATTAATGTAGCCGCTATACTGAACAATAAGGCTAAGTGGCCGCCATATTGAACAATGCAGATCTATATGAATCCCTTTTTGTCTGCCAAAACTCAGTTCAAACATGGCTCCGCCTAAGGACCAGCTACACAATTTGTGGAGCCCAGTGCAAAATGAAAATGCAGGGCCCCTTGTAAGAAATTATTAAGAATTTCAAAACAGCACCAGCAGAGCATTAAACAAAGCACAAGGCCCTTCTAAGTGCAGGGCCCTGTGTGACTACACAGTTCCCATGCTCATGCAAATGGGCAGTAGAAAAATTCACAAAGGGTATGAAGAAGCAATTTACAGAAGAGGAAATCTGCATGGCCAGTAAATATCTGAAAAGATGCACATTTTCATAGGAATCAAGGAAATGCAAATTAAAGCCACAATGAGATACAGTTTTATACCTACTCATTGCCAGAAATTTTAAAGTCCAATAATATTACGTTGTCAGGTAGTAATCACTGCTGATGATTGTATAAATCACTTATCTAATAAAATTGAAGATGTGCATATCCTGTAAACCAGCGGTTCCACTCTTAGATGTCTTCCCTGGAGAAACATGCACATGTGCACAGGAAGGTGTGTACAACAGTGTTTATGACAGCTTTCTTTTAACTGAGAGGCATCTGAAACAAACTAACATGCACAAATGGGAGGATTGATAAATAAATGCAGCATGTTTTAGGAAGAATTTCATGTAATAGTTAAAATGGATCGATTAGAGCTATACCTCTCAGCTTGGATAAATTTCAAAAATATAATGTTGATCAAAGAAAGCAAGTTCCAGAAAGGTGTTATTTATGAATATGTTTTACAAATGTGAAAAACATAATTATATTATTGTTTGTAAATATATATATGTATTGTAAATATAAATGTATTATAAATTTATATATGCATTATAAGTATATATGTCATATATGGTAAACATATATAACCAAAGCACAGGAGTGATCACCTGTAGTGAAGGGTAAGGGGACAGAGACTAGGGTGGCACAGGGCACTTCACTGAAGCTACAGTGATTTATTTCTTAAAAAATAATCACTTAACTGAAATACACACAGACACACAAAGAAAATAATGCAAGTAGTAGAAGAAAGTGTGAATGAATTGCTATATAACATAAGAAAGGGAAAACCCCACAAAATATGACTCAAAATGAAGAAGCAATAAAAGATTCATAAATGCATTTATACATAAGCTTTTAAAAGACCACTTTTCATGAGGAAAAACTATAAGCAAGTAAAAAATCCTGACAACTTGGAGAAAATATTTGTAATGTCTATCATTAGAGGGCTAATATTTCCCCCAATATTTCATTATGAACATTTTCAAACATGTAGCAAATTTGAAAAAATTTTGTAGAGAACATGCACCCTCTAGATCCTACCAGCAACATTTTACTGTATTGATACTTGCTTTATCATGTATGTAATTTATCTCTATCCATCTGTCAATCTATATTATTTTTTGTTGCATTTCAAAATAAATTGCAAACCGGTATATTGATGCATGTATATTATTAACCAGAATTCAGTATTTGTTTAAGGTGTTTCTTCTGATATAAAATTTAAATAGAATGAAATACACAAATCTTAATTGTACGTTCACTGATTTTTGACAGATACGTATACCTCTGTGACTTAAACCTCGACCCAGAAGGCTAATATTAGTAATATATAAAGAGCTCCTAAAAATTGAGAGAAAAATGCCAACAGTGCAATAGAAAAATGAGTAAAAAATATGAACAGGCAATTCCACAGAAAAAGAAATACAAATGGCCTTTAAACACATGAAAAGGTGCTCAGCCTGCCCATCGTAAGAGAAATATTTTACAATGAACAATCTGAAAAGGAAATTAAGAAAACAATTCCATTTGTAATAGCATCAAAAAGAATAAAAATACTTGGGAATTAACTTAACCAAGTAAGTGAAAGACTTGTATACTAAAAACTGTAAAACATTGCACAGAGAAATGAAAGAAGACACAAATAAATGCAAAAAACATTGTGTGTTCATGGAATGAAAGATTTAATATTGTTAAGATTTCAGTACCACCCAAAGTGATCTACAGATTGAATGCAATCCCTATTAGAATCCTAACATTTTTTGTAGAAAAATACATCTTAAAATACATGTGGACTCTCATGGGACCCCAAATAACAAAAACCATCTTGAAAAAGAAGAAAAATGTTGTAGGTCTCACACTTCCTGATTTCAAAACTTATTACAAAGTTACAGTAATTAAAACACTGTGGAACTGGCATAAAGACAAACATATAGACCAATGGAATAGAATAGAGAGCCTAGAAATAACCCCTCATATATATGGTGAGACGATTTTCAACAAGGGTGCCAATACCATTCATGGTGAAAGGACTTTTTCAACAAATGGTGCTGGGAGAACTGGATATCCATTTCCAAAATAATGAAGTTGGACCCTCATTCAACATCATATATAAAAATTAACTCAAAACTGGGAATTCATTGGTGGTCCAGTGTTTAGGACTCTGTGCTTTCACTTCAAGGTCCCGAGTTCAGTCCCTGGTCAGGGAACTAAGATCCCACAAGCTGTGTGTCATGGTCAAAAATAAATAAATAAATAAATAAATAAATAAATAAACAAACTCAAAATGGATTGAAGACCTATACATAAAAGCTAAAACTATAAAAACTCAGATGAAAACAGAGGACAATCTTCATGACATCAGATTTGGCAATAATTTCTTTGATATGGTACCAACAGCATAAGTAACAAAAGAAAAAAAAAGAGAAATTGGACTTCATCAAAATTAAAAACTTATGTATGCTAAAGGACACTATCAATGGAGTAAAAAGGCAGTTCACAGAATGAGAAAAAATATTTGCAAATCATATATCTGATAAAGATTAATATCCAGAATATATAAAGAACTTCTAAAAGTCAACAACACACACACACACACACACACACATGCACACACACAACTCTAGTTCAAAAATGGGCAAAGGACTTGAAAAGACAATTCTCCAAAGAAGATATACAGATGACCAATAAGCACATGAAAAGATGTTCAACATCACTAATAATGAGGGAAATGCAGATCAAAACCACAATGAAATACCACTTCAGACCTATTAGAATTGTTATTATCAAAAAAACCAGAAGACGTGTTGACAAAAATGTGGAGAAATTGTATCCCTTGGGTGTTGCTGGTGGCAATGTAAAGTCATGCAGCTGCTGTGAAAAAAAATATGACAGTTCCTCAGAAAATTAAACATAAAATTACCATATGATCCAACAATTCCACTTCTGGGTATATATACAAAAGAATTGAAAGCAGGGATTTGAACAGATGCTTGTAAACTAATATTCATAGCAGCATTATTCACAATAGCCAAAAGATGGAAACAACCCCAGTGTCTATCAATGGATGAATAAATAAACAAGATGGAGCATATACGTACTATGGAATATTATTTAGCCTTAAAAAGGAGTGAAATTCTAATACATGCTGCAGCATGGATGAACCTTGAGGATATACTGTTAAGTGAAATACGCCAGACACAAATATACAAATATTGTAAGATTCCACTTAACATGAGGTACCTAGAATACTTAGATACATAGAGACAGAAGGTAGAACACAGGTTACCAGGGGATGAGGGGAAGGAAGAGTGGGGAGTTATTGTTTAATAGGTATAGAGTTTCAGCTTAGGATGATGAAAGTTCTCTAGATGGACAGTGACGATAGTCAATGTGAACATGCTTAATGCCACTGAACTGTCCACTTAAAAGTGGTTAAAAAGTTAAAACTTATGTGTATTTTACTACAATGAAAAACATTTTAAAAAGTAAAAAATAAAACAAAGAAATGCTAATTAACACTGCACTGAGATGCCATTTCTCACCTATCAGATTGACAAAAATCTAAAACTTTGACTATGTGAGGCTGTGAGGAAACAAGCCTTCTCATTGCTAGTGGCAAGGCAAAAAAATGTAGTATAACCACTATGGTGAGGAGTTTGGCAATGTCTAGAAAAATTACATGAGCATTTACCCTTTGATCCAACATCCACTCATTCCAGGAAAGTCTCCTGGAGACATACTTGCAAAAATATGAAATTGTTATGACATATAGCAATTTATGTTTATGTCATAACATAAAATTGTTATTACATAAAAATTATTTTAATAGGCATAAAGCTACTTATGGTGGCATTGTTTGCTATAGTAAAAACAAAACAAAACAAAAACAAAACTGGAAACAACCCAAATGTTCAGTGATAGGGAAATGGTCTAGTAAACTATGGGGCATCCAAGCAATGGAGAACCACGCAACTATAAAAAGGAATGAGGGAGGCCTCTATATATTGGTATGGAACTATCACTAGGCGATTGTTAAATGAGATAAAGCAAGATGCAGGACGGTGTTTATGTTGTGCTACGTTTTGTGTGAGAAACAGTGGGTAAATAAATCATAAACATATTTGTGATATTTTTCAAAAGGTAACAATGAAATGACACATCAAAAACTAATGAGAACGGTTTCCTAGGTTGGAAGAGAGGGTGCAAGATGAAGGGGCAAGGATAGAAGAAAAAGTTCTGTGGGTGCATTTTTGGCTTTGGAACCATATAAATGTTTATATGATTCAAAAATGGGAAAAAACAAATCCCTAAAATTGAACACAAATGGAAACAAATGAACTTAACCGTATATCAATTTGATGCCATAGCGGCATAGAGAAAATAATTCCTTATTTAAAAATATAGGATACCCTTAGTGGCATATAGTCTAAAGAAAAAAAGAACCACAAAGAAATTTTATATTGCATTCTTTTTGTAACACTAATAGTGACATGATGTAGGAAAAAAAACAAACAAGTAAATAGTTGTGTTAATGCCATTAGAAACTTAGATTTTCACAGCAAGAGAAAAGAGATACAAGTGTAAAATTTTAAAAGTTAAGTAAAAACAGGATAATGACTGCAACGGATTGAAACATCAAATATATATAAATCTGAATTCATGATGCTGCTTTAAAAACACACTGGTTACCATTGGAGGTTGCTAGATTACTAAGTCACTACTCTAAACATTGATGAATAAAGGGAAAAACATCAAGGATCCTACCTTTCCCATATAAATGAAATAATTAATGAGGAAAAGTCCTTTTTTATAGATGAATTTCAGCTAATGAATAAAGAAGCAGTGATAGAATAGCCCTCCACCATTTTGCAACCTCTAATGAAATAAAGGCTATCTAGCTACCAAAAATATTAGGTAAAATGTTGATAGGGAACATTAAAGTGGAGAAAATTGGCCAACACCACCAGAACCTGAAGACCTTTAGCAACAATAAAACTAGAACAGCTGGTAATGTGTGCCTTGTGGTAAAACGTAATTTGAAGCACACAACACCATTGGTGAAGTATTCTTGGATAAAAATCTAATCAGGCTTCTAGATCTAAGTCTACTTTATAGGAAATATAGGGGTTAGAGGAAGAATTAACAGTTAAAGCAGTGATAGGAGGAAAATCAATAGCCTAAAATAATATTATCAGTAAAAATTGAAGATCGAAAAATAAATGAACTAAAATTTCAGTTCCAAACCTAGCAAGAGAAGAGTAAAATAAACCAAAAGAAAACAGGGAGAAGAAAATAATAAAGATTAGAAAGCAGAAATTAATTATTACAATAGGAAAAATAAATAAATAAATCTTTGGGAAAAATAATCTAAATTGTTCTTTGAAAAAACAATTAAATAGACAAACCACCAACTAACCTAATCATGAAATGAAAAAAAAGGGAGAAAATATACAAAACAAGAAATGACAAGGGATATGTAAGCATTGAAAGAGAAGAAAATGTTAAACATTTAAGACACCACTCTGCACAACTTAATGCAAATACATTTGAAAACCTAGTTGAAACAAATAATTCCCTTGGAAAATAAAAATTTCCAAAATTGTCACTAAAGTTTAAACAAATCAATTTTCAGAGAAGAAATAGAGAACTACCTAAAATGCCCATCTATATAAGATTAGTTGAATAAATGATGGTATATCCAAACAATGGAATACTATGCAGCAAAGATCTCTATGTACTGA
The DNA here is from genome assembly GCF_028023285.1 of Balaenoptera ricei. Classification (NCBI taxonomy): domain Eukaryota; kingdom Metazoa; phylum Chordata; class Mammalia; order Artiodactyla; family Balaenopteridae; genus Balaenoptera; species Balaenoptera ricei. The sequence goes on from NC_082642.1 coordinate 57,466,841, forward strand.
TATGGAGTGTTTTCAAGGAATATTTTGTTAAATGAAAAAAAGCAAGGTATAAAAGATTATATTTAATGTAAACATATGAAAAGGAGAGAAAGACTACATATATATTTGCTTATAATTTTAAAAAATATAGGAAGGATAAAGCAGCAACTAACAAAAATGTTGAAAATGAAATGCAACTTCTTTGAGCTTAGTGCTTTATATAGTTTTCACTTTTGAACCATGTAACTGTTTTGCATATTAAATCAACAAAAATTTAAAAGGCAAGTCCTAATGTTGAACACAAACAGCCACAAATTAACCTAATTAATGAAACTATCAAATTGATACCATGGCCATTCAGAAAAAAGAATTAATTCAACTGACTTTTGAGCAGTGTACTCCCTAAATAAAATGTTTTTTAAGTACAAAAAGAATTACAGAGAAATACTGATCTTTTCTTAGGTTTGTTTTTTATAATGATATCAGTGAAGAAATTTTGAAAATATTTTGTATCTATTATAGGTTAGAGAAAATTGTTGGAAACCAGGTTTTTTCTCACTATGGCAGAACGGAGATACCAGTTGCCATAGGAGAAGGTTAGGAAGAATCATTTTTTTTTAATTTGATTTGATTTGCATTGGAGTTATCAATATTAACTCATGGTTTAATATTTTCTAGCTCTGAAATTTTTATTTTCTAGGCTCCTGAAAAGCCTAGAAGCAATAATATTTCAATAACATTGGGCATACCTAGTATGCGGATGTTGATTTCTAAATATTGTTCTCCACTGAAAGGAACTCAGGTTCTTTGGAGAAATGGCTGATTCCAATTCTGGGATACAGAAAGTACACAGTAAGTTGGAGACGTCTGGTGCACAAACGTGAGGAAGTGCTCACAATTAATGGGGACATGTCAGAGGATACAAGAGCTAGCTTAAAGTTGTTCCCACTGGCCAAGTTTGTGATAAGTTGACCATCAAAAAGAATAATGATGGTAATGGTTATATTATCTTGAGTTAGAAAAGAACCCATGATTCCAAAGTGACTCAGAAAACTAAAAATAGAACTACCATATGACCCAGCAATTCTACTTCTGGGTATATACCCAAAAAAACTAAAACACTAATTCGAAAAGATACATGCACTCCAATGTTCATAGCAGCATTATTTACGATTGTCAATATGTGGAAACAACCTCAGTGTCCATCAACAGATGAATGTATAAAGAAGATGTGGTACATATATATAATGGAATACTACTTAGCCATAAAAAAGAATGAAATAATGCCATTTGCAGGATTATTGAGCAATAGGATATTCACATGTTATCATGTATCACCCACAGTTACTTATTAATTACAATATAATACACACACACACACACACACACACACCTGGAATGTGTTGAGACTAGTACGCTGATCTTTATAAACCTTCAGTAGCCTGGAAATGGGAGGAGCTCTTTTATGAGTTTTTCAACAGTAATCGTCATTGGAAGAAGAGACTTCCGTTTGTCTTTGGGTATGTTGTTTTGGAATGCTCCTACCTCTAGAGACACAAAAATATTGTTACTGAGGGAGACTGAGGCTATCAGAGTGGAGATGTTCAGAAGCTAAACCAAGTGCTTTATTTTGTAACGTAAATCCGGTGTGTCTTGCCCCAAAGAGGTATTTTAGCAAAGCCAAGACCTTGCAGAATTGTGTCTTCCACAGGAGAAAGGATTCTTTTCCATATTTGGATTTAGACTGTGCTCTGTTTGGTTATTATCGCTGGAGTTGTGTATATGTTCTTCTTTGTGGAGTAATGACAGAGAGTCAGGAGCAGAACCTCTAAAGCTGCAGGAGAGATATGCACACCTCATCTTCCTCTGGGACTTTGAAGTGAGCTGGACTAGGTCCAGTTTAGCACAGAGTGGATTGTGGATACACCCACTGAGATTCCATAATCCAGATTGTGCTGATACTAGGTTTTATGTTGTAATTGTCCTGAGGGGTGAGAGGGGGTGGAGCTCAGGATAACCAAAGCCCTGAGGGTTAGGGTGGGAATTCTTTTGAAGGGAAACATAATTCCACTGGCAGTCATCCACCTAAATAATGGAGTGTGTACCCATTATTCATTGGCTGTCTGCCCTTCTTATAATAGGTCCACAATTATAAATTACTGGGGTGTAAAACTTCAGCATGGAAGAGGGGCAGGAACTAGAGAGGAAGGAGAACTTTTCCCCTGGTTTGGGTCCTTGTTGAGAGTTTGGTGTGAACCTTGAGACATCAAGATATTTGGGAGCCCAACTGGGAGGCAGTCAAGGCAGGGCCCACTGGGGGTGGCATCTCTGAGAGAAGCCACTTCTAAGAGCATCTGGAAGGACGTGACTGCCTGTGCTAAACTTCCCTGACAGCCTGTCTCAGCTGTGCTGAGGTGATTAAGGGAAGGACCTGCCCCAGCTAGGGGGACAGTGGTAAAGGGCAAAACACTACCTCTCCCCTGGAGCCAAAGGGGAGATAGCAGAGATGTTGCCAGTTAGCAAAGATACAAACATATTTTCCAAAGGGTAGAGGTCGTCAGGCATAAATTCTATGTGCCTGTTAATTAATGGAGTATGTACCCATTACTCATTGGTTGCCTCTCCCTTATAATAGGTCCACAATCTCCTATCAGTAATTCTGCAATCCCAATGATTTTGAAAAAATATTTTTTTCATAAGTTTGCAACTGTCTCATCTGGTGGCAAAACTTGACTGGAACTTATGTGAGATTATTTATACTCTTTATTTATCTCACTTGATTTCTGAATATTTATATGCTTTGCTACAGAAAAATTGATGTGTTTGTTAATAGGGTACTGCCTCGGAGTTCTCTGGGCATGCTCCATGGCAGGGGCCCCATAAATCTGAAAAATTAAAAATCTGAAAACTGCTGAATTCCAAAACCTGTCTGGCCACAAGGGATGAGGATTTAGACCTAGATATGGGATTTGTAGCTGTATTAACCTTCCTTTAAGCTGGAGATCTGCTTCAGGACCCTTAGGGAAGCAGGGCCTGTTTCTTTTGATCCTTGGATATAAACTCCACCCCACCCCGGCTCCTGCTCTAAGATAGGACCTGTGCCTAGTCTGCACAGGTTTAAAATATCTGCATGTGTTGCCAACAGTAAAAACTCAGGAGGTTACACATAAACGTCTAGATTTCTGGTGTCTATTGGGAAGTTGGAAAGCTAGCAGTATTGACTTTGCATTCTGACAGATCAGAAGTTTGCTGGGACTGAAAAGCAGCTCCTCTGTTTGCTGGGAAAATTGTCTATTTGCCACAGTTTCCACCACTCTCAACCATGATATGAGACTCAAATTAGTCACAACCTAGAAATCCATCTTCCTTTAAGTTGGTAGTTATTATTATTAATATATATGTATATTTTTGAGAGGGATGGACAGGGGTGGTGGGGCAAAGGCTTCTAGTCACCCTGCTCACATCATTTATTTGTATTATGCCTCCAGCTACTGAAGGCATTTCAGTTTTC